>NC_092815.1:183139697-183511364 GCF_023375885.2 Dermacentor andersoni | reverse complement strand
TGGCCCTGATTGTTTTCGGTGAGGCTTCCTCGCGTGGTACAAATACAGCAATATTAATACTGTACAATACAATGATACTAATACAATTATAATACTAGGCACCGCAGTTTGTCAGCAGCCCCTGCAACTCCTTGGCCTGCTGGAGGACGGAGAGAGTAAGGCGCGATAAGGCGGAGGGCAAACGTGCATATGTGCAACAAAGGAGGTATCCTTGAGAGCGTTAGCCAACGCCACTTGTGGCCATGGTGGTGAATGCAGTTGACCGATTAAACCACTGGTGCCAGAAGTAGACTTTTAGGCATTAAACAAATCCGAATGCTTCCGTTTGAAGGACCATTATGATGCGGTAGATGCTCGCTCACATGTGTTCAGAGTACACGGACCGCCGCGCACATGATTGGAGCATTCGCAGGTCAGAGCGCGAATTTGCTAGAAGACCTTTTCCTCTTATTACTCTGTTTCACATATTAAGCGGGAAGGTGGATACTGTAGGTATTTTGTTTTACTTATATGGAAGCGGAGGAGCCAAAACGAGTCGTGAAATATTTTCACATCCAAAAAAGACGTGATGTACTTTAGGTCATTTTGAAGCCAAGGCACCATACACCACTAGCGCAATTTGATATGCCGTACCACAGCGGGTAAATTAGCGAACGAACCAGCGGAGTCGTTAATTTTGTAGAGCCTTCACATATACCCTGCTGTTTGATGTAAATGTTTCTTGGAGTTCGTGGTATGTGACACGCAAGGCGATGAAGTTGCTACAGTTGACTAGGAAAGGCGTTATGCATAAACGCCCTAGCGCACGCCAAAAGTGGCATTTCGTGTGAAGAGGGATCATTTTTATTTACCCACTGCTTCACGGCGTCGCGCGCTGTGCGGCTTAGAGATAGTATACCACCAGGTGCGTGAAAATGTCGTAACTATGATACAAGAACACAACACAAACCTCTTTCCCGGGGTGCGGAAGTAGAACCGCGAAATATGTCACGTTGCATTACCGAAGTGCCCACAGCTAGCAGCAAAAGTATGGATGGCACACGAGCCGTGTCTAACGCCAGATTCGTCTCACTGATATTGGAATGGACAGCGTCGCGGAGGTGTTGAAAACTGAAAGCGCTCACCACGACTATAGAAAGTCAGCACTGTGCATGAAAGCATGCAGGAAAGCATTATCACTTGCCCTTATCCCACGGCAAAATATATGTTGGTCCAACTGTTTGGACACTACACCCTGACGATATGGGATATGCGAACACTACACAGCACCGTGACGATATGTCACTGCAGGAAGATAGGGCTTTTGTTTTACTTTTAAAGTCACAGACGTACCATCGGACTTCCGAAAATCCACCCAGACCGCACACACGCTCTGGTAACCACCAGCAAAGTGGTCTTTAAGCCTTTGACACAGGCACTCAATTAATCCGAATGGCCGCTTTGCGAATGAATTCGTCCACTTGCAGAGGCCCAAAGTGGCAAGTGACGCAGAGTGAGATTTAGCCGAAGACCAATCTCGCATTGCTTCTGCAAACTTTCGGTCTGTCGTATGACCACGCATGGTCAGGTCACGCGAAGGGGTGAGTGGAGTCGGAACTTCTTGGCGCATTCGTGGACTAGGGAATGCGGAGTCTACGTGATTTCTTTGCGTTGCGCTCCCACAGGAATGCGACCACCGCGAATTCGATTCCGGGATCTCATGTTCAGCAGCAGAATGCCATGTCCACTAGCCACCGTGGCAGGTCATATTGCTCATCGAAACATCACTGTGGAAGCAGCGGACCGCTTGTCGTGTTTTGCTGGCAGCCTCGCTATTATAGGACACAATATTTTTTTTTTTTTTGGCATGCACTCAAGAGCTAACACAATTTTCACTTTAGACGATGTGCCATATTTCATTTGTCGCTGCCGTGCACAAAATCTAGCAGAACGGTGTGAAATTATAACAGGACGAAAGCTTCGGTCGCCCTCTTACTCCCTGCGAAAAAAACGCTAGTGCATAATCCGCTGTACAGTGTTGACAACACGGATCGAACAGGGACGTAGGACGACAAGCAAAGTGTTGTGTGCCTTCCCCTCTGCCTATTCGGCCGCTGTTTTTCACTCTGTAATAGTGAAATTATTACATACTAGCAAGCCCAGGGACCGCCACTCATGAACATACTAAACGTTAGCTCAGGGTGGTAGCAGGTGTCTTATTGCTTTCGGGAACCGCTTGTCCTGAAAGGCGGCCCCTAACTACAGCAGACCATACTCGAATCTCGTCGAGATAGGCTAGCTTCGAACACGACCCGGCGCTTGCGCAGCTCATCGCTTTAAATTGCAATTCAAGTTATTCGTCATAGCAGCTAGAGCGTACAATTCCTGGGCAGTTAATAAGGAAGTAATGCGACTGTACTGCCATCTGGCAACGTTCAGTACTAGTTATACCAGCGACAGCGTAGGCATGATGGCATCTGTGTGTTCGAAAGTACCTGCATGCGTGGGCGACTCTCCAAATACGTCCGCCAGAGCTGGCTTCTCCACAATAAGTATCCTTGTGAGGAAAAGCCTACTGTGCCCTTTCCCTTCGTTGTGCATGCGATAGATTGCATACTGCAAGTACTCGCCTTTTTTGTGTTTCTATATGCAAGCGACGAAGGCGTAATTTTGGCAGCTGCAAGAGTGGCTTTAAATAAATAAATTAGAAATAAATAAGTAAGCACGCTCTTCTGCTTTGATTGGTCCCGTGCCAGCTCGTCTTTAGGAGCAACGATGAACCGATTGCACCATCACGACATCTTATCAACACGCATTTAAATAATCTAATGCAGTGTAACACAGTACGGGGGCGCGTTCCGCATATGCAGAAGGCTGATGATGACTGCAGCATCTAGTAGGAGGCAGTTGTATGTGCAAAAAAGCGCGCATGGCGAAAGCACGGACTGCTGCTGCCTGAGGCACTTAAGTTGCAGGTTACGACAGCAAACGTCGCAATTTTTGCCCGCGGCAACGCGGTAGTACAAGTGATTTTGGTGTTAGACTTTACAGATTTTGTCAACTTCCAGCACAGTGTTTTAATGCGAGAACAGAGCATGCCGAGAAAATGATGCTATAGCGTCTCACCTTTACGATGTAACGAACAAAAACCAACTTTCTCTCTAAGGACATGGTCCGGCGGTTCAAGTTTAGCCCCAACCGCGACTCAGCTTGGAGAACACAAGAAACCGCTGATGTCAACTTTAGTCGTGCTGGAACAAGGAAAAGTGCGGTTAGCAACAGACCCAGAAACGAGTGGGCGATCGTGTGGGAGATGCTCTGCATGTGTTGTGTTCTTGCGCTTCCAGTGCAGTGGAATGCCGCAGTGGAAGCTTCGAACCTGTTCACTGCAATGCAATGCAAACTGCGGACGCGCTCCCTGATATGTGCCATTCAGCTTGCTTGCACTTGCTTGCGCTTGTTTGCATTTGCTTGCGTGTGCTCGCACTTGCTCTGACCAAGACGAGCTCCATCGTCGAGACATTGCTTCCCGACTAAGACTTCCGTTGTTCGTCCACTGTTGACCACTTCAAGTATCCGTCTTCCATTGAACTCTTCTTCTTGTATGCATTGCGCTCGCGTGCATGAGGACTGTGTCACGTGCTCTAAAAGTAGAACGGAGTAGGAGTAGAACGGATTTGGAGTAAACACCCTTTTGTAAACATTCGCTTACTATCTAAATTACCTAGCCTGGTTCCAGCGCGCACAGGCAAACATGAACACTTACACTCGATGACCACGCACACTCGCTGTGAGAACGCTGACGTGAGGAATAGCGGCAGCAGCAGCGAGCGAAGTGACCTTCGTGCTGTCTATCGCTTCAACGAAAACTGAGCGTTGAGAACACAGCGCACGCAAAGATACGAGCCGACGGCCCCTAGACTGGGCCCCCAAAGCAGTTTGCTTTCTATATAAAGCCCGCGCGACCCACAGTGGCCGAGGTACAGCCCCCCCCCCCCCACTCCCTCCCCTCCCCCGGTTCCATGCACGCGACGGAATACGGTGCGCTTCCTCCTCTTGCGCACGCGAGATTGGGCCGCCATTGTGGGCTCACCGTCGCACGCTTTCACGCGCGCACACAGCGTACGGCGCATGAGGACGACGTTATAAAGCCGGCACGTCCGTATCTCAAATAAAACCTGTAGCGATTGCCAGAGGAGGCAAACCCAGCGCGCCTCCGCCTACCTTTCACCTCCGCGACGCTTCGCCTCGTTTCTCCTTTCCCGCTTCGCACAACGTCACCTAAACTTTCCTCCACGTTACGTTGCTTTGCCGTGCGCTGAGCACGCTCCTTCGTATTTTCTCCGGTGCGCGATTCTCTTCACTTCCATGCGCCTTCCTCGTTCGCTTGCGTCGCGGCTTCAGACAGACACAGCCGATTTGAAGACCTGGCCAGTTACGCTTGCGCGTAAAAATAGGAAGCGAGGAACCAGTAGGAATAGAAGAAACGGAATGTTACTAGACGCAGACAAGTTGCATGCCGACGGCTTTGGAAGCATTAGGCCAATCGCGAAAGCGCTAGTTACAGTTTCCACGTCGGCGACCGATCAAGAGTCGCGAATATCGTCCGGGATTCGGCCGCCGACCGACCGGCTATCCCTTTGCGTTCTTTCACAACGCCTCGGGTGTTTTTGTTTCGTTATACGGAACCACGGGGACAGCCAACGTGACTGTGTGTGGCTGTCTAGTTAAAGAATAAATAAAGTGGATACTGAAGGGGGAGAAAAAAAAGAACGAGCAATGACGCATCGTTTTTTTTTTCTCGGCACACAGCTGCATGCAGTATGCGCGACACGAGAACACCTCTTTGCGCCCGCGTGGTCTGTCTTTTCCCGTTTCTTTCGTGCTCGTTGCGTATACCGTTCGCTCTTGATGGGCCTTTGTGGAGACGCGCACTTTCGCTGCTCCTTGCGGGACGCAGCTGACACGCAAGAATTTCGCGGTAGCTGCCGGATGCAAGCAGCCGGCGCGCGGGCTGGCGGGTGCGCCCTCTGTCACGGAATTTGTTTTTCCCCCCCGCTACTTTCTTTGACAGCTACTTCTGGCAGTTTTACTTTTGTTGCTGTTTATTCCGTCTTCGCGGAGAAATACGAGGTATTCGGCTGGAGGCGGCACAAGCCAGGGATTGAGGGGGTGTATTTGCCGCGCAATCGGTCTAGAACGGGAATAGCGCGCATATTATGATGATTGCACGCTGACACACGCGCGGTGTACGATTATGCCAGGCGCCCTCCGGTTCTACGTATACGAGGCCCCGCCCCTAATATGCTCGCGTAAATGTTTGACGTTCTCATTGTCTTTTATCGTACATATATTTTTTCATCTCTGCATCCTACCTCACCGCATCTTATCCCAGGGCTTTTGTGTGGAATGAACGACCTGTACAAAAACGTGATTTTTAGTTCTTGTGGTTTCTTTTTTATATTTCATAAGTGGTGAGTGTAATGCTGCAGCTGCCGATGGCTGACGTCAGCGGTGTGTGTTGATTCAAACGCCGTGTGTCGTTCAGTGGGCGCTCCCGCTCACGATAGGACAGCGCCGTTCGCACGCACCTACCCCCAACGTGACCTCGGCGAGGAACCTTGATTCGCCGTCGACACGCGGTTCGACGCGGAAGCGTTTTGTGAGAAATTTTGAAACTTAACGCAAGCTGAACGACACCCAGCCAAAAAAAATAAATAAATAAACAAAGCTCTGGCTAGGAAGTCAACTCCGATTTATTTAAGCGTATGTGGTACGCAGAAATGCTCACCTGAGGCTACCGCGCTGGACTGATTTGAATTAAGTTTGTCGTACTTGAGCGATAAATTTGTATATCTAGCAACTATAGAAGCGGAATATTGGGGCCCTATAACGTAAAACTATTCCAATATGTTTCTATTCCAATCTCCTGACGTCAAATTTGCGTAACCACCAACGCAAGCACCGGGCGGTCACCCGCAGGGTTGTCTGAACAGACCAATCAAACGCTCTCCTTGTTCATAGGAGGTCACTTTTGTTTGCTTGAAAAACGAATGACATTGCCTACACTGAGCGGCTTGTCGTATCTAATTGGCTGACAAGAGGCGAGGAGAACGCTCAAGTGGAGAGGGATTCGATGGGGCCGAGCTACTGCACTGAAAGTCGATAACCGGATGAAGAGGGTGGTGCCGGCGTCTACGATTGGTCGGCTTTCCCTTACTTAGCTTGCGGTGGCTGGTCGAAAATCGCGGCGGCATGCAACGGAAGCTCAAGAATGACGCTAAAACGGACCCTCAGCAAAGAGGAGTTGGCAGAATGAGGGGGTAAACTTGCCGAAAGTGCTCGAAAACGTTACATGGCCACGCAAGAAGCTTTATTATACGCAACTACACCCATGCTCTCCGGCAGGCGCGAGTAGCCAGCGTCTGAGCGATCGGCGGCAGCCATCTTCTATTCCTTTCGGAACGGGGCAGCCTGTGGCTATTCCGAAGAAAATTCAGTTTTGTTCGGCATAGTAATGCATCTTTATCGCGTACACGTCACCTTGACGCGGTGAGTTCTTGCGGTTTTGTGACGTCGCCTGACAGGCAGGTGAAGTGGGTGCAGCCCGAAAACTTTTTACCAATAGCCGAGGGCTATGGCGAAAAGGGGTCGAATCAGAAATAACTGTTTTTCTTTTTTCTATCAGATCATGCATAATCAGTGTGTACACATCATATCAGATGGGGAGGTATCGCGGTTTTCGTGACGTCGCGTGACAGACAGGTGAAGTGGGGGTGCTCGAAAAAAGTTTTTGACCAATCATCGAGGGCTGATAGCAGAATTGGAATAGAAAAGTTTGGAATAGCTTTACTTTATAGCGCCCCTGATTTTGGGTCTCAAACCATTTACGGAAGTTGCCGAAAATTGGTAAGCTTCGAGAAACAAATTGAATCGCAAGCTTGGCAAATTCGTAACTCTGCGCGAAAGAGAGACGTCGCGGTTCTGCGCTTACAGCCTGCGTAAAATGTATACAACGCTCGCGAGGGTCTCGCAAAAGCCCTACTCACGTAATAGTGCTATATGTGAGAGCGGCGTATACTCGCCTGTTTTCTTCGCTTGTCCTCCTAAGGCGCAGTGCACAGATTTGTGATAACTTTATCTATTAGTGAGTTTCAGGGCTGAGAACTTCGTAACTGTAAATAACGTGCATACGACATTCATTTTTTTTTTCATTTTCTTTGAACGTGTATTCTGCTTGACTCTGTAACTTGTCTACCTACTGTATGCCGTTTGCAGGGGGCCCGAATTTCTGTCAAGTGGAAAAATTGCCACTTTTTGGTCGGGCCCACTCTAGCATAACTGCGCGGAATAAAGGAACAAGAAAGCAATAAAAAAGAGAAAAAAAAAAAACTAGCAAAATACAAAGGATCCGCTATGGTGGTTCATTGGGCGAAGTCCTGGGTTCGATCCCGAGGGGGGCTGTATGCGAAAAAGCTCGCGTACCGTGCTTTTGGGGGTACGTTAGCGAACCGCAGCTGGTCGAAATTGACCCGGAGTCCCACTGGTGACCCCCACTGTTGCGTGTCTCGTAACCTACACTGTGCAGTTTTTGAAGGTTTAACCACCACAAATTTCGTTTTAACGACGACAGACAAAGAAAACAACCGGACGAACGCTGACTTACGAAAAAAATTTCTTTTTCTTTTTCCAGATTCACGTTATATATAGTCACAAAAGAAGCAAGAAAACAGAGTTACAACAGTCACAGGTAATTGTATAAATCAGAACAAAAAAAAAACTTTTTTTCTTTTTAATATTTTGAGATGGGGCCTGCTTTAAAGAACAGGGGAAACGAATAAACTGCTAGCACTGAATGTAAACTTGTATCGCGCAGGAAGTCCAGTAAGTAAATCTGGTAACAAAAGCATAGCAACCAACTATCGCCCCATCTCACTTACCAGCATGTCCTGCAAACTGCTAGAACACATCGTATTCACAAACCTCGTCGACTTTCTTGAAGATAACACTTTTTTTTTCACCTACACAACATGGCTTTAGGAAATCATACTCATCCAAGACTCAATTCGTGTCCTTCACTCAAAGTTACATCGAATTCTTGATCGTTCATCATGCGCCGACTGCATATTTTTAGACTTCTCAAAAGCATTCGATAAAGTCTGTCACAAACTTCTAGTCCACAAACTAACCCATTTGAATATTGACGCTAATCTTTTAAAATGGATCGAATGTTTTCTTGTTCATCGCTCACAATACTTACTGCTAACGGCTGCAATTCACCGGTGTGCTCCGTTGCTTCCGGAGTGCCCCAAGTATCGGTTCTCGGTCCTTTGTTGTTCTTAATATGCATTAACGACCTTCCTTCACAATTAACTTCTAACGTTCATCTCTTCGCGGATGATTGGGTTATCTTTAGAGAAATAACTATGGATTGTGATACTAACCGTCTTCAATCGGACCTTGATGCAATATCTAACTGGTGCAGTTTATGGCTAATGGAATTAAATGTTAACAAGTGTAAAGCTATGCATGTATCTAGGGCACCTAACGTCTCTCAGATATACTATTTAAATTACCTTCCTTTAGAACAGGTAACTTCGTACAAGTACTTAGAAATTTATATCACACACGACCTTAACTGGGCAACCCACATTACTAATATAGTGAACAATGCTGACCGCGCTCTTGGTTACTTTAGGCGAAACTTTTTTAAGGCTCCACACCCTTTGAAATTATTGCTTTATAAAACACTAATACGCCCGAAATTAGAATAGGCTACATCAGTCTGGGACTCTAATAACCTAAACTCAATTAACGCATTAGAATTAGTTCAGAATAACGCTGCTCGTTTTTTTCTTTCGAATTATAACAGAACTGCCAGCGTAACAGCCAATAAAACTAGCCTTTCTCACCCATCTCTAGCAGCTCGACGTAGAGTTTTCCGTTTATCGTTATTTCACAAAATTTTTCACCACACAACACTGCGTGATGTATTCATCCATAATCTACACTACGTATCTAGCTCGTCGCATCGATCATTCTTACAAGGTTCACGTCCCTTCTTGCAGCACAAATACATTTTCCCAGTCACTCGTACCTCGAACATCACTAGAGTGGAACCACCTTCCCGCAAACATTGTATCCATCAGCGATAGTCTTTTGTTTCGTGTTGCCTTAACCAACATTACTTGCTAGAATATCTATATCTTGTCCTTTTCTTTGTAATAGCTTTTGTAATTTGCTCATTGTATTCCTACTGAATTATTTGTCAAATTGTATTTTTATGTTGTATATTTTTCTCTTGTAATACTTACTGTTTGAATTTACTTGTAAGCCAATCCCTTCTGTAAAGCTTTAATTGACAGGCCTTGAGGGTATAATAAATGAAATAAATGAAGTGCTCTGTAATGAGCGTCATCTTGAATCCGCGTGCTGAAGTCAGCATGCCGGTCACTGCGAACCGCCTCAGCAATTACACCTTTGTCTATGCGATATGGTTTACACGTGTAACATTAAAAAAAATATATATATCTCCTTTGTCCATAAGCAAACTGAGGGTATACGCTCTTACGCATAATGACGTATAATGTGTCATATAGCGTGACATTTCAGGGACTTCTGTTATCTCTCTCTTGTGAGCGTGCCTACGCTGCAGCCAACAAAAAAGGAAGGACCCCGCCGCAATAAGTTCACCAACACAGAGTGCTGCTGCTGCTGCTGACGTGTCTCACCGAAGAAGCTACAATTGTTCAATTGTTTACTTAGGTGTTCTTGTCATCGAACGTCATCATCGTATAACATCGTCGTCATGTTTCACGTTCACTGCGCGAGGACAAAGGCCTTCGAGTCTCTGAGTCTTTATTTGTTCTAGACACGTTCCATACACCACGTGGCTGAGGAGGTGGGGGCAACAAAGCTCACTGTATCGTGGCTTGACGAAAGCTCTCATCTCTCAAAAAAGTACATAAGGAAGTGGTATACAGACAGATTACGTGCAGACTCCACGTATGTCACAAAGCGTGCCTTCAGCTAACACGACAATCAGAACTGACTGAAATGTAAGAATGACCATGAAATCACACATTGACTTTTGGTACTGCGGAAAGGCGCTACAAAAGCATTTTCTTACGGTTATCTTAAAACTAAGAGTTTAAAAATAATATGCAGAACAAACGCGCATTTTGGAATCCATGCGAAGCGAAGCTTTTGTTAAGCGGTTAATGAAATGCTATAAATTTTCCCATTCTCATTCCTGCCTCCTTGGCGTAAACTGGCGCGCGCTATCGCATGTCCTCTCGCGCACTGTTAAGAATGGCGAGCTGCAATGCAAGATTGCCACCCGGTTACGACCGGGGAACAAGACACGCATCCCCCACTCTCCGTCGCTTCAGCTAGGATGCGTTCGATGAAGCGGGCTTTGTGTTGACACCGCCGCCATCCTCCAGCCTCAGCGCCGTTGTGACGGAACGAGTTCGGCGGGCGAACTATTGTGCCCGAGCTCCCCAGCGCGGACCTGATTTGCTACGCGTGAGCGAGCTGCCGCGGGAAAGCCGTTTTTTTGTTGCTTCCCACGCGCCGAAGAGGACGCAGGACAACGAGCTACTCAGAATGGCTCCGAGGTACTCGGAACGGCTCCCGTCTGACGTCGGCTCCGGACATCGGAATGTGCGTGCCTTTGTGTGCGTAAACTGTTCTGCGGAGCGGCGGCGAATTTACAATGAGTAAACGAACGTTCGCATCACCTTGTATCGCCGGCGGACCGAGTGTTTAAAAACGGCTGTTGTGCGGATGCTCGACACACTTCTCTCGTGCAGTCATGTCGGACTAGCTGACACTCTTTTTCTCAAGCAGTCATGTTAGACTGATTTAAATACTGTAAATAAACCCATATTCCTCGTTCTCGATGAGAAGCAGTTCTTCCCTTCACCAACGTCCTCAGCGTGGATAAGTTGGACGACGGCATGGGCCAGCTACCTTCGAATTCATGCCGGACTCCAATCTTGACGAAGGATCACGAGCGATGGGATTGAGCCCCCAATCCTGACAGCACCCATGCTACGCAACGTGACAACTCGTTTTCTTTTTTTGTATTCATTTCAAATCTACCGCGGGCCTCTATGTGTTACAGTACGGAAACGTCATCATCGTCATCATCATCGTTGTCGTCATTGTCGTCGTCGTCGACATTCGACGACGATCGCAAAAAAGCTACAGTTGGCGTTGACACGAGAGAAGTGCACGTGCGATTGTGGCCTAATTTGTTGTTGTTGTTGTTGTTGTTGTTGTTGTTGTTGTTGTTGTTGTTGTTGTTGTTGTTGTTGTTGTTGTTGTTGTTGTTGTTGTTGTTGTTGTTGTTGTTGTTGTTAGAGTATCGGGATGCTGTGCTGAGAGCCGAGTTTCGATCCCAGCATCGGGCACGGAAATCAATTGTTTTTTTTTTTAAGTCTGAGTTATTCGGCCAGACAGCAGCAGCAGCACGCAGCCGGCCCAGCAGCCACGGTCAGAAAAGTCCGGGACGCTTCGCAAAATAGGCTGTTTTCTTGTTTTACTTTTGATTATGCATATACATACAGAGGGAGGTCCCAGAGCTTTGCTCTAGCAGAAAAATTGTTTGAAGTATGAATATTTAAAGTTGAATGAAGGGTATATTTCAATGCGTGCATCCCATAATTAGTGCGCGGCCGGGGGGGGGGGGGGGGAGGGGGCATATGCGAATTCACGGTGTCGAGTTGCGTAGTGGACTGGATTACTGTGTAAGCTGTTTCGAATTAATAGAAAATGTATTTCCACGCCGATTGTGCGACTTGTACAGACAGACAATACGCATAGGGTAAATGCGAGTTAATTTCATTGCTCGTAGACTTCAGTATAAAGGTAAGGAGGAAGTTTCGAAGAAGGTACATTGGCAATAGCTCTTAATGCGCGTTCTCGCAATGTTAAACATTTTTTAATATTTGTGCACGTGGTTGTTTCCCAGACCAAGTGGCAGTATTTCATGTGCGATTCGAAGACAGCACGATAAATCAGCCGCCTATAGCCTTCTGGGGCAGTTTGTGTTGAAATATTGAAATGATCTAAGTCCGAGGTAGTTTCAACGATTTCCGATCATACATACCCCTACCATTGCGTCAGCTGATTCTACCCTATGTCTAATTTTTTTTTTCCTATCTCGCACCACCCCACCGAATCCTGTGCCATGCTTGACTGCGTGTCTCTTCCCTTGCATGGCATCCATGGCACGCCTTATGTTACTTTAAAAATACCTCCACTGGTTATTGGCTCTCCGCATTGTGTGATATGTAATTTAAGCTAACAATAGTACTGCACCGGTGTAACGGAGTCGCCTGCGGCGCCTATCGTTTGCGGGCGGTTTTGACCAAAGTGTGGCACTGCGTGACATCTTGTGACATCGTTCTAGGGGATAAAAAAAGAAGAGGAAAAAAAAATTACCAACACAGTCGTAATATAATTCCTTCTGTTCGATAATTATCTTGGGGAATCCGTGTCCGAGCACTCAAAGGGCAGAGCAGGCGCCCACAATCATGGGAACTGCGTCAATCTTCCAAGTGCAATGCCACCAACTATAACACATTCCCACTAGCTGAACCCCCCCCCCCCCCCCTCTTCACCTCAATGTATATATTCCTTCTTCAAGATGATTCCATCGTAAAAGCCATTGTTTAAGGAGGCAGCGCGTGTCGGGAGGTCTGCTCTTGCAAAATGAAAAGAAAGATATCCTGCGATGTTTCGAAATATCCGGTTTTGCACTTCTTGTCCAAGCGCAACAGCTGTCAGCGCAGCAAGTTCAGCGCAGTGGTCAGCTTTAGTTTCTTCGCAAGCTGTTTACATTTCAGCCGAAAGTGAAGCTCTGTTGTGACAGAAGAAAGGAGTTATCGCTCATGCCGGGCGCCGAGGAGGGTATATGTACATTGCTTATACGCCCTACGATTGGCTCTTCCCGCCGGTCCGCAGCAGGTGACGGGTAACAATGTGTGTCCTTATCAAACTTTTGGCGCCGGAATATACACGCGCCTACCAAAGCAGCGTTCACTTGCGACCACAATAGCGTATCGTGTAACAAAAGCGAAAAACAACCGCATCGGAGAGAGGGAAGTCACTGTCTCCATCAGCAGGAGCACTCGGAAGTTACGGTATAGGGAGGGGGTGGAGGGGAGGTGGATCGGCAGTCGAAAGAATTCGGCCTCTATCTGCGTACGCGTTGTTTGTGTTCACCGCATTGAACATCGAACAGCTGCGCGCCCGGTGAACACTTGGAAACGACAAGCGTTGGCCTTTGCAAGGCGGGTCGCTGCGCAGCGAACGCTGACGGAGCGAAACGTCCTCCAAGACGCTCCATTATGAAAACATTCGGGCTTTTTCGTGGGCCGTCCTTGGAAAGTTTACAGACCGCACTGCTTCCATGCAGTTCACTGGTAGTCTACATAACGCGGTATCTGACTACATAACTGGTACCCTGTCAAAAATAATGACCTTCATATATAAATCCCCATAAACACGATTTCCAATTATGCCACGTGATCGCATGAAATCATGTATATCAAGACTTTAATATTTATTTTTCATTTAAAGAATACTGCAGGCCATCAGGAGGCCCTATAGCAGTAGCGGATACAAATACGTTCAACGAATACAAGTATACATGCAATACAGACGGATCAATAGAAAAACATGAAGTACTGTAAAACAACAACAAATAAGGCAGAAAGTTTATAACAAAAACAAAAATTAAATGAAGGTGCTTTTGGCCACCTATAAACTCTACAATACCAACACATTTAAAAAAAAAATGTTTCTTTATGATACGTTGTAATGCTAGAAAGCAACACGTAAGTTATAACATACGCGGTAAGGCAGTGCTGCGAATATAATTTGGACTAACTGAGGTTCATTGACGTGCACTTTAATGCCGTTTCCCTCCAGCTAATAAGCAACAACAAATGAACTCGATCTAAGTATGTACCTGACTGTTTCATCCTCCCCGTCAAGATGCGGCCGCGGCGATCTGCAAACTATGAATAATTTATAGGAATTGTTCATCTGAGTTCCGCAGCCATTTCCGTGCAGCGATGAAGGCGGTATCAAAAGCCAGTAGCGTAACCTGCGTCACAGTCGCGAATTCTCGCTTTGATTATAAAATACCACTAACTTGCGTATGGACTTGCTCCAGGCCTCAGCACAGATAGCTGCCTACCGTTGGCTACCGCGAACCTTCTGCATGGGTCCTGGTAGGGCGCGTGGGGTTTTATTCGCCTTTTATCGTGGACAGATTACTGCGGCGACGAGTTTGAGTGGCTATAGGCTAGAAATAGCAAAAAAGTGTTTCTTCTTTATTCGGTCGCTCTGGCGATATATCACTGATCTTCTTTTTTTCTTTACGAACACGAAGCATGTCTAAACCTCACTCGAATCGACGGCTAGTTTACTGCGCGCATTTTATTTTTCGTTACGCAGTCCACGTGTACCAGTCACCCATCTTCACCGGCGTCGACGTCGTGAAAACTGCGCAGACGACACGAGAACGGCACAGATTACGGCCGCACGAGGCAGACGCGGATTGCGGCTGTTTATTCCAAGAAACTGAAATGCGTAGAACACCGCACATGCAGCAGGTGTGTCGAGACAGGTGATAATCGAAAGTGAGAACGCACAACGCTGCGTGAAAAGGCGTCGGTGAAAAAGACGCAATGCACTTCCTTTGTCTCGAAGTAAACCGCCCTCCTGCGCTTGACAGCGCGCTTGTGTCGTCCGCATTCGCTCGCTCTGTTGTGTGCGCAGTTTTTTTTTTTTAATGCTACACCAAAGAGGAAACACTGAGACTGACAAAGTATTCTTTCAAAACTCTATCTTCGTAACTTTCGCAGTAACAGGTAGTTAATCGCGAGAGAAAATGAAAGCCACATTTTAATTTCTCGAATTTGTTCGCCGAAACTCCAGTGGCTCGGTCAATGTTCTTGAAACGCGCTGAGTTCTGTCTTTGGCTCTTTTGGTCACGCAACGTAGTCCGTCTTTACCGACCAAAAAAGAAAAGAAAAAAGGAATGACCTAGCAGACGCGTCGCTAAAATACATGACGTTCACCCCCGTCTTTCGGTCTCGCGTTTTCTTCTCACGGCAAGGGAGACTCTCTTTGGCATCGTGGAAGGGTGATTTACTAATACAGCTCAAATAAGATATTCTATTCAGTGTCCCTGTCCACCAAGGGCGAAGAATTAAAACTTCGCTTGCTCAATAACAAAAGTTTACTCTCTCTCTCTCTCTTTGATGGAACACTAAAGAGAAACATTGAATCAACTAAGAGTGATAAAGTATCTGTTTAAAACGCTACACTAGCTGACAGCGTCGGCATTCACGATAACCTCCGCCCATCTACGTACCCGCCGCGGTGACTGCGGTGTTCTGCTGTTGAGCACAAGGTCCCGGGTTCGATGTCCCTCCTCGACGGCCGCATTTTCGACGACGTCGAATGTCGAAAAAATAAAAAAACCTTCGTGTGCTTAAATTTAGGTGCACGTTTAAGAACCCCGCAGGTGGTCAGAATTATAATCCGGAGCACACTACCGCGTCGTCCCCAGCGTCGCTTTGGGACGATGATCATTAATCAATCTATACGCCCTTAACTGAGCGCTATGCGTACGTTTGAAATGCTGCACCCGCTTTATGCCGCTAAACAGACTTTAGAAGAAAAAATTACCCAACTATCATATTTATTAAACAGGCTGTCCATTGAAATATATTTCCGCAGGCCTGCCCGTCACAGCAACGAGAGTTCCCGTGCTCCAACTCCGGTTCGATAAGTGATTCGAAACTACCCTCGCTTTGCTATCTGATCACTGTGGATGCTGAGTGCTAGGCGAGGCTTCGCACGACACTGAGCGTCATTTACCTGCGAAATGTAAATGTGGAGTTTAACGTGCCAAAACTGCAGTGCGGGTTGTGGAAGTTCAGGTCTCCGGATTAATTTTTGACCACCCGAGGTTCCTTAACGTGTACCTAAACGTGGGTGCATGAGCGTTCTTGCATCCCCGCCTGCCCCTCCCCTCCCACTCGACACCTCCCCCCCCCCCCTCGTGGGACGTTCTGCCACCATTGTAGAACATAAAGCGCGCCGCCGTAGACGTAGCCCCGTCCATAAGGTTCTTGCCCCGGAGTATTCATCAAAAAAAGAAGAAAGAAAGAAAAAAAGAAGGAAATTTCTGACGAGACCGTGCGCAGAGCATCCCTGCATTGAAAATCTCAACGTTAGAAGAGAAGCGTGGTGGAGAGCAGAGAGCGTCGATTTCTCGTTCCCTGGCCTTTCTACTACGTACAATGAAAGAATTTGATTTGCGGGTCAAATAACACGACTCCGGCATGACGAATTAACAGCGGTCGTTGTCCTCGGAAGGTGCGCCACGTGATTAGCCGTTCTTGCTTTGCAGCGTCTGCGAAAACTGCTAAAAAAATCCTACATTTCAGGTGCAAATCGCTGGGGTATTTGAGCAAATATCGCCATTATATACACGTGGCTGAGTGACAGATGTACGTTTTCGGGTTTTTTCGCACACGAAGGCGGCGTCCTTTCAGTTGCCTGTCGCAATCTACAGCATATTTTCCATAATTAGGCAAACCACTTGCAGATATTGCGCACGTTGGCGACACACACGCACACGCACACGCACACGCACACGCACACACACACACACACACACACACGCACGCACGCACGCACGCACACACACACGCACGCACGCACGCAGGCGCACAC
The DNA here is from genome assembly GCF_023375885.2 of Dermacentor andersoni. Classification (NCBI taxonomy): domain Eukaryota; kingdom Metazoa; phylum Arthropoda; class Arachnida; order Ixodida; family Ixodidae; genus Dermacentor; species Dermacentor andersoni. The sequence goes on along the minus strand of NC_092815.1, from coordinate 183,494,621 downwards.
ACGCACACACGCACGCACAACTGTCGTGGTCCGAATATACTTCTTTGTAAGCGGGCTTAGGTGTCGATTATTCTCCCTGATTGTTGGCGCAGCGTGTTTGAAACCTGCATGCGTCACACACTCGTCGAATTATGTGCAAGAACTTGCGCGCCATTGGGAATTGTAGAAGGCGTGCCGCATTGCGCGGTGTACGTGTCGCTGTCGTTTGCGCGTGCTGTACAGAACAGTTTTTTTTTCTTTAGCGTTTAAACGTGTACCATTAGGAATGTGTTTGAGGTACGCCTCGGGTGCTCCATAGCCACACATTCATGTATATAAATAATAGATGGCAGCAGGCCTGTAAGGCCTCTTAGTGGTTTTGCCCTGAGAGTGAAGCTCGAAAGAGCGCAGGTCTTCGTATAACGTTTAAATACGAGCGAGTACTGCTGCCCCTGCAAAGCCAGATTAAAATACTCAAAAGTGGGCGCGAAAAGCTGCGTCAAAGTTAATGAATTTGAACAACAACATGGCAGTTCAATGCTGCTCAGAAGCGGTCACGCAGAAGTCTCGTATAGCGGTCCCACCATTGTCTACGCGGCATCTGAGATCTACTCTGAGCTAGGCCCGTCGGTGACCACCGACCCCCTGGCCAGACGTTTCCCGTCGCAAACGACGTCTGCCGCAGCGCAGAAGTAAATTAAGGGCATCCTCTGGGAGCCCTTTCGTATCCGTAAAATGTCGCATCTTTCTAAACTTTGTTCGGGCACGCTGACAGACTAGTTAGGACAGTCTCCTTTTTGACAGGTGTTCAGCGATAGATCGACGAAGTACAAGAAGAAAAGGGGAAAAGGTCAGTCAAGTTACCCTGTTCGTTCTTACACACTCATTATCAATCTATTTGCAGCTTGATAACAAGCGCGTGTTAGAACGAACAAAGTAACTGCTGCCGATAAAATTGGATATGTAAAAAAGTATATATAGATACGTTTTAGAAAAGTATCAATTCTCAGTTGAGATAAACGGAAAAAAAGTAGTTTTGTTACTAGAAAGGAAATGTGCCATAGCGACACGCTAAAACATACAGAGTGAAAGAGAGAGAAATAGAGAGAGGGTGATAGGGTGTTTCTAAATGTCACCCACCGATATATCATTTTTTTCTGCTTCTTCTTAAGTTTCCTCGATCCACAAATAATTCTGCTAATGCGCTTCATTCCTGTGTGTTCTGCTTAATTCTTTAAGATTTGCCATCTTGCTCTTTATTTTCTTCTTTCCTCCCCTTCTCCCTATCTTGCATTTCTATGTTTCTGTGTCCTCCTTTCTGAAGAGTAGGCAGGCGTTGGGCCCCTTCCTGCGGCAGTTGCCAGCCTGCTCCTCGCTTTCCCTTTCCTGTCTAGTGTATATGCGTGGGTAAACTGTGCGGGAAGAGCTTGTGATCCATGGCAAAAATAAAATGTCTTGACACAAAAATTAACATTCATCATTTTAAACACAGCATGTAGCCCATAACAAAAAAGACAAAAAAAAAAAAACATCAGTGCCCTTCCACTCTGCGAAGAAGGGTGACCAGCGAAGCTGTGTATGTGGGCCCCTTAATGGCGAACTGCACCTCCGCCGCGGGTCGGCCCGGCATTGCACTATCTTCGGGATCGGCCCACGTATGGGGAATTTTTCGCTTACGACACGAAAATTTCCTTGGATGGTAGAGGTATATAGCTCCGCTATAAAATGCAGCCATGTCGATGATGACCAGTTTTTCTTCTGATTAAATAAAACTGTGATTGATTGATTGATTGATTGATTGATTGATTGATTGATTGATTGATTGATTGATTGATTGATTGATTGATTGATTGATTGATTGATTGATTGATTGATTGATTGATTGATTGGAGGAAAAGTCCCGCAATAAAAATAACTGCAGAAAAAAAAATCTACAATGCCGGGCCTTAAAGAGACACTAAACACAAAGATATGTTGAGCTGTATTAGTAAATTACGTTATTATGATACAAAAAAGACAAAAATCATTATAAAAACGCAATGAGCAAACCAAAAAAGACGGGTCGCGACGCCGCATTCAAGTTCCCGCACTATCTCACCGTGACCCCATGGATTTTGACGGCGTCTGCTTTAGGGCTTAGGCCTAGTTAACTTTTTTATCGATCAAGATGAACCGCATTGTATACCATAGAAGTTAAAGCCTGAACTCGGCAAGTTCTGGGAGCTCTTACTGCTGCACAACGAACCAAGTACGGACTAATGCACTGAAATCAGTGATGTGTACTTTAACAAACCGGCGCTGTGGTTTCGGCTGGAAGTCTGAGAAACGAAAGTTGAGCCTTCACTTTGTACATCTTTATACAGTTGAGGAACCTAGGGTTCAGAAAGAATACGTTATTGGCATAAACTTGTCAAGTGTTTCTCTTTAGTGTCTATTTAAGCATTCCACAGAAGCGCGAAAGCTGTGACGGTATATTGAATGTATACATATGTCGTCGAAGAAATGAGAAACCTCTTTTGTGTTTACGTGTACCTGGATGCGGAGTAGATCTCACTGAGAGCGATTCACTGAGAGCGATCTCACCGAGTGCCTTTGCTGCGTCCGACCGTCCGTCTGTATATCCGCGCGTCACGGCGACAACGGCAGCTGTCGTCGTTATAGTCATCACTGTCGTCGTCTTCAGGAAGCAACAGGCGATAATGTGTAGTAGACGAGTACGACAATGTGTGCGTCACAAGAAAGAAAAAAAGTATTGGTGTCAGCTGTGGGTGTCAGCTGTGGGTGCCAGCTGTGGGTGCCAGCTGCTGTCGAAGTAGAATGACCTCAGAGCCGCGCTGTAATCATTGAAGTCTGCTGACGTCTCCTTATTTTCACTCGCCCTGAATGGCCTGTGTACGGCCTGCAAGTCTAAATGATAATGTTTATTCACAACTCCTCTTAAACGCCACGAATGTTGTAAAAAAAAAAATTGAGAAAGACAACGTATAACCTGACTCCGTTTGCTATAACCTATTACAATGAGTTACGGCTGACGTTTCCTAATTACGGGCCTTGTCGTGCGAGCGAATACACGTGTCCCGGCGTTTTTTGCGTCTGTATTCGTCATACCGCGCCGCATCCGCTCAGTCTCGAGCGTATAGTTTGAAACATTCTCGAGCGAAGGCTCTTGTCGCCAGAGGTATATACATATTCTAGATTGCACACACATCACTGCCGCACTATTGGGAAACGGAGTACTAACGGCGCCGTGCACAGCTCCCGCTTCTTAGGCGTCAAAAAGCAAATCATCCGCTCCATCTCAGCGTTCGCATGGGCGCTCTATGTATAGCGCCAAATAGTTGTAACAGTTGGACAGGATTGTTGCAATACTCGGAAAAACGAGAAGGAGCAAGGCCACGACACGCGGCATGTGTTTGGCGCCGCAAGATGTGTGCGCAGCTGCACAAGTGGACTGGACGCCTGCGAAGCAGAAAAAAAAGCCAATAAAAAGCAGCAAGTAGGCGTTGAAATGTTTGAAAAGCGTCTTGCTATGGCCGCTGCTCCTTTTTTTTTTTTTGCTCTCCGGAAGCGCGTTTTCGCGAGCGTCTCCATGGCGCGCGCATACCGAGCTGAGGCCTGTTGTACGTGTCGTCGCGCGCGTCGTAAAAAAAAATAAATAAAGATAAATAAAAGGTCGGCTCGAAAGCGCACAAGCTGTTTCGATTCACCGAGGAAGTGCAAAGCGCCCGGCAACGCCATACTACTACCGGCACCTTCGTCGCGTCGCACACAAACGAATTCCCTTTGCTGGTCGTCGATTTGTCGAAATAAGAATCGCAGTGGTTGTGTTGTACGGAAGGAAAAGACTGGCCGCAACAGCTTGGTTAGGTCGATATGGCGCCAAAGACAACTAGCTCATCTCGCGGTGGTGTTGCCCCTTATGTGTATATATATGCAGAGTGTTGTGCGGGCTCCTTCACTCCTGTGACCATACTGGACTGTGCTTTTGGGGCTAGGTGACCCGTAGGCGAGACAACCTTTGTGCGCTTGTGTTCGTGCGCTCATCGCGTTCTTTTTTAAATTTTTCTTCTGTCTTTGTCTTTTTTAATTTTCTTGCGCGACGATTCTGTGGTTCTACCTTACCATGCTAATAAATAAATAAAACAAAACAGGACCGCGCGATCATCATAATAATAATCACGATCGCCAACCACCTTAAACGCCAAATTAAATTGTAAATGTCGGAAACATACGAGTATCTTAAAGAAAAGAGAGAAATGAAAAAAAAAAAAACAACTACTCTGGTTCTGTAACATCGTGGTCAGAAATATACATACAAGTTCACGGACGCTGACGCACCGTTGACGTTGAAGAGCACTTCGTTCAAAGTGAGCCACCGCTCAATTGCGGTTCGACTGCAGTGAACGGCATAAGCCTTCAAGAATCGAAGCTTCGAGTTTTGCAACATCAGCACTGCGACCGGCTGCAGTGGATGATGATCGAGGCTGTCTCGAAAGATGGAACATCGCCGCTGTTCATTGTTAATCCGGCTTTAAACTTATGAAATTGGAGCCAGCTGATTCCTTTTTCTTTCTCGTCGGTATTTTTTCTGCATGGCTTTATACTGCACTCCTGAAAATAAAGCATTTGGTTGCTAATGGTTGCCCGTGACTCTTTTACTTTGTCGCGCGACGATTTATATGGACTTCTCTTTGGTGGCTACTACTAGGCGTCGGTAACGGGCCGTTTGCGTTACTTATCGCGTTAAATTTAGCCATGAATATTAAAAGTGAGAAACAAACTTGCAATATGCAGTACTGGAAGTACCATAGCAGCGATGCAATGCTTGCATACGCTTAAAAACAACTACACGCATATAACCGTAAACAAAATTATTTATATAAAAGAACTATGCAATTACGATCACTTTGTCTTCGGGTAGGGTGAAATAGCAGAAAGCTCAAGATAAATACGACAACGGCGGTTATCAAACTGGAGACCACCACTTGTCGAGGCAGTGTTCTTTAATTAGCCACCAAGTGGTGCCGCTTAGTTCAGAACCGCTTGGTGCTGTACTAAGCAACAACAACCCTATTAGGCTCAGCTCGTCTTCTTTGGTTTATCTCAGCTCGAAATTTCTGCTTCGCCGAAGTTTACTTGAGTTGCGGGCTTCGCTGGCTGCCGGCATTTCATACGTTTGATCAACTAAACTCCTCGCGTCTCCCGCTACCCTGAATCTGGCCTTTTCACGGAGAGCGAACTTTTCGCCAAAGTGGTGAAGTTCACCCTCCCACGTCACTTCTCCACCAGACAATGTGACGTCATTGGTCACTACTTCAAGGATAAGGGAAGTGCAATGCGCGGCGCCAGCGCATGGTATTTGCGCCTAAAGTCAACGCAGTGATGCCGTTAACATTTTAACGTCTTTACAGGACACGAACTATACGGACGAATCTGCTCCTATAAGAATCAGCTGTGCCGCCATTGCGCTGCCATACCACCTTTGCAGGGAAGCTAGCTTGTGGGCAAGTCCTAGCTCGCGCCCTGCCCGAGTCCGCAAAAACGAAGTTCTAAGGGAGCGGGGCAAAATTGTTTCATCCATTCGGTCCGGTGTAAACAGAGAGTGCGACAATATTAAAGGGACGCTAAAGATTAGCTGAAGCTGTATCATCCCATTGCGCTTATCAAGATGTTGCCTCTTACAGCCAGATGAGGCTCGATAAGCCGCGCTGTTCATTCGGGTGCACGGGGTGACCGAGGTAAAATATGGGGGCATTATATATATATATATATATATATATATATATATATATATTACGTATGGAATATGAATACCCAGTACGCATCGCAGCGCACAAACTTCAACCTTACGGGAATTCCATAGTCGCTTAGCCTCTCCTCGTGTATTCATTTATATTTATTTATTTTTTTCGCCGCGGTCTTGTGGCTGGCTCGCCTTCGGACCCACGGTGCTACGAGACCGATTGTTTACCAAAGAACTTCTGGGCTTCGTGAGAAAGCCGCGTAGCGTCTATTATTATAACCTTCGTCCTCTTCCTTCGTTTCTTTTATTTTTCCTTTTTCAACTCTAACCAGCACGTAGCGTTCGAATGCGCGCGTGGTATGCGTCGCTGGGCGTTCCTCAGCCGGCGAGTGCACTTTCTTTTTTTTTTTAAAGCCGGCCAAGACCACGTCCTTGCTGCTTGCTCTCGAGCGCAGTCAGTTGGAAGCGTTTACGCACACGCCCACGCCGAAGCCTTTCGGAACCGGACGCCGTTTGTTTCGAGCCCGGCGCAAATGTGTGCCGAACACTACGGGCCGGGCCTCCACGATTTTAAGCGCTTTTGAGAGCGCTGTGCATGCTTTACCGCGCACGCTCTAACTTCATTTATTTCGGAGCACGTGACTGTGGTTTATATTTTTGCTTCGCCCACCTTAGCGTGTGCAGTGGCGGGTGGGCGACTTCTGCTTCTTGTCTTTGGGCGCAGGCTCGTTTATGGGCCAGTGATGGCCTAATCGCTTAAAGGGACACTACTAAAAAATACTAAGTCGACGTAGACTGTTTAAGTACCATCCTAGAAACCTCGCAACGCTTGTTTCGTGCCTAGAAAAGACCTAATTTACGAGAAAACTGCATCTGAAGGGTCCGGATGCCTTTTTCTAAATTCAAATCTCCCGCAACCCAAACGGGGGGAGTGGTGACGTTGCATACGCCATCACCACCCTTTGCTGCCTGCCGTCGACGAGTAAAACGGCGCCCGACAGACGGCGGTACCGAGTCAAGACAGAGCGGTGCAGCTGCTTTTTGGTCAAGTGGCGTGGACCGTTCGGGCATGTCGCGACATCACATGGAAGTTGAATTCTCTGCTACTTCCAGTTTGTGCGAGTTTCGGGAGCCAGCAAAACCAGCCCAGCACTATGCGATCAGGAAAGTACTGAAACTCGAAAGCGTGGGCGGCGCAGAATCGATCGCGAACGAAACCGTTCGACCGCCCGCGTCGTTGTCAACGGCAATTTCAATGAGTTCTTTTTTTTTTTTTATTGAAATGAAATGGAACTGAACAAGTAGATTTTAGTTCAGCTTACACTACAACACAAGGATGTTTTTTGGAGCTAGTAGTTGAGCACTAGTGACATAATTTAACTGAGGAGTGCTTTCGTCATCGGACAAGTACTTGAATGTCCCGGGGGAGTCTCTTATCATGTCCTGCATTTACCTCAATTTCTCGATTATTAGGGCTCTGTTCACGATAATATTGATGCCTTAGAGATTCTCGAGCTCTAATCTATCACTTTAGCTTGACTTAGTATTTGCCTTTATTGTCCCTTTAACGTTTGAAACCTCGGCTGCATGGTCTTGGCGGACGATCTGATTAGGAGGCATGCCGTGGTTGGTATGGGGGGAGGGGGGGCTGCGGATTGATTTTGGCCACCTGGGGTTCTTTATTGCGCACCCAATGCATCGTGCACGAGCCTTTTTTTTTTTTTTGCATTCCATTCCTCATCGGAATGCGGCCGCGAGTCGAACCCGCCACCTCGAGCTCAGCAGCGTAACGCCATTGCCACCGCTCTATAACGAGCCGGGTAAGGCGTCAATGTGGCAAAGTTGACGCGGCAATCTCTGGGCGCTTAGAGTTAGGGAACGAAAACAAACAAACAAACAAACAAACAAACAAATAAATAAATAAACATAGAGCGACATTGTTTATCGGGAACAATGAATTCTTAAGAGGCCCGACGCAGCAAGTGCTGGCCTGTCACTCGAGAGGACGCGCAGAAACTGGGTATGAAGGCTTGCATATGAACGCGGCGCCATATATGGTATAAGCTGGCTGTGCGCGCCAACCAGTCATACCGCGGGAAAGTAACGCACCCGCATTACATCAATGGCTACCAGCCATGGTAGCGGTAAAGACACCGACGATTTTGAATGCCGCAAATGGGAACACCTTTAGCAGAAGTGCCCTGGTCTCATATCAGTCGTGTCTGGGAACAAGATCGCTGTAAATGCTCCCTAGTGTAAACTACGCAGTTCTTACTAACCAAAACCTTCGTGTGTCGACGTACGGACTTCAATGAATACGTATAAAGACGTGGATGTCTGGTACACGAAGTGTTTAGTTCCCGTTGTTCCTTTTCTTTTAATGATTCGGCACATGTTTTCACCGTATCAACCCGTTAGCTACTACACTGCACACGCTCTAACCTCCTAAAGCTGCGTTTTCACATTTTATATGTAAGCGCGGTGTTCTTTGCCACAAATGCCGCGAGGGCTTGGCTGTATTGGTTATAGCTGTTAGGCGGAAAGGTAGTTCATACTATTATAGTTTGTGGGTCTATTGTACGCTTAGCTTCAGCGCACTCCGTCGCGTACGAAACACGTGGAGCCACATGGTACGTATTTATCAGCTCCCGTAATTTTTGCGCCGACTGATTAAAAACTGGGATTTCGCATTACATTAGTCCTCTCATTGGCGCTATTTCAGGTGAATCACCTGTATTTAGTGCAAAGAGCGGCCGTTGTCTATAATAAATGTGAAAATGGCGCCTTTCTAATTAAGGTTATCGCGGTGAAAGCACATACGATTGGCCGTGGCCAACTCTAACCAACCGCTCTTGCGCGCGATCTGCTTTCACCGTGCGCAAGAGATACTCGTATGAGCCCTCGGGAAACGCACAATCATTGGAATGGAAGAAACATAGTATAGGAGAAGTGTGGTCTGTGTGTCTTGGCGGAAGGGGTGTGGCAGTTGTTACGTATTGGAATATCCGTGGCTACAATTGTTGCGCACGCTCCATTTCGCACGCGGTTTTTTCTCTGCACGAGGGTGGCGGCGTCTCGTTTTCACATTTGCCCTTTCGCCGGCTCACCCATGCCCATCGTCCCAAGCCGGTGTTATTCTGGGTTCTCCCTGGAGGCACGCAGAATAGTCGAGGACCTTCAAGGCCAGCCAGCACGGGACCGCGGTGCATGTGTGTTTACGCGCGCGCGTATGTTTGCGTTCTGCCCTTCCGGTCGCCCCGCCGAAAAAGAAAAAAAAAAAGAGAACTTTCGGTTTTCTTTGTGGTGCATCGAGTGTCTCTGCCGTGCATCTATGTGTGCCTTATTTGCAGCTCATTCTCTCCCACCGCGCTGACTCGTATTGTAGCAGGAACAACCTGTTGCAGGGCGTGACATTGTTTTTTTTTTTTTAGAACGAAGCCAAGCCGACTCATATTTGCCATTTGATCAGCCAGCTGGCAGCAACTTGTTTAACAATAATAATAATAATAATAATAATAATAATAATAATAATATTATTATTATTATTAATAATAATTATTATTATTATTATTATTATTATTCCAAATCTTTGTTTGTAAACTGCGAAATACGAAAACGTGCTCAGAGCAAGCTATACGTTCCACGGTTACTGTACAATACGCAGTCGACGTGCCTCATTAGCGCTGTGTCACCCGACTTGCGCTTCCTGTCGCATCTCTTGTCGAAATCATTGGTCGACGAGGCGCAAACAGAGTATGTCAACTGGTCGAATGACGGTGATTGATACTTGCTAGGCTGTTCTTTTGATTAGGTCACTCGACTAAGTGCTCTGCGTTATGCGCTCGACGCCGTTCAAAGTTCGGGCCTCAGGAGAAAGAAAAAAAAAAAAACATTAGCCATTATGATATGACGACGGCGCTGATATCCACGTGGACAGCAAGCTGCTCCTTAATGACGGCAAGAGCGGCATTCTGTTGAAAAAATGACGTGCCAGAGAGCAAACGCAATTCGCAGATCGCAAGGTAAAAAGATTAGAAACATTTTTTTCCTGTTATTTGCAATCGCGCGCTACGATGACTTCTTCCCGTCGCGCTTCCCGTGTTGCGTTTTGTCGTCTTGGCAACAAAAAAAAAAAGAAAAAGCAAAAAAAAACGAGGAATGATGTGTGTTTCGGCGATTTAACTTAAATGTTTTAATGTAGAGACATCCAAACCGATTTGTTATGCGACACGGCAAGTCATTGCTTCAAAACGAACGAAAGCTAACAGGAAAGAAAGTTTGCTCTCTCCTTGAGTTCTCATAGCGCAAAGAGAACAACAAGGATGTGATATTCATGGCATTGCTCAATTTGAACGATGTGCTTCTCTGAGGCTGCAGTCTTCTGACATCTGTCGCAGACCCGATGTGCGCTCAGCGATCCTCGATGCGCGAGCACCGACGTATGAAAATATGCACACAAGGATTGTTTATTTTGCGGCAACCTTGTTCACTTTCTGCCCGTTTTTGTGTTTTTGTGAGACCGTATTACTTAACACACTTCATTGGTTTACAAATTATTTGAGAAGTTCGGCTTATGTACATCTTCAGTATATATATATATATATATATATATATATATATATATATATATATATATATATATATATATATATATATATATATGTGTGTGTGTGTGTGTGTGTGTGTGTGTGTGTGTGTGTGTGTGTGTGTGTGTGTGTGTGTGTGTGTGTGTGTGTGTGTGTGTGTGTGTGTGTGTGTGTGAAAGGAAACCCGCTACATGAAGGCATGCTGGCTGTGCTGCATGGAAAGCATCCGGGCGCTTGTCTTTCGGCGCTTTTTTTATTCCGTACGCATTTGGCGTATAATAACCAATCAAGGAGAACAGGTCTAGTAATCATCGTCCTGTAACGTCTTGAAAGAGCAGTTAAACGTTATTATTCTTGCAGGTTCGTGTGATTATCAAGTGCTATCTTGGTGTGTGTACTTGTACGCGCAGCGTCGTCCATAATAGCGGTATCCATGGATCGAAATTAACGCGGATTAAGGCGAGAACACATGTAACGATGCGGAGCCATATCCAAACAAACAATCGCTCGTAGTTTCGGTGTCTTATACTTTCTTTTAATGCCTTCGGACAGGTGCGCAAGAGAACCTGTTTTCCATCGCGTGCAGTGAAGTACGCATCTACTCTGCCAACATTAAAATGAGATTTTAGCTCTTGGCGCACTGCTTCGTTTTTCACTGAAATTTCTAAAACAGATTGTATTCTTGGTCCGCGTCATTCGACAAGGCTTTTGCCGTCGGTTTGCTTGGTTTCCGGCCGGACTTTTAGTTGGCAGGCGAGCAGAACCAAATCACGCGTCTCTGTTAACCTAGCAGCTGCATGGCTTCTCGGACGGTGACGCACGCATGCAATGCTGTTTCTTGCATTTACTGGACCACACGAAACAGCAAATGCCATATTTCTCGCGAAATATTAGGAGAAAGTAAAGTTGAGGTAAGCGCAACATTTTCTGTTGAAATTGTTAGGCTGTCAAAACATTGCAAAGCAGCACGCAAAACTGTGCATTGACAGGAGCGTATGCAACCCGTACCTGGCAAACACGCGGAATATCTATTTATTTATTTATTTATTTATTTATTTATTTATTTATTTATTTATTTATTTCACGTACTTTCAAGGCCCGAAGGCGTTACAGAAAGGTGTGGATATGTCTGCCGACTGTGGAGTTTCCTGCTTGAATTACTTACTAGGGCTGCCACGGGAATGCTAGGGTTGTACCTGCGTGGATATGTCTAGTCCTTTTGCCTGTAGTTTCGGACGCATGTTGTCCCGTTGTGTATTACGCTTTACTTTTTTATACATTTAAAAACAATCATTATCATTTCTTTGTTTCAATAAACGCGCGAAGGCAGTGAGTTTCTACGCACACGCTGGATCGTTGCAAATTTTTCACACTTATAACGCAACATTTTGTTGAAAATTGTCTATTTTGCAAAGTTGCAAAGTCGTTTGAAGCCAGAAGAACCAAGTTCAGGCGAATCCGCGTTGCGTCCGTCATTCCCATGGTGCAGCTGGTGGTGGTGGTGGTGGTGGTGATGGTGAAGCAGGCGGGGTTAGCCTGGCATACATAGCCGGCAATTGTTCCGCCTGATCCTCCTTCGAGTTGAGATCAGGGGTGTGTCACCAGGTGTCGATGAGCCCCGTGTCTCGCAGGAAGGCTATCAGCAGGCGTTGCGCTCTCTTCCTGAATGCCGCGGGCCCTCCAGGGAAAACAACGTCTTCGAAGGTCCTGTGAGTGAGACCGCTTTTTTGCAGGTTGTCGACCAACGCTTTTCTTTCTGTGTCAAACTGTGGGCATAGCCAAATGAAATGTTCGATGTCACCAATGTCATCACAGAAAACACAGAGTGGGGAAGCGCGAAGCCCAGTCTTGAATAACCAAGCTGGGGTGTATGCGGAGTCGGTCCTGATGCGGTATAAAAGCGTCGCTTGTTCGCGTGTAAATCCATGAGTCACACAGGATTCGTGTGGATTCTTGTGCATCTGTATAAAGTGAAGGCGGATTGCATCCTTAGGGTTTTGAAAAGCTCTTGGAGCTTTCACTTTTGGGACACATGTCAGTGCTAGGCGTGCAAGGGCGTCAGCTTCCTCGTTTCCATCAATTCCTACGTGTGATGGAATCCACTGAAACCTTATGTTAAATCCTTTGCTCGTGAGGTCGTCAATCAGTGCCAGAGACTGCCTTGTAAATTTCTCTAGAGGTAGGCCCCGATGCAATCTTTGTAATGCTGACTTGCAATCCGTCAGCACCACAACATCTCGTGCAGAAAAGGCACGTAGTTTCCGCAAAGCCGCGGTGATTGCGGCGCTTTCTACTGCTGTAGAGGAAACTACGCGATCCAGTCGGCCAGACCATGACACATCAAGGGATGGTATGCAGAATGCCGCTGCACAGCTATCTGTTTGTGCACACACCGAACCGTCTGTGTACACTTGTAGATGGCTTTGAAACAAAGTGCTCAAGTGGTCCAGCACAATAAACTTGGCTTCGGCAGTTGAAATGGTGCGTTTCGTCGGTAGGTGGGGTACATTGAGGCTGCAGGTAACGTCCGGAAAAGACCATGGCGGGTCAAGGCGACTTCGTTTAGGCCATTCCAATCCTAAAAATCGGAAGGTGTTCAGCGCCGCATGGAAATGTGAGCGAGTTCTTGATCTTAGCCGCCGGAGAAGCGCCGTGCCTGCGCGTGACTCGCCCAGCCTTAATAGCTGCGTCAGCAAGGCCTGAGATGCCAAGAGGCGGAGTGGAAGAGACTCTGCCTCATTAGTGACTTTCTTGTTTGAAGCCGCCGTTGGAACTCCCATCGCCAAGCGAAGTCCCTTTCTGTGCACTGCCTCCAAGCGCTCGAATTGACTCGATGACGGTGATATCAGAGGGAGCTGATAGAGAATGCGGCTTGTTATCAGTGCAGCGTTCAGTTTAAGCATGGATATAGGATTGTTTCCCCAACGTACACCTGCCAATCGACGAAGTGCGTTGATTCTTTGCACTGATGCAGCCACAACACTTTCGACCGCACCACGCCATAGTAGCTTGTTGTCGATGGTGACGCCCAGGAATCGAACATGAGTTGCACGAAGAATTGAATGCCCTCTGATATTCAGCGTCAGACGTGTTGACTTGCGTCTCACTCCCGGGAAAAGCATGAAGGCTGATTTTTCTGCTGATAAGGATAGGCCAAGCGTCGATAAGTGGCGATCGATAGTGGAGATTGCGGCCTGGGCTATCCGGGCCAAACGTTTGTGTTGGTACCCCGAGATCCAAATGCAGATGTCATCTGCGTAGATGGACATTTTAACTGCCGTCCGACCTACTTTCAGGGCATCTGGAAGGCTGGCCATGGCAACGTTAAAAAGCAAGGGCGATAGGACACTTCCTTGTGGGACGCCGAGGGAAATGCGTCGCTTGACACTCATTATACTTCCCAGCTTAACTTTACACATCGATCACTGAGAAATTCATGGACGAATCGAAGAGCATTTCCCGAGACGCCCATGGCTCGGAGTCCGTTGATGATGCCTGTATGAAGCACACAGTCGTATGCCTTGGCAACGTCCATAAAGATGGCGAGTGTGGAAAGGCCGTCTACGCGATGGTGCTCGATATGGCTTAGTAGATCCAAGACACTGTCCTGGGCACTCAACCGTGGACGAAATCCGGTCATACATGATGGCAGTCTATTTCCTTGCTCAAAATACCATGTTAACCTCGTACATATTAGTCCTTCCATCAACTTTGATACGCATGATGTTAGCGATACTGGCCGATATGAGGTGAGGTTTGCAGGATCCTTTCCGGACTTGAGCACTGGCACCACCCATGCTGTCTTCCACGCTTCTGGGATCTCTCCTGTGCTCCAGACGTGATTAAATATGTCCAGAAGTGCTCGTTTTCGTTCATATGGCAGATCTGTCAGCATCTGATTGCTGATCGAATCGGGACCCACAGCACAGCGTCTTCTTAATTTGCTAAGCGCCAAATCCAACTCACGAAAGGTGAACGGCGTATCCATGGTATGGAATGCTTCAGACAACAGAGGGTTCGATACTCCTGCTGATCTGCCAGATGTGTATACGTCTGCAAAATCTTCTGCAAGGGTTTGCAAATCTTTTCCTTGCTTTAAAGCAAGTGCTTCGAATGGCCTGTGTAGGCGAATCTTTCCGGATAGGCTATTCATTACTCCCCATATCCTTGTCATGGGAGTAAACGCCGATAAACTCTCACAGAAAGCAGCCCATTGAACTCGTCTTAATCTTTTTGTGTGACGACGGATGACAGCGTTTATCCTGTTGTATTCAGTTTTCGCAGATGGATTTCCCGTTTTTCTCATTAGTTTTCGCTCCGCTCTCCTACGCGCTGCGCAGAGGTTCTTTAGTTTCAAATCAGGAGTAGGGAAATGATCTGGCAGTTTCAACGTTGAGGTAGCCACTCTTTTGCTCCGCAGCATATCTGCGAACAGCTCACCAGGGGATTCGTCCAACGCTTCTCTGTATGTGTCCCAGCGGGTCACAGCACAGAATTGTCGCCCAGCAGTGTGAAATCCGGTGATGTTGGTGAAGATGGGAAAGTGGTCACTGCCCATCCTGTCTGGGGCCGTTGTTGACGATACGACAAGGTCTATAGAATGGATCACGAGGTCTATGGCACTCCATGAATCTGGTGGTCTGAAGAAAGTCGGTTTGCCATCGTTCGCGATACACAAGTCAGCAGCTTCCGCGGCTGTGACTAGTTCCTTGCCTCGGGAATCTGCAGTCTTATCTCCCCAAAGCGAATGATGTGCGTTAAAGTCCCCACAGATTATTATAGGAGAGGGGCAACGAATGCAAAGGTCCTTTATGAACGCCTCCATGGAGACCTTCCTGCGCGGACTTATATACACCGACACCACACTGAGTTTTCGTTTTCCTAGGCACACTTGCACAGCGGCGACTTCCAAGAAGGTAGAACAAAGGTCTTGCACTGGTAAGGTGACGTGAGGTATTTCTCGCCTGATGTATATCATCGCACTTCCATTTGCAAATGATGGTATACTCGGATTTCCATGTCTGATGTACCCTGGGATCGTCCTTCCATTTGGGAGACCGGCCTCCGAGAGGGCTAGAATTGGTATAGGTATGTCTCGAAGGAAAAGGCTGAGTTCAGAAAGACGCTGTAGAATACCGGCGCAGTTCCATTGCATTATTAAGGGCACTTTTTGACGACGGAATGGACCAAGTGGGCGAGACATTGCCATTATGCTACTGAGTGTATGTGGAAGTAGAGCAGAGTATTACTGACTCAAGAGCCAGCACTGCTTCCAGCATATCCTTCGTTGAACTAGCAGGCATCTTCGCGACGTGGGAACGTAGTGCCGTGAACAAAGCGCGTATCACATGCTGGCAGTTTTCCTGCTGACTGTTGCCAAGTGGTACTTGAGGTCGGTTTACTGCGGCCGCATAGGTGCGCTTTTCGGACTCTTTTCGAACAGGTTTCTCAGCCGCTGTGACCGTTTGCGTTGGCTCAATAACTTCGTTTATCGGTGTGAGACGCGGGAAATGAGATGCGTACTCTGTTTCCAAACCAGTTAGTTGTGGCGCTCTGGACGTCTTCTTCGTGTTCGATGGTGCGCTTGCACTCTTTGGACCGAGAACAAACATCTTATTTCTTCGCTGAGCAGCTGTCCGCGCCGGGCATCGACCGTAGCTAGCGGGATGGTCACCGCCGCAATTTGCACACACAAAGTTGTCTTTACTTGCACACGTCTTAAAGTCATGAGGTCCCCCACAGCGCTTGCACCTCTGTTCCCCACGACAGTACTTAGCGATATGTCCGAAGCGCTGACACTTAAAACAGCGTGGTGGTGTCTCCACGTAGTCGACAAGCTCATGTCTGGTGAAACCAAGGTTGATCTTCTCCGGGCGTTCAGAATTTGGAGCAAATGTGAGAACCACCGAGTTAGTGCGCCTTGACTCCCATTCAGATGATGAAGTTTGGACCCGACGGATGATTCTTCTTGCATGGAATACTCCCTGAGGTCTCAGGTAGGTGAGCAGCTCCTCATCCGAGTACCATTTAGGGACTCCTCTAACAATGCACGTGTTTTTCATATAACTGTGTGGGACACGGGCAGATATGACTATGCCACCGATATTCTTGGTCTCTAGAAGGACGTTGGCTTGTCCTTCTGTCTCTACATTTAAGAGCAGTGCTCCCTGTGCTGTGAAGTGGCTCTTCACTGGTGCGCCACCGAGAATCGTTTCAAGCTGAGAATACAGGACAATAGGGTTTACTTGCCTTAAATCATCTCTTTCGGACGTTGCAGTGATTAACACTGGAATGCCCTCCGCCCTGTCTTTACGATGGCGCACAATTCGGAAACCACCCTCGTCCATGTCTAGGTCTGAAGCGTTCGCCACGTTGTCGTCATCGATGATAGTTGACTCGTCTTCAGATTCACTAGTGTCTTGTCGCTTGCAGTCAGGCTGGCTTGTACAAACCAGCTGGCGTTTCTGACCCGGTGTCAGCCCTTGGGAGGTCATGGTGCAGCTAAACCGGCAAGTCTGCAAACAATCTGGATTCGCCAGATATTTTTTTTTTTCGTCTGGTGATTCTTATAGGAAATTGTGTGCATGCCGACTGTTCTTTTTTTTTTTTTTTTTTTTTTGCAACCTCTTTGAGATGTGAATTGCGCAAGGACTTTCGGCCTTCCTCCCAATGTTTCTGAAGGAACCGCACGTGCCGACCGGTTCGGTCGTCGGTTGAGCAGCACGCGCAGCTTGCGCTGCGACTGACCCAAGTCGACAGCTGCGCCCGAGTGCAACCTAACTATATATTGTTACGGACGAGATGGATTTGTTTACGAAATGATCGAGAGCGACATACACAGCGAAGGGAACAGCTTTCAGAGCAGTTTCGAGACAATGTCCGTCATCGCTTATACTCCTTGGCACGAGCGATCTGCCCCTGCAGAGTGCGACCGTGGCGGCGCCTGCAGAGTTGCAACGACACAACTGCGCGCGCCCCCGCAAACGACAAAGCCCGGACGCGCTCGTAAACGAGAGTCCTATAGCACGAGTTCGCTGACTGCCCAAGAGCTGATGGGTACGCGGTCCTTATGTAGCCGGCGCGAACGTTTGCACCGTTCGTGTTCAGACCTTTGTTTGTAAGGGAAATCGTGGCTCCGTGCGTACGCTATAGGTGCACGAATTTCTCTTGAGTGGACTGTTCTCCTATGCGGACTTTCTCTTATCGGGGGCTACAAACTCGTCGGATACGTTGTCGCTGCGCTCCGGTGCGGGCTTTGCCGAACTGGTGTTATGGGATAGAGGAGTAACCAGAGGCGCTACTCGAAGGCGCCGAACTCTCGAAGTTACTCGAACAAGCGGCCCGCGAAGACGTTCGAGTGAAGCGCCCGTAAACCTCTCGGTGGAGCTTTCGCCGCCTTCAGCTTGCCTGCGTTGCACAAGACTTAATTGACGCACACCCTTTGCTCCGAAACGTAGCACCGCTGTCGGCGAATAGCCATATATTATCTGTACGTGACTCTGCACCAGAAACGCTTGAGTTTGGGCCATATCTGCCTTATTCAGTTGCGAATTACTGTTACAGGAGGTTTAGGCATACCGATCGTGAAAGAAAAGAATGACGCGGCCGCAGATTCAGGAGCAAGGTTGGAGCGTTGGGCACGTGCATGTGATACATCTTGGGATTAGTTGATGTGGTCCCCAGTTTCGGCTGCAGTGCGCCGGCTTGGTGAGGCGCCGATCCCGACGTATATATGAAAGGCCGCAACGAATTTACGCCCTCAGCTCAGTGAGTCGCTGGCCATTTCAGTGCGCGCCGGAGGCATTCCAAGAATCCGAACGTCTGAATGGTTGACTTATACAAGCTTGCATTCTCCGCACGCGGTTATTGATAGATATACCAGTCACTCTATCGCACATCAAAAAATGACCGTCTACTATGATACCACGGACAATCTTTGGTTGTGACTCCTTTCTTGTGCACTAGCAGATGCATACGCCTCCTACATAATTTTATATGACCAGGGAAGCGTTCCGGAAGTTTTCTTTTGAGTCCGCTCCTTCTGGTTAATTTTTATGGCAGAAATTGTGTGCTGGTTGGTAGGCTTCCGAATACGGGCCCTGCCGACATGCAATTCTCCGTGGTTTCGCGATTATGGGAGTTTCTCTAGCTGTTCCAGTGGACCTTGGCGTCATCTTCACTTTTCACCTTCAAGTGCCGCGAATCGCTTTGTGTACACTCCCGGGAATGAAAACTTCCAAAAATAGAAAAAAAAAAAAAGAACGCTTCGACAAATTCACACCCGCATGAATGAAGTTCATTGGGGCTGTGCACGGTCTGCACGTCGCTGCCTTCTCTCTTGCGAGGAGGACACAATTTACGGGAACAGTTAACGAGCCGAAAAAGATGTTGGCAATGTCCCCAAAACAAGACAGAAATTCGTGTCGCACTCAACTCTGCACGTCTTGTCGCGACGGAACTGGCCCCGTCACGACATGGTTGACACCATATATATATATAGGTACGACAGAAATTGCTGTCGGTATATACGGCGTATCTATAGCTTTATAGTGCGTGATGTCAGCACGTCTGATTGCGCAGTAGGAAGTCCTGGAACTGCGACAAGCAATTCCGTTGCGAATGATTGACTAATCGCTGCGGTGACTCAGGTGCCCTAGATGGCGTTCCGCAGCCGAGGACGAGGTCGCGAGTTCGCATCCAGACCGTGGCTGCCATATTTCGATGGGGGCGAAATGAAAAAACAAAAAAAAAAACAAAAAAAAAACGCCCCTGTGCCTGGATTCAGGCGCACCTTAATTGACCCCAAGTGGTCCAAACTAATGAGAAAACCTTCACCGCGGCGCATATACCTATTAGCCTGCCGTGCAAATTTGGTATGCGTTCATTTTCGAAATCTTAAATAGACGATACGTGAAAAAAGGAAACCATCGCAGATTTGCGTAAGTCTGAGCAACTCGTTCACTAAAGATAGCGAAACTGTGAAAGGGCCGAAGTGCTCATACACTTCAGAAGTCCCACAGGGGTTGATACTTTGCCGCTGCCCGAAATATATACAGAAGACTTTGCAAAGGCATCCAAAATATCCTCCGGCAATTCCTTCGCTGTACTCGACCCATTGAAACGCTTCGCTATATCCGAGCTACACTGTGAAATAGCAGACAGTTTTAGTTTAGCGTACGCTATAAAATAGTGGGTCATCACTGCACATGCGCAGAATGCTAAACGACCCATAGCGTATATCGTACGCACGCTATTTCTCAGATTTAGCGCTACCCCGTCTTTGCGTGGTTTACCTAGTTTACGTAAAACAAGGTGGAGGTCCCGGCTGCCCGCTTCAATTTGAATTTGGCGTTGCTTTTGTAACATCACTTCGTTCGTAGCAAATGACTGTGTAAACGGATTTTGCTTAGTCTCAGGCCGCTTCGACGACAGAGTATTATGGATAACCTTGTGGAGTTTTCAAGATCGCTTCTCGTTTCGAACGAGTCCAAGCCTAACGAGGGAAATGGGTGGATGTTATGAGCATCCCCTTTGGAATGGGGCGATGGGTTGCGCCACCAAGCTTGTATTATTTTATTAACTAATGTCCTATATACCTAGGTTAGAAAAGAAAAAAAAGGAAAAGGAAAAAAAAAAAACCGACGATGAACCAAAGTTTCTGGACCCCTATTGTGAACTTTGCTTTGTAGCGAAGCGAAAGCTGTATATGAGAAACCTTCCGCAGTTTTTTTCGGTGTCTGGCAACAGAAACGGACTTAGCGATGATTTCTAACAAACCCATACGGGTGCAGTACGGTGGTGTAGATGTCAAAATGTGCACCAGATTAGAACGCTCGCCGTGCAAAATAGCGTCACGTCAAGGTTATCACAGTATCTAAACAGGAGAGGTATCGGCGCTAAAAACAGCTACGTTATCGATGAGGCGGACACGTATAGTTCCTACACCCTAATGACAACATGCGAACGAGGAGCGCCAGAGGGAGCAGCAACGAGAATGTAAACGGCCCCCGCGCGATACGACCACGGACGAAGAACGTTCCCGCGATGCTGAACGAAAACGACAATCGCGAGCTCGGGCACCTACGAACAAGCAACGACGCCAGACTCGCAACGCAAAAAAAAAAAAAAAAATGACAACCATACCACTCTGTCAAGATGGAACAGCAGCGAAATCACTTTGCTTTTCGTTTGAGAGCTTTGACTGTAGTCAGCTTTCGCTCTCATCCCATCTTCGCAGAGTGGAATGGCATGGAATAGTCATTTTTTGTTCGCCTCCGTTGTTTGTAGTTTCCCTTTTTGAAACATTTGAGATGTCAGCGCCACCTATTGGTGAAGCCTGGAGATGGCCGCGACGGCGGCATATGGCCTCTGAGATTGGAAGATCTCGCAGATCTGTAAAACTGTAATCTCGCAAAACTGTAATAAACGTGCGCTCCTTAGCGTACGTTGTACAATAGCGTATAGCATACGCTATCGTTGCGTACGCTATAACTACATAGTATTCGCTATATCCGGCGCGTGTTTCTGCATGCTGCGCCGGTCCTGCGCTGTAGTCGAACGCGTCTGTGCTTCGTCGATGCCTAACACGCCACCACGCATTTGCCGCCCCGACTGCCACACGAATGCCGCCGTGGGGCAAGCCCATATAGCTTCTCTGTTACGTAAGAAAATGAAGGGCAGAAAAGTCGACAGTGCGTTCGGCCTCTTCTGTCGTGACGCCAGAAATATGTCCCAGAGTGCACGACAAAGCTTTTAGAGCGCAGCCTGTTCCTGCGGCGAGCGTTGGCATCGGCCTCGGCGTAACCGAGCGAGCGAGGACGACAGCGAAAAATGAGTGAGTGAACGCAGAGCGGGAGATGAAAGACGCGAGCCGCGAACAGCGGAGACCAATAAGAGCGGGCCTTTCAGTGACGTACGCGTGGGAAACTGGTGTCATCCGCACCCTCCCAACCGCTCGATGCGTATTCGTATTTGGTCTCAGCCGGACGGCTCGTTTCGTACTATCGTCTCCTCGCGTCAGCGCTCGTCCGTGCTTGTTTGGTTTGCTTGATTTGGTCTCGTTCGCGCTTGTTTCGATTGTCATAGTTTGAGATTGTTTTTTACAATGATGAACCTAAACCGAGACGTCCTGATGGAAAGGTTTTTGGAGACAGTGCGCCATATCCGATTCTGTACAAACCGGACCCTGAAGACAAGGACGCGGAGGCGACACCTAGTACCTCATTCACCTTGACTTTGGAACATGGCGACGCTGCAACAACAGAGAGCACACCAACATGATTATGATCAGTGGCAACGACGTCATCTTCGTAAGACGTGGTTCGCGTTAAGGACGGAGAACGTAAACACAGCGTCGACCTGCCAGGAGACTAAGGAAAAAACACGCGACATCTCGCACCTACAGAGGTGAGGCGAGATTTTCATGCTGTCACGTGATTGCCGCAGCGGCTCGCCACCAGTTGGTGTGGCCGCGTTTTAACGCCAGCGGCGCACCGCGCGCACTTTACCGCTAGTGTGTATGGAGCTTTCTGCGGCGACGATAGCTCCGAGATAGCACCAGAGTAGCGGCCGTCATCTGTTCACCGATGACGCCTTCGATAAGACATGGGGCGAGCGCGTCAAAACAAAGCGCTGCATGAGCGGAGCTCTATCTGCGGCGGCTGCTCTGAATCGCGCCCACGCGTCACCCGCGCGCTGCCTCTCGCGTTCTCCCGGTTTGCGAGGCAGTCGCGCCACACTTCGCTCGTATGCAACGTGCCGCATAAGACAGATTGTCCACGCCAGCCGATATACCGCGAAATGAAAACACGTATACACTGCAGCTGCGCGCAAATTTCGCATTCGGGAATATCGTAATCGTCTGTAATTTTTTTTTTTTTTGTCACAACGAGTGAAAATTTCCTGTTTTGTGTTATTTGTTCTTGACTGCGAAGTGAAACCCACGCATGCGCCGATATAACCCTCCCCTCTTTATATCTCGTTCCTTAGCAGAGCCAGCACGAGAAGGCGTTCGTGGAGTCCCAGACGGCGTCGCTGAAGCGGGTGGTGCGCTCGTCGACCAAGCAGGCGAGTTGCATCCCGCGTTTCTACTACCCCGCGGGCAAACCAATGACGCCAGCGCAGCTGGACGCGCACCTGGTCAAGGTCAAGGCAGCCTTCGCCAGCCTCAGGGATGGCCGGGCCACCAGCACAAACTTCAGCACCATCATCAGGGTGAGATATAGATCCTCCTGCAGACCCCGCGCATAGTTTACATCGCACGTATACTGCTATTAAAGAGCTAATTCCTCAGGACATGCAGACGTGCCCTGAAGAACCTATTGTCCACACCTAATTAGCCGCTACGTGTGCCGATGAAAATGCAATCAGTTACTCCTTTTTTCTTTTCGATGCTTTTCAAAGCCGTCTTCGGTTGCAGCCACTGGTTTTGATGTATGAAGTACCAACACCTATGGTGTTTGCGGTGCCCTTATCCTGGGGGTGTGGTCAGTGGTTGATCTGCTGCGTGCCGCTTTGGCGTGCAGAAGTCCAAGGTCTCTTTTCGCTTGTTTGATCTCTGGCAAAATGGCGCGACCCACGTTGGTGTATGGCCAAGAGTCGCGCGGTTGAGTAAAGCGGGTCACAAATAAACAAAAATGAAAGTACGAATACGACATGAAACGAAACCAACAAATACAAATTTTGAAATTATGAGCTATCTGAAACAGATAAGCATTGAATAACAATAATAACTAAATAAATACGACTACAAAGAAAAGTGAGCATAGGAGCAAGGAGAAATCTTGGCACACAGTTCTTCGTGTCTCTTGTCTGGATCGTACGTACATGACATTCTTACTGTCTCTCTCTTGTCAGAAAATCCAAAACGGCATTGGAGGAATTCCCGTGGCCGAAAGGCGCGACCGGTAACACTAAATAAAAGGACCAACAAAAGGCCAATCTTACGAAAGAGATCCTTCAGAAGAAGTTTTCCTTGGAATTAAGAAAACGACAATGAAGAGTCCATACAAAATGTTCTAATGACTCATTAAGGAGGAGGAGAAGGGCAAAAAAGAAGGAAAGGTAGCGTGGTCAATCAGACACGCGTCCGGTTTGCTAGGAATTGGACCCCTATGCGGATTGCGACACCCTTTCCTGTCCTACCTGCGAGTGATGTCGATTGTGTTCAACACCTTGCATTAATTTCAGCCTGTGGACAACTGTCTACGACAACTGTCGCTGTGGTAATCGTATTCAGTGTTTAGTGTAGCCTCTTCTGTACATGAGCCGTGATGGTGATCTGATTTGATTGGCGTTTCGCAGGCGTGCGGGGTGCCTCTCTACTGGAAGATGCCGCTGTTCGCAGCCTGCGGAGGAGAGTCCCGCGGTTACGTCACCAGCGACGTCTTCATCGACTTCTGGAAAAGGTAGTTTTCATGAAGCTCTCTCTCTCTCTCTCCCTCTCTCTCAAATTTTACTCTTGCAATACAGAGTACGGCAGACAGAAGTGCCTTTATTTCCACTTCATCAAGTGTAGCAAAGAGGGGAAAAAAGTATTTTATGGAACGAGATCGAGATTTGGTTTAACCATCCCTTTGAGTTTATTCATTTCAGGCCGCATTCGGTTTCTATCGCACCTCTGACATAAGCAGCGGCCTCTTCGTGAAAGCTTGTGTTTTGTGTTCGAGTAAAATGGACGTATACTTGTCACTAGACCGCAGCACGAAAACGGTGACGTCAGCATCGTTCTCTGAGGTATAGAGCCACACGACGGATGAAGCTGTAAATTGCGTCCGAAGACCAACTACGACGAGTCCATCGATCACATGAATATACCTCTAGCTTAAACATTTCGCTAGAATAGACAACATTCTTGTTTTCTTTCGCACGCGATAAATGTTTGGAACGCTTTGGCCGAAGATCGGTTTCCAAAGTTCCCCAGGAGGGCTGCATCCTGGATGGACTCAGTGGGGACTGCTCTTTTGCTGGCCCCCTCCTAGTCCCGCTCACAATGAGAGGACTTGAGGTTCACATGCATGAATGAATGAAACGGCGCGAACACGTGATATGACACGTGATTGGTCCTCGGGGGGTATGTTATGGACTTTGAAAATAAATGCGTGGTGCCTTTTATCTTTCCATTGTCAGCAACAGGGGCACGCAACTTGAGAGGCGAAAACCAAATTTAGGCGGCGCCTGTTAGTTTCAATTAGCTTAGCTGAGTGATCGCACGATTAGATGCCCCGTGGCGTGTGTGTGCTCGTTTCATTAGGGCGCGTCATCTATACTGTTCTCCGGCGGTAACCACATGGAGCGTTTCGCAGCGTCTTCTCGGCGTGGCATCGCACGGCATTAGCCCGTCCGCTATACGTCGCGCAAGGACAGCGCGGCTTTCGTGCCCGAGATTGTCACCATGAAGAGAGAGAGAGACGTTCTGGGTTAAACTGGCGTAAAGTGTACTGATCATAGCGGCTAGCAAGATCGCTGAAGTCAGTTGTGGGCGGCAAGGCGTTCATTTTCTCCTTTTCAAAAGGAAAATAAGCTCGTAGGTATACGTTGACTTGAGGTCCACGCCCTCGTAGCGCAGGAAAGCGGTTCAAAAGGAGGAGGGAACGAGCAGTGTTGAGGCAATAACGACCAGGTTTTTTTCGCAACCATCGGCCAACGACGCGTTGGCAGGCCTTGCTTTTTTCGAAATCGAAGGTAAACACTGTAGTTCGCCGAGTCCTATTTTCGAATCTATAGCCTAGCGGATCCTGAAAGGCTTCGCGTTTGTTCTCCTACCCTGTTGCTCCTTTCTTTATTTACAGAAGCAAAAGGGAAAACAGAAGAAACAAAAGAAAATTAAGGAGGCTTCTTTAAAAAGATAAAGAAAATTATCAGAGAGCTAAAGGTAAACCAAAACAGCCAGACTGTATAGCTGGCTCTCTGCCCTGGAAAAAATAAATAACGAAACAACACGGAGTGTAGGAATTGGGGCGGGGCTTAAAACACGGGCGTACGGTTCCCGATATAGGCTGCACGTCTACGCACCGGTGACTTCACTGCGTCTTCTCCGACTCTGTGCTTTTCCTGAGCGCTCTTTAAAGGAACACTTTGGGGCACCGGAGTACTGTTATTCTACTAGTTTGACTCGCTGCATGGTTATTTTCGTGAGTGGAGCACTATAGTTGCTACAACAAAAAAAAAAAAGAACGTGAAATGGGGCAAATATGGTGGATTTTAGACGAGGAAACTGTCGAAACGTTGGCACTAAACTGAGGTTCTTAACTTTGTTCGACTGATTACGAGTGTCAACCTTTGAGGTCGCTTCAATTTACTCGACGATAGAGCGCAGTTCTGAATATTCTCAGCCAGCCTACAAGCTTTCAAAGGCAGACCCCTGGGTTCTGGACATTTCGGCTTAGGAGTAAATTCATATTTAAATATATTACGTTCAGGACGTGCTGGAGCCTTTTCTTGGCGCCAGCTACTCCTACTCACATATATATTGGGGGCGAGGACTTACGGAGTCGCCATCTGTCGGAAGCGCCTCCCTTGCGTAGTATGGTATTAGGGATCACGCGGTGCGTTCCTCATAGGTTTCGCTTACGGCGCTCAATAAAAACATCACGCGGCAGCCTTCCTGGACATTTATACAGGTATTCTCGAAACTAGGGAAGTTTTTGACTGTCGATGTAATAATCTTGGGCAAACTGAAAGCACAGAATCGTTTACCGACGCTATCTCTTTACCGAATACGTACAGTGAACGCCACTGCGCGCGGTCGCCGCGATGGAGTCTCCCGAAAGGGCTTCTTGCGTGAAAGGTAGGCAAGTGCTGAGAGTAAACAAGGTGAAATATGTTCTTATAGTTGCTGTCTGTATAACAAAAGGGAGCATAACAGAATGAAGCCTCAATGCAGCGATCGCATGGGTTTGCAGCGGCCGACTGCGCGTCTGCATGCATGTCCGTGAATAATGTTTTGCTTTCTCTGTGAGCGCGTTTTCGTACTGTACCGTGAGCTTTAGGCCGCAGCATATGAGCATTTGACAGTACACTAGCAACCATTGTTGCGTGGACGCTATCAGAACTGTTCAAAAATAATTTCGTTATAGAGACTCCGACGCTTACGGCGAATGTGATGTGCCGTCGCGACGATTCGATCTTTTTTTGTCTTCTAAATTGTTGGACATTGCAATATTATTTCTCAAGTTGCGTCGCACTGTATGTTTATCGGTCTTCCCAGCATGCGATTTCCCTCTGTTTCTTTTTCGTAATTCAGTGCATTAAATCATAGCACAAACATGACCATATGCCATGCATTTTTTTAATGTGCGTCTCACCGCTCTCTTTCCGTTCCAGTGAACTTGCCAGTATCTAGGATCAACAAGTTCATAGATCAAACCATCATGACATTAGCCGGGCAGCGGGCGCGGGCGAGTGTCTCAGTACGTGTTTTCTGCTACTCACCGAACATCGCAGTCCCGGTGCCGTAGCAGATCTCTTCCTCGCGTCTGTGCTTGCTGTTTCGCCAGCCAAGCTTCACACAGCTCCTTGTCCTGCGGCTACGTGTGAATAAGGCTGACACCGGCCTCCGTTGCGTACGTCCGGCACTGAGGCACCGAGCAGTAGCCTAACATGCTGCACGCCTCCAAAGGCAGCCACTACCTATTATGGTACTTTCAAATGTTGTCAAGCAGGCACCCAAGGCGGTAAAGCCTCACCACTTAATCAGAACCGCGGCGCAGGTGGGACTTTAAACTTTCGTTTTCAGCTCGCTTCGGCGCTTTCGAAGCAGCCGACGCGGCCGCTGTGTCCACTTGATCCCTCATGCCACGTCACGCCGACGGTGGCGCCAGCTTTTACAGTGGTGGAGCTCGCCCCCAATATAAATAATGAAGGCCACATGTATTAGAAAATTACGTTAAAATATCCTGAAACTTAAAGTCAACTCATCTAAATAAGTCAAACACACATAATATAAAATTCAAGCCACACAGCTTGCTTACAATTGAATATAAATACTAAATATTTCCCTAGAATATCGCTCGCTTCTAGAAATCTTATAGGGCCATTGAAGCTAGTCTTTGCAATGAAATATGTTGGCCCTTAGCTTCGAATCTCCTTGAGGCCTAAGGGCCTACGGCCCTATGTCTTTAACTTACGTATTAAATGTAGTCTTTGTGCATCATGCCGCAGACATGGTAGTAGAAGATTATCCATTGTATCGATGGCATCACATACTAAAGATATTTGCTTTTTTCTCTAAGACACCAGCTGGAAAGACTACCCCCAACCATTTGTTGACTAACATGAGTTTATGCCAGGTAACTACCATATCATTCTATATCGTACGCCCAAAACGTCCACGCTTTACACTAGAAACATTTTCTGAACAATAGACAACCGAATAAAAAAAATTATATGACGTTGAGTGCTTCTACTGATGCCGAAGCAAGTGTACAATGAGTCGTTCATACGACTAAATCATACAAAGTATAATTAGCAGAGAGAAATCACGTATCCAGATATTTTGTGTGAGCTTAGTAGTCCGCAAGAAGCGACGTTTATCAGCGGAAGACTATAATCACCACCACCACCACCACCACCACCATCATCATCATCATCATCATCATCATCAGCAGCAGCAGCAGCAGCAGCAGCAGCAGCAGCATATGTTATGTCCACTGCAGGACGAAGGCATCTCCCTGCGATCTCCAACTACCCCTGTTCTGTGCCAACCGATTCCAGCTAACGCCTGCGAATTTCTTAATTTCACCACTCCACCTAGTCTTCTGCTGTACCCATTCTTGTACTCATTCTCTTGTACCCATTCTGTCACCCTAATGGTCCAGCGGTTATCTAACCTACGCATTACATGACCTGCCCAGCTCCATTTTTTTTTCTCTTAATGTCCATTAGAATATCAGCTACCCCCATTTACTCTTTGATCCACACCGCTATCTTCCTGTCTCTTAACGCTGCGCGTAGCATTCTTCGTTCCATCGCTTTTTGCGCGGTCCTTAACTTGTTCTCAAGCTTCTTTGTCAGACTTCAAGTCTCTGTCCCATATGGCAGCAAGACTATACCGCGCGGCTAATACGCGTTTGCGATCTTACCTGCAGGATAGTGTCCACTGGACGCGACGAGCCGACGTGGTTCGTCAAGATCCTCAGCAAAGCGACGAGGAACTACCTGGTGCCTGAGGACTTTATTCCCATGATGCAGGTGAGCGATGACTAGCCGCGTCAAGTCTCTGTGGTGTGCACTCGTCCACGCTGCCTTACATATAAGCTAATCGGCTCGCTTTTCACGTAATTTCCGTTTTTCACTGTGCTATATATATATAGCAGTATGCCTGCGTTGGCGAGAGTGCATACCGATGTTACGCATCTTGCCAACGTCTAAATGACTTCCCAGCATGATTGTTTGTTCAATCGTCTAGTTAGTGCCGCGATTCTGTTCGCTACTTGAAAGAAACACCATGTAATGCATATTGAACCTATTGTATTTCCCCCGTTTGCCGGAAGTATACAACATGCGATAAACTGGTTGCTCGCAGCCAAAAGACAAATAAACAAGACAGAAAGGCTCACACCTGCGGCACTGAAGCATCCCCGCACTTTCGATGCGTCGACGTATGGCCGCCTAACATTTATTTTGAAATTTCAGCAAGCGGGAGGAAAGTTCACTGCGTGATGCGTAATGATTCGCTCTTCAATGATCGTTGTTGCTCAGCTAGTCAGTGGGTAAATCTCTGCGCAACGGAGCTTTTCTCTTCTGTTTTCGATGCGTATAGGAATGTCGTGACGCGTAAACGCGAATTCTGATGTAAACGGCTGATGTGCATGCGGTCACGTGTATTAGACTTCCATCCCATCGCCTGCCGAACGCGAATAGCGAGTACATTTCGCTAAGTCATGAGACATGTCACTAAACAACTGGTACATACCTTGGATTATAAGCGGTCGCGCATGCGTTTGGCCCTCGTACACACTTTTCACACATAGTGACAATCACAGATATGGTCACTCATTTTTGTGAGCGAACGTCAACGGCGTGTCAGAGGAGCAGGGCGATCTTACTAGAACAAACTAGTGTGTATGCAAGTAGCGAGAATTGGTGATAGCTCTCTTTCTTGAACTACTTGGTGCATTCATGGAGAGATGTAAATGTGTGATATATCATACTGGCAGGTGTATGCACTATAATGTTCCGCCTCGTTCATTCGTATACTGAATAACATTGCGTTCGAGTTACATATACAGTTAGTCAAAAAATGAAGCGCGATAAAAATAAAATGCAAATAAAAATAAAAAAGCAGGCGCACAATAGCGGACGTGATTTCTAGACCACCGACACAGTGAATGAGGAGGTTCTGATTGCGTACTGTACGAACTGCTATGACCGCAGTATAGCGCGATTCACATTTTTGAAGTACACGTTTCATTTCAGATTCATGTCGTATCGTATTTATTCACTGAAGTACATACAAGTCGCACAACATCACAAAACTAAAAGAAAGACATTATAAAAGATGACATTGCGATGAATCCTTGAAGTAGGAAATGTCACCGCAGAGAAATGCAGCCTAAAAGTGTCACAAATTCTAAACATACGCTACAGATGCACAAAATGTCACAAGAGGGAAAAACTGGCGCAAATCACCGTTCCATAGCGAAACTGCGCACAGTGTCACAAACGTGTACATTGCACATGCATGTATCTACTACCTACAACGTCATTTTTACCGGCAATTATACTAATATTTATCGACAAAATGGCTGAGGTCCGAAAATTCAAAGCATCAAGTACACTTTTCAAAAGTCTTTGCGGAAGTCTGAAATGCCGTTTGCCCCCCTCCTCCTCCTTCTTTATTTTTTTCTTTATAGGCGCAACATCGGGCCCAAACTAGCAAAGTGATATTACTATTCTCCCATTGTTCACGCCATGGTTAGTCAACTAGTTCATAGAACGCGGTTTTAGTTGTCTCGGTCTCGCGACAACTCGAGGTTCGCGCAGGTATCCTATACGAAGGCGCAGCTTTATATTTGAGACGTGCCTCGCTTCTTCGCTGTGCCGCAGCAGCGGCGGCGTTGCAGGTCGGGGTGTCTCGTTCTCCAGACGGCTCGCACGGCCGAGCAACAGGCGGCGACGTCGGAGGCCTGGTTGAGGTATTTTTGAACGAGGGAAGTTGGGGTGCGCGGGGTGGCTGGGGGGGGGGGGGGGGGGGGGGGGGCTAGGAGCTCGCAGTTTGCGCAGCTGGCTGCGAGTGACGCCACACACCCGCCCGGCCGGGTCGCAAATCCTTTGAGTCTCAGCGGTTCTTGCTCGTGAGCTGACTGTCGCTGCGCGACCGACTTTGAGAAATCGCGTCTTCCATGGGCTGGAGGGAAGGGGGGAGGGGGGGGGGGGGCGATGCCACGTGCGGGCGTCCATTGAAAAGCGAAGTCGCGCGCGATGTGCAACTGGGCGGCTGCCGCCGCCTGCACTTTGTCTTAAGGTGACGAGGCACTTGAAGTGCGAGGCGTGCTCCGGCGCGCGAGGCTGAGCTCGGAGATCCGCGTGCGACGCTCTGAGACGCGAAGACGCGCGCTCTGCGGGAACACATTCGCTCGTTCGCATGATCGTGCTCCACGATTTGCTGACGGAAGACTTGTATACGTTCCTCTTTTTCTGAAACGGTATGGCGCTAAAACAGCTTCCAGAGGACATCACTGTGGCGTTACAGTCAACCAATATTCGTCCTGCAGAACAGTTGTTCACGAAGTAAGAAGTAAACGCATAAATAAATACTCATGAGGCGATCCACCTTTGTAAATATAAGTGGGGTGAGCCAATCGTTTACATACGTATACTCTTCGTGTACGGGTGCGTGTGTGGGTGGGTGTCTCTCTAACGTGACGGTGCGCTTTATTACGCGAGGCTCCATACCGCGCACGCAGTCATTCGCGTGGACTACTAAGGCATACATCATGTATATTTACGCGATTGAGTCGAGCCATATTTTTTTCCTTTCCAATTTATTTGATCCTTTTTTTCCTTTTACTGTGGATTTATAATTAATGGTGGCACAGCCTGCTCTCCGGTAGCATTTGGCATCATGATTTTATGACTTAGTAAACAATGACAACATCCCCTAGGTGGTTTTCTTCGCTTGTCGATAGTCTGTTGACACGTAACCTTGAATCAACATCCGGGCAATGCTTAATCAGAGTTCAAGGAGGAAGTTCTTGCCATTCAGGAGCTCCTATCTAAATACACAGGAACTGAGGAATCGTTTAGCTCGACGTCCGCACCATCGGATTCGATGAGGTTTGTTGTGTTTAAAACAAAAAGTTAAAATCTATACCGACTGTGGGGAGTACGTTATGTTATCTTGGCCATAAATTTCTTTTTCCACAGTAATTGTTGAAAATGGGAAAACTTATAAAGTTTCAAGCGTAAAGTTTGCAATTCCGTTAACTGAACGATCAAAAAATACTAAACCCTGTAACCTGCATCTACTGAGAAATTTAAAGCAGAAAAATTTGGCGTATTACACGCCGCTCTGAAATGCACCATTAGTTTCTGAGGAGGGCTTTTGCAAAACATTTGTAAGCATCGGAAGAATTTCACCTAATCTATATCCATGCACTAAATTTTCCCGCTTCATATGCGATAACAGATATTACATACTGCGAGACGTGCTTTCGGTGCAATATTACGGATTTGTAAACTTTGTGGTTCAGTTTTCTTGACAATTTATGTCTATTTCTTTGTAAAAGCTGTTCTGCTCCCCAGAGTCGGTATAATCCAGTCTTTTATGCTAAATGCAACAAATGTCATTCAAATTACGACAGCCCAGTGAAATTTTCCATGGCGTCCTTAGTTCTACATAAGTATCTGTACAGACTGCCTATACACAGGGAAAATTGCTTTTTCCAAGGAAAAGCAGTGTAAGGCGTTTCAGTATCTGCTTCTGCTTGGTGTTTCTCTGCAGGATGTGATAGACACCCATCCGGGACTCACCTTTCTCAAGGAAGCCGTGGAGTTCCACTCGAGGTATATTAATACGGTGAGTGCACTTCCTCATATACGCGATTACAGTCTTTGTATAGAGTGTACCACCCAGCAGCAGTGTGACCAAAGCTGATTCATATATTTACAAAGACGGTAGTGCAAAGTGACACGTCGTTAGAAAAGTGGTTCGCTGACAAAAAGAAGAAAAGGAGATATGGGTTTTTGCCATTTGTGTTGCGCAGAGAGCAAGCAACACCATCTGGTGGTGTGGCACGGGAACCTAGCTTTGCGTCACGTGACCGAACTCCTCTCACAGTGGTTGAAGCGCCCGCGACATCGCTTGCGTTCGCACCGATAGAAGCACATGCTGCTCTCACGGACATCGAACAGTCTTGGCGTGCTTAGCAAACCGGACGCTCGTCTGGTTGGCCTCCCTGCCTTTCTTCTGCTTGCCTTCTCTCTCTCTTAGCGCGCTACCAAGGTCTGCGATGTGGACGACGACGACGATCAGAAACTAAGGAACCAGCTAAGAAAAGCTAGTGCTTAAAAAAAAAAAAGAAGAGCAAGCGCTTTGATAACTTTCGGGGCTAATGCAGTACTGGTATAACGTAAAGTCGTAACGATTCATTCGTCGCTCGATTCTATTGCTTTCTGTGATCCATCGCTCCCGACCAGCCAATCCTTGTGATAAATTAAGCGGAGTGCCGCTGAAATAACAAAGCGCCATAAGGAAAAAATGGAATCCAAGCGTTGCATTGTTCCGGTCCAGATCTCGTGAAATCAACGTTCGGTTAGTGACCTGCTTTACTGATGATGCTTTTACTTGACCAGGCGGTGGCCTCTCGAGCGCTCGATAAACTTCAACGGGGCGCGCTGCAAAAGGATGAAATTGTACGCAGAAACAGCTAACTTTCAACGAGTCTGCTCAGTGTCACGCCCCTCATGACTTTTCGAACGGTGCGGCAATATGCTGTCCCCACTTTCTTCTTGTTTGCTTCCTCTGCTCCCAATTTTGTCGCCGTTTCAATCGGTTTAGGAAGGAGCGGGATCGTTGCTCCTCCTGCTCGTTTATGGTTTTGTAAAGGCACGTATACAGGCTCTTACCGCGCATGGTTCCAACAATATGACGTTATCGCAATCTCTGGCCTTCGTATTCGTCTCTTGGCAACGATTATTTAAAAAAAAATGAAAATAAAGGAGAGTCGAAATCGCAATGTGACCAGGATTGAGCTGCATTACAACATGCCTTACTTCTGTCGCTATCTTCTAGATAAGTACCGGTTCGTTGTCCTTTGATACATTTATTTGTAAGCACTGACGGAAAAATATTAGCTTTAATGCACAGAAAAAGCAGCATACCTCAGTGACTGTTTCATTCCCTCAACTCACTGGCTACAAGCAGTAGAACCTCCGTATACACGATAATGTTCAAATGCCCTCCAATTGATATTGAAGTGAACCCCCTCCCCCCTCCTACCTCCCCACTACTGATAGCACTGCAATATACCGAGAGAAATTCAGCGCCACGTTAACAATTGCTGCAATCTTTTGAAACCGCACATGCATACCAAGGACTCTTTCAAACGGCCCTTTATGTACGCACTATTTGCTTCACGCAAATATATACTTGAATAATTTCACAACACTGTTAATTTGCTCCTTTCGTATAATTGGCTCCTTTCGTATAATAAAACACAGCAAGTATTATCCATTCGCTTGCTCAATACTTCTGTGGTGTAGTGGTGAATGATAACTGTGTAGTAGTGAGTGATAATTACTCTTGATAATTGAGCCATTATCGAACTATCGGATGGCACTATATACTGGTTGTATGAGATCCCGCGGCGTACCGCACATAATCATGCGAGCTTCGGAAGTACTGCATAGGGGCCTGTATTAAGAGGTATGCTCTTAGCAACATTACGATGGGCCTGTTGTCTTACAACGTGAAATAATGCATGAAAGCGCACGGTTTTCCAACGTTATGTTTTATACTGCACGCTTATTTTATCCTTTCTTTTTTTCTGATGTCAACCTTATCTCTTTCAGGTAATCGCTAGGATATTCTACTGTGTAAATAGGTCGTGGAGTGGCAGGATCACCATTCCCGAACTCAGGAAAAGCAATTTCTTACAGGTAAATGAACTGCGTTCCTTTAATCTCCTGACGAAAGAGTGGATGCGTCGTCGTTACTATACAATAATCGCGGTCAGTTATGTTCGCGGTTTCCGTGAAAATAATTTTAAAAATATGTATAAGAACCTCGCAGGTCCTCGTATGCTCCACTTGAATGACTAATGAGATAGCGTTATGAGATCTTATCGTGAGATATTAATCTCTCGTCATCCGCGTGTCTTCTTCTCCTACGTCACGGTCATCTGTGAGTCGTTTTACATCACGATCCACTGTCACTGCCAATACCGGCCTACTCACGCTTCATTTTACGCTGCGCCTCCGGAATTTACCTGCGTTACGAATCCGCGTTCAACACGTTAAAAATTAATTTAGGTTATGTGTCTCTACAGGCCAAAACCACGATCTGATTATCAGGCACGCTGTAGTTGGAGGCCCCAGATTAATTGTTACCATCTGGGGTTCTTTGACGTGCACTGAACGCACGGTACATGAACGTTTCATTTTTTCGTTTTTTTTCTTTCGTTCTTCTTTTTTTCTGGATTCCGCTGCTGTCGAAATGCGGCCGCCGCCGCCTCAATCGAACCCTTGACCTCGTACTCAGCGGCGCAACGTCATAGCTGCTGAGCTACCACGGAGACTCCGGGCACAACGTCGAAATGCCAGCTGTGATCTGTATAACGATATCGCAGTAAAAAAAAAACAATAATTACTAAATCTCGTTCACCTATCATGGGTTCAATGTAAGCCTCTCCCCGGGCGAGCTCGCCACGCTAAGCGAGACCTGTCCTCCCCTTGTCATCCAATTTTGGCGAACGACGTGCGCCCTGCAGTACTCGTTTCAGTCAATCACCGCTCCACAGGGGACACGGGTGATTTGCGGTGCATCTGCTTACGCGTGGACAAACAAGGCGAAGGGTTCCGCCCGTATGGAGCGTGCGTAGTAATGAGAGCCAACGGCGAGAGACGCAAGGCGTCCATAAACGTCAGCACCTGTCTCATGAGCAAGCTCTCTGATTGCCGTTACGACCACTTACGGTTATAACTCACCGCAGGCACCGGTCGCGTATGTTCTGCTCAGTTCGTTTGCGGTTGGCTTGTTCATTTTCTTTCTTCAGGTTGCTATGAGGAAAGGGGGCGAAATATTGCCGGCATTAGTTTCCGCTGTCTGCTTGCCTTGCGAAGTACGTCCAGTTGGTTCGAGTGTGTGCATGGACGCGCGTTTAGCATTGTACGAAAGGCTTTAATATATAATACAGCGCGCCATCGCGATGAACTTGACATGACCGGCCAGTGTTTGGCGCGCTTCTTGCACCTGATATAAGTTATTTTTCCTCCTCTCTCTCTCTTTCTTTGTATTTGTTGAGAGGCCTGGTGACGCGTCGTATG
Source organism: Dermacentor andersoni (assembly GCF_023375885.2). NCBI lineage: Eukaryota > Metazoa > Arthropoda > Arachnida > Ixodida > Ixodidae > Dermacentor > Dermacentor andersoni. The sequence continues at coordinate 183,458,828 of NC_092815.1, read as the reverse complement.
ATCTCCATAACGGAAGCTTCACCCCGTCCTTGCCGCTTTGAACCAAGTTTGGGTGCTCTCGAAGCACAGTGACCAGTTCAGAACAGCGTGACACGGCTTCACTTTTGTGCTTATGGTAGCAGCGACCGCAAGTTCTGGCCGTGTACGCGCAGGTTTTGTCCCTGCTGGAAGACGAGGAGGACATCAACCAGATCACTGAGTACTTCTCGTACGAGCACTTCTACGTCATCTACTGCAAGTTCTGGGAGCTCGACAAGGACCACGACCTGTACATCGACCGATACGATCTGTCCAGGCACAACGAAGGAGGTGCGTGTCCGAGTAACGTGGAGTACTGTGGAGAGTATTTATTTATTTATTTATTTATTTATTTATTTATTTATTTATTTCAATACCTCTAAGACCCGAAGGTATTCAAAAAGGGAGTGGGGAACAATGTACACAGGGAACAAGAGCAAAATAATGCTGTTGCTAAGAGTATAAGTAACATTCAACTGCAGCTTTAAATGCAATTATATCGGTCAGTTGGTCAATATAGATGGGCAGATGGTTCTAGTCATTCGAGGTTTAATTCGGGCGTTGAACCGTTCCTTGCTGGGCTGGTGGTTCGTATCCACAGAATAGACTAATGAGCGCTAAATGAAGACGAAGACAAGGTTAGAAACACGCGGACAAGACAAATGCTCGTTTGTCTCGTTTCCTGCCTCGTCTACAACTGTCTTCGTCTTCATTTAGACCACCTTTTCTAGAAGATAGCCTCGAGTCGCGGTATGCGTTAAAAACCCGAGCCACGTCGCGACCGAAGCGCCATCTTCCGACGCTTTTCGGTAGTCCTTGCACTATGACATGGCCTCCGAGATTTACCGCGCGCCGCGGTGGATCTCGGAGGCCATAACCATCATTCCGTGGCGGGCTTTGACGCGATCGAGGCACCGCGAAAGCTACTTTCGAACTGTTCCGAGTATTCCCGTTCGTCCACTGTAGACCTTTCGTTCCTGTTCATCCACTAATCGCTAGAATCCCAAATTGCTTAAGAATACTTGGAGTTTAGAGTTGATTACTGTTTCGTATAGCAAAGAAATTTAATGGGAAGCGGCACTTCGGAAAAAAAGAAAACACCACTGCCGGCACAAGCATGCATGCCGTACACCGTCGTGTGCGATATATAATTATGCAGGCATACTGTCCAAAAGCGTATCGATAGTGTGCGTCGTCGGGTCACCGAGATTATTGCGTCTTTACTCGTAATTCCTGTTCCAGCGGATAAAACCGTCGTTAGCCTCTTGATTCACGATGTAAACGTTTGTGCACGCGGCCCGTTCTTGCCAGTTTTAGTCTGTAGTGGTGGCGAGGATGGAAACCACGGACACTAAGCTGCGGATAAATTAAACCCCCTGTACGCCCAATATTTCCCCATTTCGCTTCAATGGACTGAGCATTGCTACACACGACCACTTTGCTGAGGGCACCTGCCATGTTTGACCGGATGTTCGACTGGACGCGTTCCTTCACCAATCGCGAAAGAATAAGCTTTCCTTTCTCGTAATGCTTGCAGCTAATAAATAAAGTCTGCGCGTCCCTTTATCCAATGATTCAATTACACAAAAATTATGAAAACAAGGAAAAGACCTGGCAGGATCGACAGTGCGCTAATTGTAGATTTATTACTCTGAAAATTCGCTGTAAAGTGCACAACCCACCATCCTCCCACCTTGAATTTCTTTCAATGCAGTCTGCAGCGCTCTGGAATTTTTTTTGTGTATGTAATTTAGACACATTTATCACCGATGCGCCGTAATCCGTGAGTGAAGGGTTTATAATTGCACAAAATCAATATGGCTAACTGGGCTCCTTGTGCTCATATGCAGGTAAATCATCAGAAGAATGACATTATAGATTTTACTGCTCGGTGCGAGCAGAAAATTCTGCGACAGAGGGGGTCGGCGCTCTTTTAATGCAGCTCTGTGTTTACTTCTTGGCCTTCTCAAGTATTGTCGCTCAGTTCGTTTTGTTCTGTAACTTGCATCTCTCGTTCCGTTTCCACTCTAGCTATCTCCATGCGGATGATCGACAGGATCTTCTCTGGCGCCGTCACGCGGTAAGAGCTTATTAGTTTCGTATACATGAGTTATAAGTGATATTTAAGATCTCGCACTAATAATTTACTCACTGTTTAATGTGCTCGCCGACGATTTGCAATTCTTCATTGTCATTTTCCGAAAAACATCTAGTGTTTCTTGTCGTGGACAGCTGCCTTCGGACTCTTCCTTATTTTTATTTTTTTGACATTAGAAAATGAATACTTCCTAATGTCCGCCTTGTGACCTTATTTGGGCTCATTACTTAGTATGCTGGTACAAGAAAACTACATAACCTCGCCCAGGCATTTTCAAAAAGGCGATAGCCTAGATATAATGTGAACTATATAAGAGACACATCACATATGTGTCACTGACCGCGTGCTTTATCAGATGGTGCGGTCGCGGGCGTGAAAGAGGCTTTTATGTCTGCGTAAGGTAACGTGAAGTTCGGCTAGTTGGCGTCATTCTTCCGGGGCGGGCGTGTTGTGCTCAGATTGGATGAACACGGTACGAATAACTAGCTTCTGGCCGAAAAAAAAAAAAAAAAGGCGGACGAGAGGCAACGACAGATACTCGTGTCTGTCGCCTTCTCTTTTCCCGTTCAAAAGCATTGTTCCTTCGCCCAAATATTTACCGTCTGGCCCAGATAAACACTGTGTTGAGCAACAAGTATGACAATTGTCTGCCTTGCGTAGTTTTATATTTATCTGTTTATTATTATTTTATTTCGTTCTTCCAGTTCTTCTTTCGTTTTTTTTTTCTTTTTCTTTTTAACACGCCCTTCCTTCAATACAAAGACTTAGATAGCTTGTACAGGACTTTAGCAGGATAGCTCGCACGCATGCTTCAGTAGTTCTGTGTGGCAGATGCTGATTTTGCAAGCCCCATAACAGTGCATCCTGCAGACAGCACGCCTGAACTGTAGCCCTCGATCCGGAAGTGGACTAGACGGACGAAAGTTTTAGGAAACTAGATATAGTAACAGTGCACAATAATGGTGAAAGACGCAAAACGTGTTGTGTGTTCCTCTATCCTTGGCCCTTTGTACACTGTTACTATATTCGGGGGGGGGGGGGGGGGGCGTGCGAATAGGAATCTCTTGAGACCGAATCGAATGCGCATCGAATAACTAGGGCCCGAAGCGAATCGGACGGAATATCAAATACTTTTCCAATAGCTTTTTATTAATGATCATCCGTTTTCGCAATTAATATAAAATGATTTTCACGTCCCAGTATTCAAAAATTTTGCAAGTACCTCTCATTACATTGCACTCTATGAAATGTTGCTTATTAAAAGCACACGTGGAGCATTATGAACAAACGAATAAGCGACTATTCGATTCGTTACTCGAAAGTTTCTGATATTGGCGTGCCCTTACTATAGTTCCACATAAACGGATGCGTCGTGGCCGTGCAGTAAATTGTGATAGCCTTCGTGTAACCCTTTTCGCCGGCTTGTTCATTTATTTGTTCTCCAGGGGTCCTATACAGAAGGAAGGAAAGATGAGCTACAGCGAATTCGTCTGGTTCATCATGTCCGAGGAAGACAAAAGGCATCCGAGGAGGTACGGTCACCTTGTCTAGAGTGTTCCTAGCGTTCGTTGCTCTGATTAAAGCCTCTGTGACACTTTGAAATCCGATCGCTTGCGCTGACAGCAATTAGAATCTTTTCTTACGTTTCAACCACCGTGTATATACGCTCGTAGCAACCCGTAAACAACACAGGAGAAAGGATAGCTAATTGTGAGAACAGCCTCCGCTTGCATGCGAATGAGCGGGTCATTACAACGCGCCGCCTTGTTCGTTCTTAACGACGGCCGGTACCACTGAAGGCGAGAGCCTTGTCCCACTAACATGACGGCACTGAAACCGTTCCGGAAGGTAAAAAAAACGCGTTTCTTTTGCCATATGTCATAGCGTCCAGTACTAACATGGAGTCATCCGCGAAGCTCTCGGCGTTCGTATATTGCAAAGCAGCGGAAGCAAATATGTTCATTTTTTTAATTGTTTGGGCGGGGACACTTGCAGCATAGAGTACTGGTTCCGATGCATGGACATTGACGGCGACGGGTACCTGTCGATGTACGAGCTGGAGTACTTCTACGAGGAGCAGCTCACACGCATGGAAGCTCTGGGCATCGAGACCCTGCCTTTCAGCGACTGTCTCTGTCAGGTGAGGATGTTATAGACTTACCGTTACCGGATACATGCCTCAGCTTTCAATACGACAACATTTTAGCGCTGGCGAACAAGGACAGAAGGCAGCCGTAGACAGCACGACGCGCATCGTGCTGTCCACGTCTTCCTTCTGTTTTTGTTGGTCAGCGCTAAAATGTTGGATCCAAGTTCGAATACCGACACGGGTCAGCATGCCGCAGTATTAAAACGAATAGCTTTCTTCGCCTCTTTCGCCCGTTTTCGTGATTGGTCGACGGTCTTATTCGGCAAGAGAAATGTTCGTTCGCTCGCTCGCCGCTCGTTTGTTCGTTCGCTCACTCGTGCGTCTAATCATTCGCTTGTTCGTTTGTTAGTTCGCTCCCTCACTCGTTCGTTCGTTCGTTCGTTCGTTCGTTCGTTCGTTCGTTCGTTCGTTCGTTCGTTCGTTCGTTCGTTCGTTCGTTCGTTCGTTCGTTCGTTCGTTCGTTCGCTCGCTCGCTCGTTCGTTATTTCATTCCTTCGTTCCTTCGTTCGTTCGTTCGTTCTATTCGCTTACATTGATAATCATCTGCGCTATCTTTCGCTACGCACTGGCGATGCTCTGTTTTGTTCCAGCGCGCCACCTTCATGCATAATAGACTGTTATTATCACTGAAAATTTGTGAAAACTGTAGCCAGATACGTGGTCTCCGCATTGGACCTTCCCCCTCCTTCCCAACGACTGCGCTGTCGCAGTAACGGAAACCAGTCGGACCAAGCAGAAATAAATGTGGAAATGAGTATACTGTTGCGCCATGGCTTAAACAGCATCAGGAAGTGGTATCTAAGACTATAATCTATAGTGGTATGTTTAATAGCAGCTGTCCGACCTCATAACACAGCGACAAAGTTCTGCTCGTGCTGCAGTTTCGCGTGACCACAGCGATTGCAACGTAATGCTTTTTGGTAGCACGGTACACCATAATCTCGAAGGCCAGGCTTTTGGCGTAGTGCAATGCCATCGCTCGTCTACACACAAATGTCACGCGTTGCGCAAGGAGCTGGAATGCTAGGAAAACCGCGGAGTTCCTTAAGTTAAGTCGGAGCGCCAGAGGTGCAGATAGCCAAAACGCCCGTCTGTACCGGGATGCCAAGGAACGAGACGGGGGGTGCTAGAAGCAATGGGAACGTCTGGTATGTTTTGGTCATTCCCTGTTGCCAACAATTGAGACGTTGTTCATTGCCTGTTCGTGGTATGTCCGTGGTAGTGTTCAACAGACTTGATCTTGCAGTCTTGAATTTCCTAGACTCTTTAAGGTATGTATGATCTCATCTCACAACAACAATCGTCATCGTTCCTTCGAGCGCACCCTGACGCGGCACGCCCAGGGCTCTCGTGTCAAATTGATCATTGTGCTGAGCAGAAGAAATTGTCGGGAAAAAAGAGACCGAACGAACAGGACAGACGCTCGTTAAGTACTGAGAATTTTTGTGAAACTTCCCTACGAGCAACAGAATTTTTTCACTCAGCGCAATGATCAATATGCAACACCACAGCCCAACAATCTGCAGTCATCTCATGTCGGGAGCGCTGTGGACGTGTATAGCGTTGCTAACAGTAGAGCGCACGGCTCGATACGTTACAAATATGAAGAAACAAAAGAAAACGACAAAGCAAACAATGCCTTTGTTCTTCTGAGACAAAATCGCTCGTAGCAGTGTTTTTGTTAAGGTATGAGTTAGGTTATATTTTTGTCTATTCAAGAGCTGTAATATTGAGAAAATGCTTTCTGTACCAGTAACGATCATAGTAAACGTCATGGGAACGGGTATACCTTTCTCGCTTTAAAGTTTGAATAACCGCGCAAGGACAGCAAAGAGGACAAAAGAGAGAATAGAGCGCTACGAACAGAGCGTTTTAGCGCTCTGTTCTCTTTTCTGTGCCCTCTGCTGTCCTTGCGCTGTTATTCAAACTTTAAAGCATGTTTCACCAACATGCCCAATCCTACACTCTTCTTAATTACATTTCTCGTACAACGGGCCCCTTTCAATGGTTACTTAGCGCTCTGTTCTCTCTTCTGTCCCCTCTGCTGTCCTTGCGCTGTTATTCAAACTTCAAAGCATGTTTCACCAACATGCCCAATCCTACACTCTTCTTAATTACATTTCTCGTACAACGGGCCCCTTTCAATGGTTACTTAGCGCTCTGTTCTCTCTTCTGTCCCCTCTGCTGTCCTTGCGCTGTTATTCAAACTTTAAAGCATGTTTCACCAACATGCCCAATCCTACACTCTTCTTAATTACATTTCTCGTACAACGGGCCCCTTTCAATGGTTACTTAGCGCTCTGTTCTCTCTTCTGTCCCCTCTGCTGTCCTTGCGCTGTTATTCAAACTTCAAAGCATGTTTCACCCACAAGCCCAATCCCACACACTTCTTAATTACATATATTTCACTGTAGACGTGTGTCTTCCCGAATAACCTTCGAGCTTTCTCTTTTTTCTTTCTTTTTCAGTCCTTTCCTTTTTGTCTGATATATTTGCTCATGCGTCTGCCCTTGCTGCTCCCAGATGCTGGACATGGTGCAGCCCAAGCAAAAGGGCAAGGTGTCGCTGGCCGACCTGAAGCGGTGCAAGATGACGCCCATCTTCTTCGACACTTTCTTCAACCTGGAGAAGTACCTAGACCACGAGCAGCGTGACCCCTTCGCCTCGCGGGTAAGCACTTTTCTTGTTTTTTTTTTGTTTTTTTGTTTTTTTTTGCGAACGATAATTTCTTTTGGTCTACACTGCTCTTACTGTAGCAACTGAACATATCTTCTACGGCTCTATTTCGTCTGTGCTTCGGAGGTATACATGCATGCTAGGGGCGTGCGAAAAAAAAAATGAAACGAATAGAATGCAAATATTTGAAAGCTCTTGTCCTTCGAGAACACATAGACATAAAAACACGGCAAAACATTTGGTCATTTTCCTTCAATAAATGCAATGCTAGTAATTGGAAGCCGGTTCCACTAGTCAGCTGGTGTAAAAAAAAAGAAAGTGAAAGGTCATGGCATTTGCTAGTTCGCAGACAGGCACATTCGCGGTCCATATTCGGTCAGATTCGAAATTGCAAACAGAATCCTCTAACCTATTTTTTTCTTAGAGGTAGGTGTACTCGATTTGTATTTCAAGGCCCCTCTTACGTAAACGTATTCCAATGCGCTTTTATTCCAATTTCCTCACGTCAAATTTATGTAACTGCAGACGCAAGCGTCGGACGGGGATCCGCAGCGTTGTTTGAACAGCTCAAACAAACGCTCTACTCATTTAGAGGAGGTCACTTTTGTTTGCCTTCAAAGCGAATGGCCTTGCCTACCTCGACGGGCTCTTCTTATATAATTGGCTGACAAGAGACGAGGAACATGCAAATATGGATAGGGTTTCGCTAGCCGAGTTAGCGCAGTGAAAGTACATAACCGGATGAAAATGGCGTTGCCTGTGTCTGCGATTGGCCAGCTTCCCCTCGCTTAGCTTGCGGTGGCTGGTCGAAAATCGCGGCGACGTGCAACGGAAGGATAAAAATGCCGCATTAACGGATTATCCGGAAGAAGAGTTGGCAGGGCAATGTCATATACGTGTCGAAAGGGCACGATAACGTTATACTGTCACGCAAAATGTTTGATTATACGCAAATAAATCCATTCCCCGGCAGCTCTGAGTAGCCAGTGCCAGAGTGATCGGCGGGCAGTCATATTTTATTCCTTTCGCATCGGGGCAGTCTTCGGCTATTCCGAAAAAAAGCTAAGTTTTTTTCGGCATAATAATGCATCTTAAATGTGTACACGTCGCTTTGACGTGGTGAGTTTTCGCAATTTTGTGACGGGGCTTGTCAGACAGGCGAAGTGGGCACAGCCCAAAAGCTTTTGACCAGTAGCGGAGGTCTAAAGGCGAAAAAGGCGCACTATCGGAAATAATTATTTTTTCTTTTCTTTAGTGTAATCAAGAATAATGAATGCGTACCCGTTACAGCAGATGAAGAGTTCTCGCGGTTTTGTTGACGTCGCGTGACACAGGCGAAGTGGGGGTGACCCGGAAAAATGTTTGATGAATTGTGGAGGGATATGGGATAGAAACATTTATAATAGCTTTACGTTATAGCGCCCCAAATTTCGCATGTTCGCGCACCCCAAATGTGTAACTGAGAGTGTTCGCAGGAGCTGGCTTCTCCGCAGTAACTGGTTGTGTGAGGGAAAGCCGGCTTCACTTTTTATTGCGTTAAGATTAGGAGTGGCAAAGTGGAAAATGTGTGTGAAGTGCAACAAGCCGGTCACCTGGTAGAAGTAGAGAGGGGATGGGAGAGGTTATAAGAGCGGGTATGTGTGTATGTCCATACGGGGTGATCATCTTTAAGTTTTCCGGAATTTTTGAATGTCGCCTGTTGCAGATAACATAATGCTAGTCCTTGAACGCGATTAGTCACAGAAGCGGACATTACTTGCGCGAGAAGTCAAAACACATATTCAGCTAGTTAAAAAATCACGAATTAACTTCTTAACCAATTACTTTACGGCACAAATTGCAATTCACGAACTGTAACCGGTGAGCTTGCAAGGCGTCTCCACTTGGAATGAATTTCAAGAATGACACCAGTTTGGAGATATGTGCCGTCAAACTCGCTGTAAAAATGTATTGTTCTTCCACTGGCTTTTTTAACAGAACACTGTTTTATGAATTGAAGCACAAAAGTAACTAGAACGCTCTTGCATTTCGTCCCACACTTTGGGCAATAATATCGCGATACTCATGCCCTCCTAGAAATTCACTTTAAGTGGATACGTCTTGCAAGCTCACCGGCTACAAGTCGTAAATCGCAATACGTGCCGTAACGTAATTAATATGGAAGATGATTAGTATTTCTTTGCGAATTAGTTGAATACGTGATTAGATTTTCCGAGATAGTAATGTCCTCCTCTTTGAATAGTCCAGCTCAAGGACAAGAATTATGCCACCTGCCACAGGCGATTTTTTAAAAAATACGGAACACTCTAAAAAATTCAAAGCTATTTCGCCCTGCGAAACTTTATGACCAGTGAGGTAAACATCGCATCACTGATTGTCACTAAGTAACGAAGGTCACAATGGCTTTGTGGTCGCTATCACACACACTGATGGGCGTACTCGCAACTGCAAACACATTCTTTGATAACGTAAAATCGATGCACGTACGCCGCGGGGTGTTCGGTTGGGTCGGATCGACGCAGCCCTGCAAGTGATATATCTGCAACGCGAAACGCGTAAACCACTCCCTTTTCATTTCCGACACATCTACATTGAAATCAATGACAACGACCACAGGGGCAGTGTGACTGCAACTAATCCACGCAAAGTTAGTAACCATGAACCTTACGGGTTCAATTTTTTTACGTACTTACGGAGGCATGAGCCATTGATGGTGGCAGTTTTCGGCATGCTGTTCTGTGTTACGTACGCGTAATTAGAAAGAATGTAAGGACTGTTCGCTTCACTTTGCTGAGTGCTTGTAGCCTCTGTCTTACGGGGCTATGAGCCATTGCATTTTCGCTTGCTTACGGGGGTGTGAGCCATTGATAGTGATAGTCGTTGTGCGCGGAGTGAGTGAATGAGTCAAACAACTTTATTCGGTACACTATAGACGCGAGTAAACTCAACGTCACCTGGTTAGGCCCACTCGGGGACCATCGGGGGAAACCTGTGCGGACACGAAAATTCTATGGTACCCTGGCCATATACAGTTCCGCTCTAAAACGATCACTCCGTATATACGACGTAGTATAGTCAGCCCCGGACCGCTCTCGGTTGCACGTAGCTCCTCGAAGAGGCAGAACGTATGTCGAGTAAGCTCCCGAATAACACTTTGCAGTGTGGTGAACGCGGTTCAAATCGTCGGTGCGCGTCCTCAAAGAGGTGCGACGAAATTTACTTCGATGTGTGTTCGATCTGTATTCACAATTTGGAATATTTGAACACCAAAAATGGCTACGTAACCATGAGCGTCCGCCAGAACTGACTTCTCTGCATTAAACATTTTTGTAGGAGAAAGCCTGCTTCACAAATTTTCTTCATCATAGAGGCAATAACTTATTTATGCATGACTTACTCTGGGGTTGTCGCGGAGCAGTCTGCTTGCGTACTGGCTGTAGCCACTGTCCTTTTACTACAACGTCAGCTGTGCAGCACACTTCCAGCTGAAAACGCGGGAATAATTCAGTCCAGCTCAACCACTTTTGTACAACGTGGTACTATACACATGACACGAAGCTCCAGTTGGGCTGTTAAAGAGCTCATCCGCGCATGTAGAGTAGGATCGTGGAAGTGACCTTCAAACGATTGCCACAAGTAGACAAGAACAAATATCTGGGTGAAACTTAGTGTGAGATCTTGCGTAGGTACTGGTAAAGACTCCAAAGTATGTGTCGTAAAATGCTAGGATTCGTAATTAAGTCTCGAAGGGCACAATTTTAACATATCTAATGTGGCATCCGGCGGGTGGCTTTCTCAAAGTTTGTAGCAGTGTTCAACTTGCAGCCCTTTAAAACAGCCATAAGCAGGTTAGAACGCATCTAGTGAACAAGCGTAGCTTGTGGAACACGTGATCGCAATGTCGGCTGAGTTGCGGAGTGAATTATTTCGTTTACTGCGGACTTTTGGTGGCGTAATCCACACATTCAAAAATAAAGCTCCTCCCTTTCCTTCTTCTCCTTGAGCGGTCAAGGTAAATGACGTCAGCTTCACTTCCATGGCGTTCGCGTCATCCGCGCATTACTTACAAAGTTCGTGGACAATGCTTGCTCGGCCAGGTGAAGACACGGCGTTGTTATGTGCAGGACCACGACGGAGACGGAATGGAGATTTCCGACTGGGACCGGTACGCCGCCGACGAGTACGAGCTTCTGGTGGCAGAAGAAGGGAACTTTGAGAATCACGAACTGTAAGTACCTTGACAAGGTGTCCTCACTGGGCTAGTTGGCGAATCCATATTGAATGTGAACAGTGAAAGAAGCAACGTCTGCGAAGAACCGCAAAGAATACCGCCAGCAACCGCTTTGTCGCGCTTTCATTTCACCTCGCATATACCTATTGACTCTTTCGTGCAAAACAGGAAACGCGGGTTATATTTCCGGTTACGACGATGAAACGTATCAGGCTAGCCTTGCCAACAAGGCCACCCAAGAGGCTCCCAGTACGTTTCAGAGCAGTTCCAGCAGTCGGAGCAGCGATCTTTCAGACACTCCCGCACGTCATATCGCGCGCGTCGTGTACCATGCGTTATCTTTCCTTAAGTATTGCGAAGTGGTATCAAAACGGGGCGTCGTACTGGTGCTACATTTTTCAACGCGTTAGGAGGAAATGTCACAGGATAAATGATCACGAGACAGAGAACTCGCACATATCCTTTACGCTATGTACTACGTACGTATCTATTGTGATCGTTCACCTTTCGCCGTTGCTGTTCACTTAGCGTGAAACAAAAACAAGCCCAAATCAAAACTATTTTTGTCTGTTTTCTTGTGAGCGTAATTACACTTTTGCCGTTGCGTTTCAAGTGCATTGCACTATCTATCTAAGTCGCAGCCCCCCCCCCCCCCCCCTTTTTTTTTTCAATCGGCCAAAATTGTTCTTGTCGCTCAAGTTCGGCGCTAACTTCGTTCCTCTCTTCCCGCACGCAGCCTGTACAGTGATTACGACCCGGACGATGACGAGCTGTCTCCAAACCTGGAGAAGCTGGCGGCCCCGCTGCGCTGTCGTACGGGCCGCCCTGGACGCCTGGACGACGACGAGTACGACTACGCAGAGTCGGACACCGACTACCACTACTGAGACTCCAACGACAAGGACGGAGTGGAACGGCGTCCGCGTGCAGTGTACGCGAGCTGCTCGCTGCGTTTTCTTTTTTTTTTTTTCGGCGAGAGACTCCCGCCGCGTGCTCAGACCAGCGTCCGACGTGCGCAGCAGTTGGAGGCAGACTCTCGTGCGCCTCTTCCCGTATACGCGTGCCCCGATGCGTCCACATTGGGAGCTGTTGTTCTCCGAAGCTACCGGAACTATGCATCAACTCGCTGTCTGTGATTGTCTCGCTGCAAGAAATGTCGTGCTGGTGCGCGCACTGCGGAGACAACTTGAATGCCAAACGCGAATCATTTGACGACACGTCACGCGAAAGCACTTGTCGTACCGCCTGTCTTTGGACGTGAAGTCCAGCCTCCCTTGGTCGTCCTCTGTAGATGCGTTCTGTTGGACGTCCTCATTCTACGGAGTTCGATGCACTTTTTATACATCCGTCCAAATCATTTACTCGTTACGTGGAAGGCGCGCAGTCTCGAGACTCAAAGCGAAACCGACGGAAGAAGACGCTCTTGCTTATCGGGAGGCTGACTACTGCGAGATTGTCCTGTTTGTGGCTTCGATGCGAGCAAAGAACAATACGCTGCCAAAGAATACTTTCCTTCGGTAAAGGAACCAGCCGAAATCACAGTCGTGCAATACTTTGCCAGTCCGCCAACCGTCGCCGGTGCCGTGCGCGCAGGGCGCCGAGGATGTCTCACGCTTCTTGTGATGCTCGCGCGGGGGTGTCGATTTGGTTAACCTGTCGAGGAAGGCCCGGCGACCGCCTCTATGGGACACAGTTCTTTGTGCTCGGTGACGCACTTTTTTTTTCTCGACACTTTACCTGAATGGTTTTTGCTTGTGTGCGAACGGACACCAGGCGAGCAGCCCCGAAGTTGATCTGTTTGTGATGCATCTAGACCTGGCACCCGCGGCACGATTGTGCATCGTATAGTTTCGAGGTTTTGGGTGTGCCATGGTGACTGTGCATGTCAATAGGAACAGCTCCGCAGTCCATCTGATCATGGTGCTTCAAGATCTGACGTTCACGGATGACTGTTGTGCGTGTGGTGCATCGAGGTTTCAGTGCTATAAGTGGTGATTGCTTATTCTGATAGAAGTGCGTGCTGTTCTATATATGTCCTGCTAAACACTTAGAGTCAAGGCACCTCACAAGAATGAAGAGTAAGCTGGCAAGCAGAACAAGAGCTAACCGAGGATTATGATTTGCATCATATGTGGAACGATAGTTAGGTTACATTTTGTCAGTGTAAGGGTATACTGATTAGTCTTGAGTTAAACTATACAGCCACGCAAGTGTTGTAGCGATGGACACCGAACGCTTGTTCACGCCTCACTCTCTGACAAGCGGCCTGGAACCGCAGTTGTACCAGAGCAGCTGTAGATAACGCGTGTCGTTTATTGTTGCGTCACCTGTGTATAGAGCTTATGTGACGGCTCGTGGAGGAGTTGTTGGGGTCAGATTTCTTCCGAGCATATCTGGCCGTCATATAGATTGTCGAGAAGTCCGTTAGGTTTCCCTTGCTTCGTTTCTTCCCCTCTATCTTTCTCTTTTGTTGTGTGCAAATTCGCGCTATATTTGGGGGCGTGTAAATGGTCACTTATTTCTGAAAAGCTTATATTTGATATATGTCCTTTGTTTCGGGAACTGCAAGAGAGTAGACAAAAGGATGACACTAATAATCTGTTTCGACTATATTTATTGTTATTGTTGTGGTAAATATATAAAAGCTTGTGAAGATATACATATATACATATAAGGAGAACTTTAAAAATGGGTAATACATTTATTAAAGTAAGCTAGGAAAGAGATATAAATGAATAGTCTGACGCACTCTGATGAAGATGTCAGCTTTATATTTTATGTGCAGGAAAAGGCTCGAAGGCTCGTCACAGTAACATTCGCATTTTGTAAATACATATACGCTCAAGTGCCAAAAGTACGCACCAGTCCAAGCCACGAGCACAACTATTCTTCAAAATGGTGATTTGTCTGAGCCTTGGAAAACGCGACGAATGACGGATGCACTGTTTGTGGGAAGCGAACTTGGCCTTTGGCCTTTCTAAGCTTTATAAGCGTTCCCACTGCTGGATAGGAAGTCTTGGGATATGAGGCAATCGACGACATACTATAGTGCATGTGCCGCTCGCTCCCAATTTTCGACTGACGAATCTCAAGGCCGACAGGAGCGTTCCGCGACGGTTGCATTAGCTAATCTTTGTGCACTGCATCAGCCACGCTTAACGCTTTGCTAGACATCGTATAAGGAAGCACTCTTATCGTGCATCCAGTGGACATTGCGAAGACGGCGCATCGGAACTCCCTGCCAAAGAAGGAATGTTGTCTACTTACCGAATGCAGCACATCGTCGCAGGAAGTTATAATGCCTTGAGAGTATATGTCTGCTAACAGTCCCGAATTGATGCAAGCGTGCCGCGTATATATTGATAAAGAGGGTCTTCCGAGTCCTGAATTCGCCCTCTTGCAACAACCACATGTCTCTGCCGTAATCAGGCCTTGCGAATCTCGGAGCTGGAGCCGCCCTCGCAGTGTTGTAAGCTTGCCACATATTGCAACTGGCAACAAAGTGTGACTCGTAAGTTCTCGAACCTCCTGAGCCCAAGTATACTAATATTTTTTGGTACTTGCCAGCGCCTTTACAGCAACAAAAAGAGTCACAAAAGCCGTGCCGGCAGGCAGCGAAAATCTTTGTGAAACGCGTTACCAAGAGAGGACAGAGGGGTCGGGATAACGTCAAGGAGGACTTTCGTCTAACGTTAGACTAATAACACAATTACATTATAAAGAAGGATAGTTTGTCGTGTAGCTAATCCAGGTATCGCCTGAATCGAAATCGAACCACCAAAGCCAAATACAAACTAAAGTTATCGATTTCATTCTACCAGCAGTCCTCCTGCCGACCGAACCATTCGTCTCCTTCGCCTCAATTTTCGGAAGACAGTTACCAACTCTACCCAGGAGCTATTTAAAGGCGAAGTGTCCGCAGGGTTAGATACGATGGCACGACTTTTACTATTGCTCGCATTTGACAGAGCCCGGTAAACGTGGTCTCACTGGCACTGTTTCGAATCGCGTGCTCACGGAGTATCACGTAGACGAGCTCGATGCTACCATCTGCCGCAAAAGCTCATAGGTCAAAACGCTCGCTATGTGTACCAGATTGGATATACCTCTGCATGGTGGCACCGCACTGACTGCCGTTGGGAGCATGCGACAGACGTTTGTGCCTCTGTAGACTTGTGCAAGCAGAAAGTAGATCAGATTCGCCCTGACTTATGGCCAGTCAGTGCGCGAGCGAGGTGGCCTGAGGACTTTTGCGATGTGTAGTGCACGTGTAATCATCACCGGTTGTTATGCGGAGGCCAAGAAAGTACAGATCACGCGTGTCGCAAGCCGTGATGTGCACAGCTCGCCGTGCTGCATGTTATATTTTCTCTCTAGTCGCTTAGACCAAAGGTTTCGGCATCGGAGAATGCTTATGCGAGTTCATGCAGACTCGTAATGTAATCGGAAACCGGCACCGTTAGTATAGTTGTGCTTCAGCAGGGAAATGAAGGGCTTTATGACCTCATCAGCATACACGCGCTGGTCCGGCCCTTTTGTTTCGTTTGTCAATGGTGGACATTAAAGCAAATAACGTAATCCCCTGCTAAAACGACGCTCGATTACCCGGCTCTAGCCAAACTCAACAGAAGGAAGAAAGGACACTGGGAAAGTGGCAAGTCACATTGTCATTTCGACCAATGGATCGACGCTATAAAGCACTCAGCGAATGGCTTCAACGTGAGCCAGCCAGGTGGTGTAACATCCAGAACTGGCATTTGCAGATCCTAGGAGTTCTTCAATCGTATGCGATTAATGATCTCCAAAAACATCTATATGTAGACCGTCGAATATGCTGCGTTACACTAATATTTTTTATCAGAACTTGTTCTCTCCACCCCATGCGTTCGGGAACAAAAAACAGAGAGCAGAAAAATTGACCAACCAAAAGGGTATGCGCGTTTTGTAACAAAATGTTCAGCTCAAGCAAAACATAAAGCAGCGTGGATAGCGGAACTTCAGCGACATGTTATTCGTGAATTATTATCAGTCGTAGCATGTTATACGTATCACAGTTCTTGTTTGTCCGTTTTTAGATTTCGTTTTGTTACTGTAAATGTTTCTTGATTAACGTCTCGCAGCCCGACGCAGAGCTTCGTTAACCCTTTCTGGTTCACTAATTCCTGCAGGAATCGCGAATGCGCGCCTCGAGGTACATGTCTCACCGAGACAAAAAAGTCGAAGTGATAACTAATATGAGAAATCACAGTGCAAATGGTCTTCAAATAATTTGCGACCATAGTTCAGACATTGAGTAACGCGACTTTAGGAATCTGAAATGTTACCAGCTGCCTACAGTATGCAGAGCTCTCAAGAGGAGGTTTCGATATATTACAAAAAAAAAAAAAACCTACACTGGAAATATTACGTTTGTGTGTATGTGTTTGTTTGTTTTTTCCTTTCTACACATAATATACATGTGTGACGCCAGAAACAAAAAAAGAATCGAACCAGAAAGGGTTAACGATAGCAGAATGCGTTTTGTGTTTTTCCTATATTGTCGTTTATTTATTGTTCGTAGAGGACAAAAAACCTGCATAGCCAAGAAATATGTTACGAGAATAACAGTGCTGCTTCAGACGTCTCTGTCAGTAAACCGCATTTGTTGCGAGCTGGCAGCACGCTTGGAATTGTAGGCGCTACGCGACAAGCTCAATGTGCGTGGCGCCTAATTGTATACACACCACTCCCAATCGTTCGAGACGCGCGCGCAACAAGTTATTACTATTTATTCGGCAGTTCACGTTTACATTTACAAAGCCCACAAACCGTCATTGTTATACGTGACCACATTGTATACACGCTTCGACGACGATTTCCGAAGGCGACACACAAATGTGTTCATATACTGTAAATATGCGTGGCCTGTGTAGCGCGCAACAAAGTTTCTGATTTAGAAGTCTGCTGGCCGCAATTCTTCCTTCTGTCAATTACACGTCAGTGGTATGATCACAAAAATATTTTCATATATACATACAAAAAAGAATCCCGCTCTACTCTTTCGTAGTATTTCTCGATTTCAACTGCTTCTTAGCTCGAGCCTTGATGCGCTCAAGATAAGATATATAGCGGTTGATTCGAGCGGGGAGCGTACTTGTTACATCAGCAGTGTGGCTGGGCCTTGTTACACGAGTTCTGTATACGCTCACTTAGTTAATAGAGTCGTTTACCTGTTGTTTTCCCGGTTCGTTTACTTGTTTTGTAAATAAAAACAAAGAAAGCGCATGTGTGCATACCGAGTGACGTTTATCCACGTATCGCTTGTTTTGTTTGGTTGTTTCTGTTCTTCTTCTTCTCAAGCGCACGTTAATGCACGCATTTGAACTTGCTTCTGTGTTCCTGCTGCGCATGACGCCCACCGAGTGAGTGGCTACCACTTATATGCGCAACACACGTCGCTTTCGAAGAGTGCTTCTACAGTTACCTCGATGATATACTGACCACCAGAGGCCACTTGAATCGGGGTGCGCAAAGCTTTCTGTGCCTCACTGTCGCGATATTAGTTTTTTTTTCCCACACTTTTGGTTTGTCTCCTCTACTTGTTCTGTTAGTGATGTGCGAAGAGAGTTTCTGAAGTGAAATAAAAGAGAAGACTTCATAGGTGTTGCGAGTTCCGCCTCGTGTTTTATTTACCTTTTATTGCGATAGCAATTGTATGGACACTCCAGGCGGATTTCCACCGTCGCCGTAGGCGTCGCCGTGAGGTTCCGTATGGGTGAAAGCGTGTGAGGATGAGCCGGCGAACGCGGTTCAATCTCGCGTGCGCGAGCGAGGAACGCGGCGCGGATGCGTGCCCTCTCCTGCGGCGCGCGAGGCAGGGGGGCGAAGCGAGGGAGGAGGGGCGCTCTTCTCCGGCGGCTGCTACGGTGCCTCGATGTCCTCCTCTCCCGCCGCCCCGTACAGAGTGGACACAACCGCGGCGTCCGCTACGGCGTTGGCCACGCGAATCTCGACCGCGCGGGCATCAGCGGTCTGCGAGGTTACAGAGTGACGCATAGTGCCGGTACCCGCCGTGGTTGCTCAGTGGCTATGGTGTTGGGCTGTTCAGCACGAGGTCGTGGGATCGAATCCCGGCCACGGCGGCCGCATTTCGATGGGGGCGAAATGCGAAAACACCCGTGTACTTAGACTTAGGTGCGCGTTAGAGAACCCCAGGTGGTCGAAATTTCCGGAGTCCTCCGTGGACTACGGCGTGCCTCATAATCAGAAAGTGGATGTGGCACGTAAAACTCCATAATTTAATATTGAATAGTGCCGGCAGCTTCGTATGCACTGTGCTTTCGACGTTTCGTACGCGTTGAAGCGACATTTGCACCGTAGTCAATTGATTCGCGTCTGCTGCCGCGATTCCTAACTCCAGCGTTTTCACAGACAGTTTCCGCTATCATGGGGCGATGTGTGTTCATGTTTACCTGTGCGTGCGTGACATCGTGCTGGTTAATTTAGTTAAAACACACTGATGGGCTAGTTGGTTTGAATCCATGATAGAATGTGTAAGCGCGACTGAACAAGGACGTAGAAAGAAGCAGACACACAATGACAGCGCTATCTACGTGTGTCTGTTTCTTTCTACGTCCTCGTTGAGTCACGCTTACGCATTCTATCATTGTTAATTTAGTTAGTAAGCTTTGCTTACAAGTTTATGCGGCCCATAAAACTACTATCCTTAAATCGTACAGCTATCTACTCATTTGTTGTCACAATCGGTGCTTCGCCTTTCCGGCGGAACTGCGCATTTTTTTTTCCTGCAAGAAAAAGCTGCCGCCAGGTGGTGGAGTGACCTTCACAGCGCTCTTTGCCTCTCGAGGCTGATAAGAGGAGACGCAAGGGGTCACCACTTTTGCTGTGTCGCGAGAATTTCTCGCTTCGTAATTAGTGGAGTGTGGCGCCATTGAACCTGAAATTATCCAGTCTAATATGTGTTCGCTGTGTTCGGAACCCAGAAAATTTCCAAGTAACGTGATATATTGTCTTACAACGCTAACATTTAGTATTATGCAAAGGACCACACGTGACTACTTAATTAATGATACGGTGTGTTGAAACGGTGTAGCAAGAGCCCGGCCCTTAAATTCTCTTCAGCTACACGTCGTGTACACGTGCTAAAGCAAAGTTCGGCGGATACGCCGAACACCCTCTGCACACAACGACGCGAAACCGCGGCCATCTCTTGGCATGGCTACAGTGTACTAGTGTACAGTGTACTTCTAGTTCGCTGTAGCATGGCCTACGAGATTTGCGCGCGCCGGCAGCTTTTTCTCCGGCCGTACCAATTGCACGGAGAGAGCATACAATTTCGCAGGTGGGCGTGGTCGGCTGCTCCTCCGCCCCGCGGCGCTCGCACCCGAGGTCTAATAAAAGGCCTAAGGGCGATTCATGCATCTGGGAGGCTTTCGTGCGCCCTGGTACTGTTTCTGCGACTCGGATTAGACGAGAAAAGCACGCTATTGGCGCTGCTCTATGATCCTTTCCCGATTAGGAAACGATGGCTGAAGGTGTACGAGGAGCAAAGTGCATGCTGGTGCCTATTTATTCTCAAATGCGTTTAACCTTTTTCTGCACGCATTCTTCCGCTACATTCACGGGAGTACGTAGAAGTTGAATGTCGCTGCATAAGATCGCTATGTGCCGGAAGCTCCCTATACTTCGAAATCCGCGGCCTATATACATACATCATCATCATCATCATCATCAGCCTGATTACACCCACTGCAGGGCAAAGGCCTCTCCCATACTTCTCCAACTACCCCGGTCATGTACTAATTGTGGCCATGTTGACCCTCCAAACTTCCTTATCTCATCTGCCCACCTAACTTTCTGTCGCCCCCTGCTACGCTTCCCTTCCCTCGGAATCCAGTCCGTAACCCTTAATGACCATCGGTTATCTTCCCTCCTCATTACATGTCCTGCCCATGCCCATTTCTTTTTCTTGATTTCAACTAAGATGTCATTAACGCGCGTTTGTTCCCTCACCCAATCTGCTCTTTTCTTATCCCTTAACGTTACACCTATCATTTTTCTTTCCATAGCTCGTTGCGTCGTCCTCAATTTAAGTAGAACCCTTTTCGTAAGCCTCCAGGTTTCTGCCCCGTACGTGAGTACTGGTAAGACACAGCTGTTATACACTTTTCTCTTGAGGGATAATGGCAACCTGCTGTTCATGATCTGCGAATGCCTGCCAAACGCACCCCAGCCCATTCTTATTCTTCTGATTATTTCACTCTCATGATCTGGATCAGCAGTCACTACCTGTCCTAAGTAGATGTATTCTCTTACCACTTCCAGTGCCTCGCTACCTATCGTAAACTGCTGTTCCCTTCCGAGACTGTTAAACATTACTTTAGTTTTCTGCAGATTCATTTTTAGTCCCACCCTTCTGCTCTGCCTCTCCAGATCAGTGAGCATGCATTGCAGTTGGTCCCCTGAGTTACTAAACAAGGCAATATCATCAGCGAAGCGCAAGTTACTAAGGTATTCTCCATTTACTCTTATCCCCAATTCTTCCCAATCCAGGTCTCTGAATACCTCCTGTAAACACGCTGTGAATAGCATTGGAGAGATCGTATCTCCCTGCCTGACGCCTTTCTTTATTGGGATTTTGTTGCTTTCTTTATGGAGGAGTACAGTGGCTGTGGAGCCGCTATAGATATCTTTCAGTATTTTTACATACGGCTCGTCTACACCCTGATTCCGCAATGCCTCCATGACTGCTGAGGTTTCGACTGAATCAAACGCTTTCTCGTAATCAATGAAAGCTATATATAATGGTTGGTTATATTCCGCACATTTCTCTATCACCTGATTGATAGTGTGAATATGATCTATTGTTGAGTAGCCTTTACGGAATCCTGCCTGGTCCTTTGGTTGACGGAAGTCTAAGGTGTTCCGGATTCTATTTGCAATTACCTTAGTAAATACTTTGTAGGCAACGGACAGTAAGCTGATCGGTCTATAATTTTTCAAGTCTTTGGCGTCGCCTTTCTTATGGATTAGGATTATGTTAGCGTTCTTCCAAGATTCCGGTACGCTCGAGGTCTTGAGGCATTGCGTATAGAGGCTGGCCAGTTTTTCTAGAACAATCTGCCCACCATCCTTCAGCAAATCTGCTGTTACCTGATCCTCCCCAGCTGCCTTCCCCCTTTGCATAGCTCCCAAGGCTTTCTTTACTTCTTCCGGCGTTACTTCTGGGATATCGAATTCCTCTAGATTATTCTCTCTTCCATTATCATCGTGGGTGCCACTCGTACTGTATAAATCTCTATAGAACTCCTCAGCCACTTGAACTATCTCATCCATATTAGTAATGATATTGCCGGCTTTGTTTCTTAGCGCATACATCTGATTCTTGCCAATTCCTAGTTTCTTCTTCACTGCTTTTAGGCTTCCTCCGTTCCTGAGAGCTTGTTCAATTCTATCCATGTTATACTTCCTTATGTCAGCTGTCTTACGCTTGTTGATTAACTTCGAAAGTTCTGCCAGTTCTATTCTAGCTGTAGGGTTAGAGGCTTTCATACATTGGCGTTTCTTGATCAGATCTTTCGTCTCCTGCGATAGCTTACTGGTATCCTGTCTAACGGAGTTACCACCGACTTCTATTGCACACTCCTTAATGATGCCCACAAGATTGTCGTTCATTGCTTCAACACTAAGATCCTCTTCGTGGCTTAAAGCCGAATACCTGTTCTGTAGCTTGATCTGGAATTCCTCTATTTTCCCTCTTAGCGCTAACTCATTGATCGGCTTCTTATGTATCAGTTTCCTCCGTTCCCCCCTCAGGTCTAGGCTAATTCGAGTTCTTACCATCCTGTGGTCACTGCAGCGCACCTTACTGAGCACGTCCACATCTTGTATGATGCCAGGGTTAGCGCAGAGTATGAAATCTATTTCATTTCTAGTCTCGCCGTTCGGGCTCCTCCATGTCCATTTTCGGTTATTCCGCTTGCGGAAGAAGGTATTCATTATCCTCATATTATTCTGTTCTGCAAACTCTACTAATACCTCCCCCCTGCTATTCCTAGTGCCTATGCCATATTCCCCCACTGCCTTGTCTCCAGCATGCTTCTTGCCTACCTTGGCATTGAAATCGCCCATCAGTATAGTGTATTTTGTTTTCACTCTACCCATCGCCGATTCCACGTCTTCGTAGAAGCTTTCGACTTCCTGGTCATCATGACTGGATGTAGGGGCGTAGACCTGTACAACCTTCATTTTGTACCTCTTATTAAGTTTCACAACAAGACATGCCACCCTCTCGTTAATGCTATAGAATTCCTGTATGTTACCAGCTATATTCCTATTAATCAGGAATCCGACTCCTAGTTCTCGTCTCTCCGCTAAGCCCCGGTAGCACAGGACGTGCCCGCTCCTTAACACTGTATATGCTTCTTTTGGCCTCCTAACTTCACTGAGCCCTATTATATCCCATTTACTGCCCTCTAATTCTTCCAATAGCACTGCTAGACTCGCCTCACTAGATAATGTTCTTGCGTTAAACGTTGCCAGGTTCATATTCCAATGGCGGCCTGTCCGGAGCCAGGGATTCTTAGCACCCTCTGCAGCGTCGCAGGTCTGACCGCCGCCGTGGTCAGTTGCTTCGCAGCTGCTGGGGACTGAGGGCCGGGGTTTGATTGTTGTGTTCATATAGGAGGTTGTGGCCAAGTACTGCACCAGGGTGGCCAATCCTGCTCTGGTGAGGGAGTGTGTTACCGGTTCTGGTCACCGGCAACAGGCCACACTCCAGGCCTGTTTATGCAATTTTATCAACACGCGGATTTTTTTTTTTTTTTTTTTTAATCCGGTGGAAAATTGCGCGGCACCGGGATTCGAACCACGGACCTCTTGCACGCGAGGCGGGTGTTCTACCTCTACGCCACCGCTGCAGTCATACGTTCATCGCTTTACGAGCCAGTTTCAAACCTGGCTAACCAAAGCAGCAAGTTTCAAAGCAGTTTCGCCTGCTGCTGCTGCTGTCGTCGCTTTCTTTCGTCCGTCGATTTCACCGTCGTGATAGGGCGTGAAGCAAGACCCGCCCACAGAAACTTGCCGCAATCGTCCGCGTACTTAGATTGAGTTGCACGTTAGAGAACGCCAAGTGGGCAGAACTATGTCGGAGTCCCTCACTGCGGCAGGCCTCACAATCATATTGTTTTTTGGCCCGTGCACCCAGGATTTTGCATTGCGATAGCAATTATACGAAAACTCCACGTGGTGACGTAGACATTTCCTCTCAGTTGCGTTGAACGCCAGTGCCGCATCCGAACACGGCAAAGCGCGAACGCTGTTTAAGCAGCATGCGCGTGTTACAAAGAAATAAGGTCGAGCGCACGCTGAAACGGAACGCTTACTGAACCTACCAAACTCGGCACTCGGCATCGATCATGCCATGCTTCTCGCGATGTCGCCGGCGCCGCCGGGTCCGGCGGTGAAGGCGAAAACTGCATAGCGCCCAATGCTTCGCGCTCGCCTGCGAGGCTGGGTGAATCCCTCCGCTATTCCATGGGAAGTTCTGAGTGGTCTCCGATTTTTGCTGCAGCATACATATGACTCATATTGTTGCGAATATTTGCTCCGGTATGTTCTTGTCCTTAGGCAACCAGCTTGGCTGCTGACTGGCTGGATGGCTGGATGGATGGATGGATGGATGGATGGATGGATGGATGGACGGACGGACGGACGGACGGACGGACGCATGGATGGATGGATGCTATGAGCTAAAGCTATGATCTGTGAGCTATAGAAGGCTATGAGCGTCCAAGCTCTTGTTATTATATTGCCTATGTCCGATCTATGTTAACGAAAAAGAAAGGAAAGAAAAAAAAACCTAGATTCCCATCACCAAATTTTCTGAACTCCTACTGGGATTTTTGTTTTTGTATGCCTCCATTGTTTGTCGTTTCCCCACTTTTATTCCACCAATCTTCCAATGGCCTCTTACTAATCTCTATTGCAGACATGTTTACTTTCTCCCTGCTCTCGCTGAACCGAAGGGCTTCAAGGAGGCCAGAGGTACCTAAATCGACCGCTGGGTAGAAGTCTTAACATTCTAATAAAACATGCTTCATAGTCTCCCTAGCTTTACCGCCGCAAGCACATGCTTCTTCTTCCTTGTTATATCTCGCTTTATAAGTACATGTTCTAAGGCATCCTCATTTCGCTTCGAAGAGTAATGAGCTTCCCTTTGAGTTATAATAAATTGTTTGTTTTCTAATTTCATTTTTCCCTCTGAAGTAGTTACTCATAGCCGGTTTCTTTTCCACTGCCGCCTTCCATAAGATTATCTCAGTCACTCTGACTTTCCGCTTGACGTTCTTTGTTGCCATGTTGCTCACCATACCAGTCGCGTACTTGCTGGTAAGCTTCCCAGTTATTTTCCTCCACTGTGAATCAATGTTTTTCCTGTACAAATATCTGAAGATTCTCCTAGCCCATTTACTTTCTGTAATATTCCTCAGTCGTTCTTCATAATCAATTTTAATGTGAGCTTCCCTCACGTCAAAACTTGTCAAGCCTATGTCACCCTGCACAGCTTCATTTGTAGTCTTCCCGTGAGCGCACAACGCGAGGCGTCCCACTGACCTTTGGTTGCCATCGAGTCCTGGTTGTACCCTTGACTTCAAGCAAACAACCGCGTTTCCAAATTTAAGCCCTGGAATCATTACATCTTTCCCCATACCCGGAGCACTTCGTACCTATAGCGCTTTGTGTTTCATTATGGCCGCATTTCTCATCCCCTTTGCTGTTATTGTTTTTCCTGTGTTTCCATATATCTATGGCCTTCGTTTATCCATTTACCAAGGTATTTATATCCTTTTACCCGAGGTGTTTCCTGGCCCTGCGTTGACATCGTCTGTTCGCTGTTTTCATTGAATACCATGACACCTGATTTTTTAACGCTAAATTTCAGACCTAAATTCTCGCCTTCCTGTCCACAGATATCAGTCAGACGTTGCATTTTAATTTGCTTGTTAGCTAGCAATACAATGCCCTACGCATAAAACAAACCTGGAAGCTGCTGCTCTACTATTGTACTCGCCTGTATGCATGTGAGATTAAACCCGATATTGCTTCTCTCTAGCGCCCTTTCCATTCTTGCCATGTGCACATCAAAAACGGCAATGGGGATAAATAGCACCCCTGCCTCAGTTCCTTCTTGATATCAACTTTCGCGTCGCTCCTCATCCCTTCCGATTCAACGCAAATGGTATTTTATAGGTAAATCTCTCTCAAAAGCTGTGGACAATCGTCACCTAAGCCTTCCCCTTCCAGAATATCCCGCAAAATGTTGCGGCCTACGTTGTCACACGTTCCTGTAATGTCTAAAAAACCACATATAATGGTCTCCTTTCTGCTTTGGATATTTCAATACGCGGACCGACGCAGCCCAACACTTAGGCAAGCTAGCGCACTCTTTGACATTGGAGACGTGGCGCACATCTGAATTCACTCACCATCGCTTGCTTTCCCTCGATCCCTACATGCAACTGCGGCTGTTACCAGGTCTTCCGCGAAATGAGGAAACAGTGCTGTGCCGCTTACGTTTGGGCGTCGCATTCACAAATGCTTATGCATTTCTGATTGGAATGGCTGATAGCGCCGAGTGCAATGCCTGCGGTGTCGAGGAAACTATAGAACACCTACTGTGCTACTGCCCATCTTATGAAAATGAAAGGCAAGACATCTGCACAGCTCTCAATCAGCTAGATGGAAAACCGTTCACCTTGAACAAGATCTTGGGATCATGGCCTCGCATATCACAGCTACAAAAGGCCACAAAAGCGCTGCTGCGATATTTGAAAGCGACCGGATTGAGTCAACGTCTGTGATCCGGACTGAGTGACCGACTGATATGTCCAGTGGACTTTCTCTTTTCTTTTAATCTTTCCGTCCCCCTTTCCCTCTCCCCAGTGTAGGGTAGCCAACCGGGCTCAGTCCTGGTTAACCTCCCTACCTTTCATTTATCATTTTCTCTCTCTCTCTCTCTCTCTCTCTCTCAATACACTAAGGACAAATAATTTTGTCATCCAGACGCCTACCGATCCTGAAGCCATTCTGAAATTCTCCCAACATGCCATTATTCTCTGCCGATGCTTGCAGCTTTAAAATTTAATCGCCTGCCTTGCTAACCTGTATATTAAAGATGTAATGGTCAACGGTCTATAGGAGTGAATTCTATCTTTTTACCCCTTACCTTAATAAATTAAATTCATTCTACTTTGTCGCCAACTGTCTGGTATTCGTCTATCTTTTAAGGCTTTTTTTCTACTGCTTTCAGCAGAGGTTCCTGACTTTTTGATCCTAGTTCATTAATAAGCCTAATGGAAAGCTTGTCTAACCCTGTGGCTATGCGCTTAGGAATTTTCTCTTCGGCTTTCTTACAGTTGAAATTTCTCAACATCAGCTCCTTTTCCCATCTGGTTCTTTTTCATGTTCTCGTTTTCCTCAATTACAGCCTCGTAATTGCCTTGGAAAGAGTCGGCTATTATTATTCGGGTGTAATTTAATGCCGGGTCCCCTGCCAGTTTGTTTCCATCTTCGTCTAGGATATGTTGTATCGCTCCAGACTTCCTGCCTAATAAGCTTATGTGGTTCCAAAATATTCTAGGTGCGGCCTTCGTTTTCTCATTTATTTATGACAACCAACGTTCACTTTCAGCTTTTATCTTTGCTTGAACCAGTATTTAAACCATAATTTTTCTTCTCCAGGCATATTTCCCATTTTTTGGCTGCTTCTTCCTGCGGCGACCTCGCCTTCTTTGCCTGCCTGTGCTCTCGGGATGCTTTCGGTCGTTCGGCGATCGGTTCTCGTATCTCCCTGTTCCACCAGCTTCTCGGTTTCTTTTTTTCCTTTCCAACGAGCATGTCGCTTCTCCTTCCGTATTTCTGTCGTAACTACACTTAGACGCTCGCCATATTCCCACTCTTTGCTTGGCCATTCGCCAAGTTATTCCTCGACCCTTGTGACTATATTTGTTATTTGTTCAGCGTTCAAGTTTGGACTGACCATTCTTCGCTGCTTACTCTATTTTTCAACTGCATATCTCCTTTTCGGAACGATGCGTTTATGGTTACTCCCTATGCTGCTATACCCTTCCTCGTCAATGACCATTTCTCTCAACTTCTCATAAATTCCTTCTGTCATCAGAGAGTAATGAATTGTCGATTGCCGCTTTCCCACGTGGTCTGCCCATCACACTTAGGCCCTGTATTCACGATAACGAGGTTATGTTGCTCACAAAAGTCGGTATAGTTGTTGTCGGTATAACCATCTAAATCCTGTATGTGGGCATTCATGTCACCTAATAGGATAATTTCGGCATCATTCCCGAAACCTTTCATATCAGCACTTAGGCATTCTACTGACTCTTGGTTCATCTCTCTGCAATCACTTCCGGTCCACAAATACGTTACGCCTAGCCAGGGTTTCTCTCCACTTCTTGTGAACGGTAACAAAAGATGCTCTTGACCTTTTTAATTTACTCGTTTCCACTTGGCTCCCTGATTGATGAGCATTCCGACTCCCCCTACCCATTTCTTTCCGATTTAGTTCTGTTGCTCCCTTACCAAACATAATTCTCAATCGCTGGCGGCTCTTCCGAGTCTCTAAGATGCGTTTCCGTTAGCCCTCGGTTAACAGCCCCTTTCGTGGTAGCCAGGAGCGTACGCCGAATGGCACTATTTTTTTTATTTTTGCTTGGGAACGCGGTGAATGGGACGGCCGGAGCAAAACCAGCCGGCGCGCGCCAATCTCCGAGGCCATGGGGCAGCCAGCCCCTTGCGAATCAGGACTCCTCGCTGTCGCAGCGCGCTGGCTGCCGGCTGCTGAGTGAAGTGTCGCACGCGCCCATCGCTGAAAAGAGTGGTTGCCTTTAGCGCATATAACGAAACCGGGAAAGAAGAAGGCTGCCAGAGAAGACAAGAAGACGACAATCCGTCACCGTATCCATCCCAAGAGTCAAAATATACGGTACCGTTACGGCTTCACGGTGTCGTCGCTCTCAACACTGTGCCATGACCAGCATTACGAGACCACTGTGAAACTTCTGAAGGGCGAATTTCGGTAACGAAGAGTATCTAAACTAAAGCAACACGCATGAACGCATTGTTTAAATTAGAATCGGTCAAGACGTTAAAGGGAACTCCGGAGTTTTTTTTTTTTTAACCATACTAGAATGTTGTCATATTCAAATGGCATTAACAGTCCTGTCCCCGGTAGGGGGGTTCAATTTGCTTAGAAATTCATCAATAATTTTAAATGACCAATAAACGAGATACTGGAACTGAAACAGGTAGCTGCTTCGTGTAACGTCACGATGAGCCGATGACGTCATGTCCTACACTACCACAATGTAAACGCGGATAACGCACGCCAAACACCAAGTACATGTGGCGCTAACGCCAAAGAAGCGAAGTTGATGATGTCTCCTGACGACACAGGGAGCTTTTAGACATTTTTCCGAACTAGACAGCGGCGATTTCAGCGAAAGTGGCGGTGTTGTCTCTGACGTCACAAACACAGGGCGGCCAGTAAAAAGTCACGAATCAGGAATGCAACCAATCTTTAAAATTCATTCTCAATAAAAAACTAAATGGCTTGCAGCCATAGTGTTTGGCACAGGTGATCAGAGTGCAAAAGAGAACATATATTCAAAATGTAAGATCAGTGGACATCGAAAAATCGATGGAGTTGCCTTTGAGAGGCTGAAGGAGATTCTGGAGCTTGGTGACAAAGGTGCCGCTGAAGCTGATGTTGAAGCATTAGCCCCGTTTCTTGTTGCTATTTCTCGTTCGCTGTTATCTTCGGCTGCTATTCCTACGGACTGACTAAGTGCACGTGTCGTTCCTGTCCCGAAAGAAAGCGACACGACTCTATAGAGTGTACATCATATTGACCGCTAATAAAGACGACAGACAGGGGAAGAGAGCACAAAACTACGACACGCTACGGACGTCATCATTATCTTTGTCTTTTGCATATTAATGTTCAACCCCACTCTTATATTCTCTTATCATCTGTTGTAACTTGTCCCCAGTGTTGCTGAACAGGACAATGTCATCTGCAAATCGAAGGTTGCCGAGGTATTCGTCGTTGATCCTTACTCCTAAGCCTTCCCAGTTTAAAGCTTGAACACTTCTTCCAGGCATGCAGTGGATAACATTGGAGAGATTGTGTCTCCTTGTCTGACCCCTTTCTTTATAGGTACGTTCCTGCTTTTCTTGTGTAAAATTAAGCTGGCTGAAGAACCTCTGTAGATATTTTCCAAGATATTTACGTAAGCGTCCTGCACTCCTTGATTACGTATAATGCCTCTATGACTGCTGATAACTCTACTGAATCAAATGCCTTTTCGTAATCTATGAAAGCCATGTAGAGAGGATGATTGTACTCTGCGGATTTCTCGATTACCTGATTGATGACATGGATGTGATCCATTGTAGAGTATTCTTTCCTGAAACCTGCCTGTTCCCTTGGTTGACTTAAGTACAGTGTTGCCCTTAATCTATTGGAAATCATCTTATGAATATTTTATACACTACTGGAAATAAGCTAATGGGCCAATAACTTCTCAATTCTTTAACGTCTCCCTTTTCGTGGATTAGTATAATGTTGGCATTCTTCCATTTCTCTGGGACCCTTGAAGTCGATAGGCAGTTCATATATAGGGCCGCTAGTTTTTCAAGCATTATGTCTCCACCATCTTTGATTAAATCGACTGGTAGTCCATCTTCTCCTGCTGCTCTTCCCCGTTTCATGTCTTCAACTTCATCGCTAGTTATAGAAGGAGCCTCTGTAACCTCTTCACTACTACTTTGAATGGAGGTACCGTGGCTGCTTTGGGTAGCGTACAGGTCAGTATAGAATTCTTTCTGTGCTTTTACTATATATTCGAGATTGCTGATGATATTACCCTGTTTATCTTTCAGTGCTTAAATCTTGGTTTGTCCGATGCCTAGTTTTCTTCTCACTGTTTTCAGGCCGCGTCCATTTTGTACTGCTTCCTCACTCTTTCTCACGTTATAATTTCGAATATCCCTTATTTTCTCCTTGTTGATTAGTTTTGACAGTACCGCGAATTTTATCTGATCTCTTGAGTTGGACACTTTGATTCTTTGTCGTTTCTTTATTAGGTCCTTTGTTACTTGGGAGAGCTTACTTGCTGGTTGCCTTGCTGCCTTGCCTCCCACTTCAACTGCTGCTTCTGAAGCCAGCCTAGTTACGGTTTCCATTCATTACCTCTATGTCATCTACAATTCTCTGTTCTAAGGCTGCATATTTGTTTGCAAGTGCCAACCTGAACTGGTCTGCTTTTACCCTTACTGCGTCTAGGTTGGCCTGTTTCTTCTTGACCAATTTTACTCTTTCTCTCTTCAAATTGAAGTAAATCCTAGCCCTCACTAACCCATGATCATTGCACTTTACCCTACCTAACACTTCTATATCCTGCACTATACTGGGATCGGCAGAAAGTATGAAATCAATTTCATTTCTTGTTTTTTCATTAGGGCTTTTCCAGGTCCACTTTTTGTTCCGACGCTTCCCGAAGACGATGTTCATTATTAGTAGCTTATTCCTTTCCACGAATTCTACCAACATCTCTCCTGTAGTGTTCCTAGAACCCACACCGTAGTTGCCAATTGCTTGTTCACCAGCTTGCTTTTTGCCCAATTTTGCATTGAATTCGCCAATGACTACGGTATACTGAGTTCGCGCTTTTCGCGTCGCTAATTTAACATCGTCATAAAACTGTTCTATTTCTTCATCATCGGGACTGGAGGTTGGAGCGTAGGTTTGTAATACCTTTATTTTGCACCTCCTATTCAGCTTTATTACGACTACTGCTACCCTCACATTAATGCTGTAGAATTCGTCAATGTTGCTCGCTATGTCTTTATGGATTAGAGAGAGAAAGATAATGTTTAATGGCAGAATTAAAGGTGGAGAGGTCGGCCTGAGTGAAGTGCCTCTAGCCTGCTACTCCACGCTGGGGAAGGGGTTTGGTGCAATAACAGAGATAGGATGTGAAGAGGAAGGAGGGTGGTGGTATGGTGAATATGATGAGGGCTGCACAGCATACTGTTTGTGTAACGCGCACGTGTACACTTCACAGCACAGCACAGTCATCTTCGCGGACAGAGGTAGAAGTTACTGCAGTGTAGCTAGGAGGCTGTCTATAGCTTTCATAATTTTTGCCGCTGTTAGCGCCACTGGCGTATTTAAACCGGACGGCAGCGGCTGCATGGCGTCGATTATTTCTTGCAGCACGGCTTTGATGACAGAGTCCGATGGTGATATCTGAGTGCACTGTCCTTGCTCGAGCTGACAGTCTAAGGACCGTGTGCGCGGCAGCAAGCGTGGCCATACATTCGGCTCCAGGCTTTCGCGGCTGACTTGAAGCAATGGTTTGGGGAGATCTATCACTGCCGGTTCAACTACCTTCTGATGGACCTGCGAAATTGGAGCCCGGGAGCTGTCGTTTGGGCCTACAGCTTCTCCACGCTGACGACGCGTTCGTCTCCTCCGGTGTTGCACTGACGCTGCCGCCTCCTTGTTGGGAAATACTTGTCTTGCTCATTTGGGTCAGTATTTTGATCTCCTTTTACTGTTTATGACAATCCTTGGAATTGGCCTCGTGGGGTCCATCGCAATTCGAGCTCCTCATTTCTTTTATTGTGCATGAAGATACGTCATGGCTGCAGGCACAGCGGAGGCATGTCGTCTGGCCTGTAAATACAGCGCTGACATGGCCTAGCTTTAGTCACTAGTTACATTGCAGTGGTCGAGGCCCATAAGGACGCACCGGTTGTCTCACGTATCTCACCTTGACAGGATCACGTAACTTGTCGCCCTCAAAAAGAAGCTTGACGCTCGATCATCGAGCGACCGAAGCGGTGAAAATCGATGACCTTCACTGTTGAGGACAGAAGCCTTTGTAGCTCTTCGTCGATGATGCCAATCCCGACATTGGAAATAACACCTGCCCTAGTGCGACCCTCGTGCACGATGAACGACCGGACTTCTATGTGTCCTAGTATGCGCACGATTTAAAATTTTTCTAGGGCAGCCTGCGTCGTTACTTTCACTGTTACTATGTTTTTCTTGGATTTGAAACGCACTTTGTTAACTCCTTTCAGAGCCACATTACCATGGTACGTGTTAAGAATCTGTCTGTGTACAGAATTTAAATTCTTAGAGACGTCGAGAGGCGCAAATGCAATCCTGTAAGTCGGAGTAGGCGGTCGGTTGGGGCCCTGCTCACACACGTCTTTGGTCGTCTTACGGTATTTTCTCTTCAGTCGCTTGCCCCGCACGACAGTGTAGTCGTTGTGGGAGTCCATCGGCTCGCTGCTGGAGAAACAGGAGCCGGCCATCTTCATGTCTACGTGGCAAGCCTTACACTATGTCCATGTGGGACGCAGTGCGAAGAGGCATGCTCAACGCGCGTGATGGCATGCCGTCTGTCATCGTCTCGGACGGCTTCTCGTCCAAGGACAATTAAGACTCCACTATGACACAACTTCGCAGCAAGGCCAAGAAGCTACGCTTGCTCAGATCACTTCGTCTTCGTCTCATGTCTCTTATGGATTAGGAATCCTACTCCGAACTGCTTCTTATCTGGCAGTCCTCTATGGCAGAGGACGTGGCCATATGTCAGCACTGTGTGAGCCTCACCAGTTCTTCTAATCTCACTAAGGCCAATGATATCCCAAACAATGCCTGATAGTTCCTCAAACAGTCCTGCTAGGCTAGCTTCACTCGAGAGGGTTCGGGTGTTAAACGTTGCAAGGGTCAGTTTCCATTGGCGGCCTGTCCG
This sequence comes from Dermacentor andersoni, assembly GCF_023375885.2. Lineage (NCBI taxonomy): Eukaryota > Metazoa > Arthropoda > Arachnida > Ixodida > Ixodidae > Dermacentor > Dermacentor andersoni. The sequence continues at coordinate 183,425,808 of NC_092815.1, read as the reverse complement.
GGTCCAGAGATTCTTAGCACCCTTTGCTGCATTACAGGTATGACCACCGCCTTGATCAGGTGCTCCGCAGCTGCTAGGGACTGAGGGCCATTGGTTGACCGAATGAGTGATTTGCGAGGGAGTGGCTGAATACTGCACCAGGGAGGCCAATTCCTGTTCTGGTGAGGGAGTGTCCTGTTGAAGTTTAGTGGGCCTTTCTAATTTGGTTGTACGTGGATTAGCACAGCCCCACTTGCTCTCGGCGTTATTGCCGGTGTCGGGCGCCACTCCAAGCCTGGAGCTGTAGTGTACTGGGGGAGGTGAATTCGAGTTTCTTACGTTCCGCAAAAAAAAAAAAAATACGCGAGGATTCGAACTTTTGACTGTGACAACCGAACATCCAAGCTAGCTCAGTCAGATAACCCTGCGGACTGTCAGGCCGCCTTATGTCGGAGAATTCCATCCTAGAGGATACGTGCCTGAAAACATGCTTGAATTATCTGCGATATACGGGTTTTACTGATCGCAACATAGTATTTCTCAATGGTTCCAACACCGTGGTTTCATAGTCTCCCGTACGCACGCGGTCATGAACGCGGCTAGATACACGATATATTTTAGGCGAATTTGAACAGCACTTAAAACTAGTGTGGAAAAAAAGAAAATTAGAAAAACAAAAGCTTTCAGCGTTTACCGGGAATTCACGAGTCGTGTATGGACGGAGGTACACAAAACAGCATATGGTCGCGACTGCCTTCCTCATGCATCGGAGAAGTCTTTCCGAACGAGACAGAACTAATACTGATGCGCCGCCGACGGCTGAGATGTCGGGTATGAGGAGGGTGAGTAGTGGTGGTGGTGGTGGTAGAAACATTTTATTCAAGAAGTAATAAGAGAGTTGCTTGCTTTGTGCCAGAGTGGCAGCCCCTAGTCCGGGACGCCGTTGAAGATGGCCGCTGCCCGGGTGCGCGCCACCAAGTAACGTTGAGCTTACAAGGTAGAGCAGCCGGAGAGGTACTCCTCCCAAGCCTCTCTAGCAGGGATAGGGAAAGGGGATGAGAAGGAAAATGGAGTGGCGGGGCACGAAGCCACAACGTGAAAGGTATCGGCAAGGACCTGACAAGTCGTGCACGTGCCTGAGATTTCCGGCATGAAGTGCCGGGCGACCGCCGGACTGGAGGAATTTCCGAGTCAGCCGAGGTGAACGGACGTGTCGTCAGCGCGCTCCGTAACCACCGAGACTACGCGACCTTCACCGACCGCAATTGCCCGGGCCGCTATCGTCGGGAGTCATATGGGAAGCGGCCTACTCGCCGTTTCCCACCGACAACCTTTTTGAAGCGGACTCTGCCTACGCGGGAGCTGCGTTCCGCGCAACGCCTGCTGTCGACGCCGCCCGATTTCGCCGCCTACGTCGATACAGCTCACACGCCGACACGGAATATCAAGTCGCAGACACCTCCATCAGCCCTGCCGAGCTTGAAGCTGACTCACGCTGGGTCCGTGCCGTGAAAGCACGCCGTGCAGCCGCGGCCCACCAGCCCGTCGTCTCGCCACCGCCTGCCTCGCCACCATCCAAGACTGCCTGCACTACTACTCTCCGTCGTCACGCTCCCCTACCTCGCCTCCCAGCGGAGGACTTCAAGATCGTCTACAGACCGGGAGGAGGGCTTGACCTCCGCACAACCACTAACGGAGCCCTGCTCCAAATCCTTTGCACTCGTGCGACCATCGACTACGCCAGCGCACGCACCGCCGACCGTGTACGGATAAATCCGTACAACAACTCCCTTACTGTCAGCACCCCATCTGAGCCGCGCGCTCGCCTCTACCTCCGAGTCTCGGAACTCCGCCTGGGTGCCATATCTTACCCCCTGCGTGCCTACATGGCCGCACCCGACAACGCCCTCCGCGGTATCATACACAATGCAGTGGACTCCCAATCCCAGGACGAGATCGTCCAAGACCTCCAGTCAATGAACGTGAACACCCCCTACGCCATCGCTGACGCACGCCAGATGGGGCGCTCCCAATCCATCCTCATCACCTTCGTCGGCACTTCTACTCTTCCCTCCACCATCGTCTTCAACTGCGTGGTCTACCGCTGCCACCCGTTCCGCCCGAGAGCCGAGGCCTGCACGAACTGCCGGGCTCCTGGCCACCGAGCGGGTGTCTGCACCAAGCCCAAGTCCGCCCTCTGTCACCGCTGCGGCCAGGCCCACAAGGCAGTAGAGCCCCCGGCCTGCGTCCCCTGCTCCATCCTGTGCAAGGGAGCCCACGTCACGGGCTCGCGCTTGTGCGGGCTCCGGTTCGAGCGGAACGGCCCGTCATCGCCCCCGGCCACCTCCAAGCACCAGCCTCCCCCACCAGCGCCACCCACCGTGCCCATCCTCAAGACCCCTCGGCCTTCCCGTCCCCGCCACCACTCTGTCTCCCGTGGTGCCCAGTCTGCCAGCCGCCACCGCTCCGTCTCCTTCCGGCCTCTGCCTAGGTCCGAGGCGTCCACCGCCCCCGCCACCACCACCACATCACCGGTAAGCTGGAAACCGCAGCCTCCCACGTCGGACCCCCAAACCGCGGCCCTCGAGGCCACTATCGCTGCCCAGCAGCTCCAAATTCAGGAGCTGTCGCGCCAGCTGCAGGCCGCGCTAGTGCGTCTGTCCTCCCCCGCTCCTCCTCCTACTTCCCCAGCTCCCGCACCTCCACAGCAGCCGTCGCTAGCTGTGGAGCCGATGAATACGGCATCCTCGGCTGCATCATCGCGCGCCTCCTCTCCCAACCGCAGTTCCCCGCTCAAACGCCGATCACCTTCCTCCGACCCCGTCGCGCCCGAGCGTGACGTGATTCGCCAAACAACCTCCTTCTTGGAGGCGTTCGAGAAGCGCGTCATGGCCCGCTTTGCGCGACTTGAGGAGCGCGTCGCCAGTATCGACACCCGTGTGGCCGCCATCGAATCCCACCTTACCGCCCTAGACACCAGGGTCGCGGCCTTAGAGACCCGCCAAAGCGCCACTGAGGCCACCGTCGCACACCTGTCGCTCCCTGCCCCACTCACCCCGGCACCTACCCCAACTCTGTCGGGAGACTCCGCCATCCATCATGGCCAGACACCCCACGGGCCTTAATTTCTGGCACTGGAACTGTCGGGGGTTCCGCAGCAAGCGGAACACCCTGCAGCTCCACCTCCAGAACATCCCTCCCGACACTCTCCCCTCCGTCCTAGTACTCCAGGAACCCCTAACTCCCGTGAAACTGCGCGACTACACCTCCTTCCATCCTTCTTCTGAAGCCCACCCAAACTTTGCCACACTGGTGCAGCGAAACCTTGCTGCCGTGCAGCACCAGTTGGACGTTTCGGACTGTGCCCATCTCCTCCTTGAAATCCTTCCTCGCCGTCGCACTGAGACAAGCCTCTTTGTTCTCAATGTGTACAGTCCTCCCAAAGCGCCTTCAGCTCCTCTCCTCCTCGTCCTCCGCCGAGCGCTCTCCTGCGCTGGCCGAAATGCCCTGGTCGTTCTTGGCGACTTCAATGCCCCACATACCAGCTGGGGCTACCTCCAGAACACTCGCAAAGGCCACTCACTCTGGACTTTCATCCACAACGAGTGCCTTTCGGTCCTTAATGACTTCACTTGCCCCACCAGGATCGGATCTAGTGTTCAACGAGACACCAATCCGGATCTTACCCTCGTCAAAAATGTCGCCAATCCGACCTGGATTAATACAGGGGTCTTCCTCGGTAGCGATCACTACGTCCTCTGTACAACTTTCCCACTCCCCTCCCTTGCTCGCGCCTCTACTCGTCCCACCCAGATAGTCGACTGGGACCGCTTTCGCTCCACTCGTCTCTCTACTTCCTCCTCTGCTCCTATCACCGATCTCTCTGCCTGGACCGACCCTTTTGGCGGACGTCCACACTGCCACATCCACACTCCCTACAGCACCACACTCCACTACGGCAGACAGCCGTCTGCTGCACCTTTGGGAGGCCTATCACGCTGTCCACCGCCGGTGGCAGGCTCAGAAATACAATCGCCGCCTGCGCCTCCGTTTGGCCCGACTCGCGTTGGACATGGAGGAGCACTGCGCCTCTCTCGTTAGACAACAGTGGGGCCATACCTGCGACCGCATGGCAGGCAACCTGGGCCTCCACGACACGTGGTCGCTTCTCAGGGTGCTGCTAGACCCTACACACACTAAAGCTTCCCAGCGCAAGGATATCTCCCATCTCCTTCATTCCTCCCCACTCACCGATACTGACTTCCTGGCGGCCCTCCGGGACCACTACCTCTGCACCGACCTACCTACTCCGCTTCCCACCTACTCCGGCTCCCCAAACCCTGACCTTGAGGCAGACATCTCCGTGGGCGAGGTTCGTGCGGCGCTACTCACACTCCGCACCACCTCGGCCCCGGGGGCGGACCGCATCACTAACAAGGTACTCCGCAACCTAGACACCCCCTCCCTCGAAGCCCTTACTGATCTCCTCAATACACATTGGCAGGCTGGCACTCTTCCATCCTCCTGGACCCATGCACGTGTCTCATTCATCCCCAAACCCGGCAAACCTATTGCCCTCGAACACCTCCGCCCCATCTCTCTCACCTCCTGTCTCGGCAAGCTGTTCGAGCATGTCATCCTGGCCCGCCTACAGACCTATCTGAATGATCATGACTTTTATCCGGACTCCATGTTCGGTTTTCGTCCCCAGCTGTCCACCCAGGATGTCATGCTCCAACTTTCCGAGGATGTCCTACACCCCTCCCACCACAAACGCACTCGAGCTATCCTGGCGCTGGACCTTACTAAAGCATTCGACAATGTACACCACACCGCCATCCTGGACGCTCTCTCCTCCCTCCATGTCGGACCCCGTGTCCATGCTTACGTCACTGCGTTCCTCGCCCACCGCACAGCCGAAATCTCATACGGCCCACTTTCTTCTCCTTCCTTCTCCCTTGGCAACAAGGGTACCCCCCAAGGCTCTGTCTTGTCCCCTCTTTTGTTCAACATCACCCTCTTTCCGCTGGCACGTGCTTTACGAGCTATCCCAGCTCTGTCTCATGCTTTCTACGCCGATGACATCACCCTCTGGGTGACCACCGGCAATCTTGGCGACATGGAGACCGCTCTACAGGCAGGTGTGGACGCGGTAGCAGCTCACGCCCGGGCCATCGGGTTGAGCTGCTCCCCGACCAAATCGGAGCTTTTGCTCCTTCGGCCTGGGCGGATGGCCCCCCTGTCGCCTTCTCCACTCACCGTCTACCTTGACGGCACACCCATTCCTCTCGTCTCTACCCTCCGCATCCTCGGACTCTTTCTTCAGTCCAATGGCAAGCACACCACCCTCATCACTCGACTCACAAACACTGTACACCACACTGTCCGCCTCCTACGCCGCATTGCAAACCGCCACCACGGCATGCGCGAACACGACCTCCGCCGCCTGGTCCAGGCCTTTGTTCTCAGCCGCTTCATTTATTCTCTTCCGTATCTCTACCTTTCTCGTGCCGAGGAAGACAAAGTCAACAGCCTCATTCGCCACGCATATAAGTCAGCCCTGTCCCTTCCCACACCTACGTCGACGGCTCGGTTACTGTCGATGGGCGTCCACAACTCCCTGACGGAGCTGACGTAGGCCCATCGCACGGCCCAGCTCCTCCGTCTCTCCCGCACCCGCCCGGGTCGCGCACTTCTCTCCACCCTTAATCTCTCCCCTCTTATTCCTCTTCCCACACCACTGCCCATCCCTTCCCATGTCTTCCCCCTCCTAACCGTTAATCCCCTCCCTAAAAATATGCATCCCGAACACCACCCCTCCCGTAGAGCAGCGCGAGCCTCCGCGCTCTGGCGTCAGTACGAACGGCAGGCCGCCGTGGCTTACGTAGATGCTGCCCCGTACCGCCGCTACCCAGCACATGCCCTTGCCGTCACTGACAATTCTCTCCGACCCACTCTTACTGCCTCAGTCTACACTTCTACCTCTGTCGAGGCCGAGGAGGCAGCTATTGCCCTTGCCATCACGCAAACCTCCGCGAAGTACATCTTCAGCGACTCCAAACCTGCGGTCTACAACTACGCGGTTGGACGGGTGGCACACCCGGCCATCGGAATCTTGCGTTCCGATACCGTTCCCTCTCGCCCCATCCAGATCATCTGGGTGCCCGCTCACGCGGCCCATCCTGGTAACGAGGCGGCCAATTCCATCGCTCGAGATTCGACTGACCGAGCAAGCCCGTCCCCGCCGGGAATGGATACGCGCGACGCGCTCCTCACGTACCGCGATATCACGCAGCACTATCGCCTCTCTCGTCTCACCTTCCCCCCTCCGCACCAATCCCTTTCCCAGCCCCACCAACACTTATGGCGCCACCTTCAGGCCCATACCTATCTTACTCCAGCACGTCTTGCCCTCTTCACCCCGGGACGCACTCGCCGGCTTGCCGCTTATGTGACGGCTCCCGCGCCGATTACGTTCACGTCCTGTTCTCCTGTCCGGCACACTTGCCCCCTGCCTCTTGGCGCCTAAGCAATCCGCAGCAGTGGGAGGCTGCTTTGTCCAGCACCGAGCCGGATATCCAACTCCGGCTGGTGAACTGGGCGGAGGACGTCGCGACTAGGCATGGCCTGGACGCCACAACCGGCAGCCTGAAGGCCGCCCACAACGCTGCTTTTTAATTTTTTAATTTGTTTTTACTTTTGGCCTTCTCATCAATAAAAGTTTTTCACCACCACCACCGCCGCCGAACTAGGAAAGTATTGGTCTGAAGGCGGCGTAGTAGTCGTTCGTCCGCTTTCGCCAAACCGCTTGCAGGGTCAGGGTAGAGTCGGCGCGAAGTGCGATAATAATCCAGAATATCGCTGTAGCGTGCGAGGCTCGAGTTGCCAGGATCCGACTCAGGACATGAAGGGGCAGCGGCCCGGAGGAAAGAAGCGCGGGCAGCGGCTTTCGCCGCCTCGTTGCCTGGAAGACCTGTGTGACCTGGGGTCTAGACTATTCTGATGGAGTGAGGGTTGAAGCGCCAGGAGGCGGCCCGAAGGAGACTAGCCGCCAGCGGGGCGATGGAACCCTGGATGTATCGAGAACAGGCTGAGCGCGAATCTGTCAAAGTAGTGCGAGTTGTGGGGTGGGACGTGGCCAAAGCGATGGTAACCTCCTCTGCGTGAGTTACAGTGTCGGCTCTGAACGAGAGGCCATCGACATGGTGACCCTCGGTGATAACAGCGGCCGTGAAGTGACCTGAGGGGGAAGAGCCTGAGACGTCTGCGTAGAATACGACGGGGCGTTCGGAGTGGCGCGCCTGAAGGGCAGCGGCACGCGCTTGACTGCGACCGGGGCGTTGTTCGGGATTCATGTTGCGGGGGAGTGGCTTCACCCATAGCTTCTGGCGCCAGAGTTCCGGTACCGGGAGGGGGGGAGGGTAGGGACCGGGTTAGAGATTGTGTTGAGGCCAAGTCTGTGTACCAGGCGGCTTCGAGCAAGGCTTCTGCGACATACGAGTGAGTGACAACTCCTTCGCAGAACCGCGAAGGAGTTGTGCACCCCCAGGGCCGCAAAGCGGCGATTGGAAGTACTGGTGGGGAGGTCCAGCGCGCGCTTGTACATGGAGCAGAGAAGAATATCCAGCTGGTGTTCGTGGTGACGACGCAGGCGAAGGTAGGATGAGGCGTAGAGGACCCGACTGGTCACAAACGCTTGGGCCAACTGGAGGCACTGGGTCCCTCGGAGGCCGCCACGCTTGGTAGAGACCCGCCGAATCATACGACTCACTTGTTCGCTGGTGCGTCGGAGAGCAGCTATGGTACCCTTAGGGTTCAGGGAGGACGAGAGGTAAACCCCGAGAATCCGAAGGTCCTGGACCGATGGGACGGGGCCGGACAGGAGTTAAATCTGGGGTGGCGGTAGGCGGGAGACCGATAGGAGGGCCGATTTGGATGGAGAACATTCTAGGCCGCAAGAAGCAGCGCAAGTGTCTACTAGAAGGGCCGCCTGTTGTAGGCGTTCCTCGATTTGAGCCGGAGAGCCGGTGTTAGTCCAAATTGCAATATTGTCAGCAGAGAGCGCATGGTGTATCCCCTCGACCTTGTGCAGGAGGGAGGGGACGTTCAGCTTTGCCAAGTTGAAGAGTAGAGGTGACAAGACCACTCTTTGAGGTGCACTCCGTGCGCCTGGTGGGTACGGGCCGTGTTCAGTAGAATCGGGGCGGATGAAGATGGCGCGATGAGAAAGAAAAGCGCGGATGTAGTCGAAAGTATTCTGTCCGCGGTCTGTGGTGGAAACGTTAGCGAGAATGCTACTATGTTGGATATTGTCGAACGCGCCCCGAAGATCGAGAGCGAGAACGGCTTTGTCATTTTGGCGCATAGTAATCGGCTCTGTGACATCGTGGTGAAGCTGTAGCAAAACGTCCTGTGCCGACAGATGCGGGCGAAAGCCAAACATCGTGTCGGCAAAAGTCCCTCTAGCCTCCAGGTAGGCGGAAAGGCGGTCGCGGACCATAGTTTCCAAGAGTTTGCCGGCGCAAGAGGTGAGGGAGATGGGTCTCAGGGCTTCAATGCTAGCCGGCTTGCCCGGCTTGGGTATGAATGTGACCAGCGATGTGGTCCATTCTGATGGGAGCGGCGAGCCGTCCCTTATCGAGTTAATGAAGTGGAGCAGTTGGAGAAGTATGGGAGAGGCCTTCGCCCTGCAGTGGGCGTAACCAGGCTGATGATGATAAGGTGGAGCAGTGACAAAAGAGCCTGGTCGGGCAGATTGGCTAGGAGCGACACTGTGATGCCATCCCGGCCGGGAGCCGTGCCCCGCCGCATTTGCGCCAGCGCAGCCCGCAAGTCGGGAAGCGTGTATGGAGCGTCGAGGTTGGAGTTGGGGGAACCAGAATATGTGTATTCCGGGCCCACGGGGTTGGCCGTGCGACAAATGTATCGGTCGCAGAGATCCTTCGCGAGTTGATCCGTCGTGCCCTGATAGGCATGCAAGGCGCGACGGAGTTGACGCTGTGTTTCTCCACGGGTGGTGGAGGAATCCAGTAGGCTCCTGACGAGTCGCCACGTGCCCTTGGAGCTCACCTGGCCTGCTGCCTTCGTGAAGGTCTCGGTCCAATTTGAACCTGCGAGCTGAACAGAATATGCAGCCGCTTGTGCGGTGAGCGCCTCGATACGGGAGCGGAGTTGACGGATCAGCTTGTTCGCCGCCAACGGCGTATGAGGCCGCGGCGAGCATCCCAGAGATGGAGGAGGTGTGGGACGATAGGGTGCATTGGCAGATACTTTCGCTCAAAGGCCAAATCCTCAGAGGGGCGAGACGGAGAACAATATGCTTCTGAGCCGCGCGCAAAATATATAGGCGACCTCGGAAGCGGCCTTGCTCACTGTTTGGAAAGCGCTTATACGATGCCTCCTTTAAGCTACAGCAAATGCGTCTGCGGTCAGTTAGACATTGTTTGCACACTTCGCGCGGGAAAGCTATTGACGTCCCTTTTGCCGCCGCACTTGCAATATTTGCAATTTAGCAGTTGCGAACACACGCCTGTGATCTACGCGATCACACACGGAAACACGCGAAAACGAATATACTTGCAAATGTAAAAGAAATAAATGGACGCAAACCACGACCGTTCTTGACGTGATGAAAATCTATATGTGACCTTTACAACTGCTGTCGCTACGTTATTTCTTTTTCTTATTGTTAGCGTGATACTGCAAACCTTCTCATTACTTTTCTCTCTTCCTTTCACGCGACAATTCTTTTTTGCGGGGGGGGGGGGGGGGGTGGGTTCTCACTAGAAAATCAGCGCGAGTTATGTCAGTAGGGTCAGTCTAAGCCCATTTAGTACTTGTCGAATGCATAAAACATGCTTGAATTGTCCGCGATATATGGGTTTTGCTGATCGCAAGAGGTGGCACCACATAGTATTTCTCAATGATTACAACATCGTGGCTTCGGAGTCTCACGTACGCATGCGGCCACGAACGCGGCTAGATATACGATATATTTTTGGCGAACTTGAACAGCACTTAAAAGTACTGTGGAATAAAAAAAATAAAATGAGAAAAAGAAAAACTGTTAGTTGTTCCGGGGGGGGGGGGGGGGGGAGGGGCAAGTTTCGATCCCTACATTGGATGCTTTAACTTTTTTTTTTAATATTGAAGAAGCCCGTAACAATGCTACACAGTACCCTACACACCTGCCGCAGTGTTCCTGAAATAAACCAAATAATGTTTCCAATTAAAAATCGAAGAAGAGAAAGGAAGAAAGAAAGAAAATTGGACGCGAAATAGCGGCAAGTGTTTTTTCTGATCATTTCCCATATGCCAGACATGTGCTGTCAACTTGTCTAAGCATACGCTTTAAATATAATATTTGATATAGTATACAGTAAATTTAATGCAGTAAATATCCGATGAACTCACGAGGCTATTGTTTTCCACCAAAAACGGCGGGAGCGCAAGCTCTCACGCAAAATGCTGATTATGGAGCATTCCGTTCTGACAGCTCTCTTTGAGCGCTCGGAGATGGCAGGCAAAGGCGGAGCTTCAGATGACAGCAAGCGTTATCGGGTCTTGTCTTCATCCAGCGACGACGGTCATCCCAGTCACGCTTCTGTTTTTTTTTTTTTTGACCCGGACGAACCAACGCAAAAAAAGAAAAAAAAAAAGAAAAGAAGCATCAGGTAATGTCTAATGCTTTATCTGACTGGTTATAGATAAATACATGCTTTTTTTTGCACCGAGACCTGAACTTTAACAAATGCGTTACCAACACTTCGTTTTCTTTTTCTAGTCGTTAGGTCTAAAGGTACCTTCGATGTTATAAATGTTGCAGGGACAGTACGCTCTAAACATCAACACCTGCAGGCGTTAGGTTATGTATGCAGGCTCCAACCTGGTGCCGCAGTAGCATGTTAATGGCAGCGCTAAATTTTGTTCCACGACCTTATCTATTATGAGGACATCGTGGATTGAAATCAACTTTAGGCCTCGCGTTGTTTCAGGATGTGATATCAGCTTTATTCAGTGCAGATTACTGTTATTCAGGGCATATGCTACCGTTATTTACTGCGAAGACTTCCGCTCACTTCTAAAAATCGTTAAAATTTATCTTGTTTAGAACGTCCTTTTGTGTTTCTTCAAGTATTCCAGCAGCGTGCTCTTACATACTTAATGCTTTTCTCGAATGAAAGCACGCAAGTGAACGCGCCCGAGAATAACGCCACAAAGAACCTTGGACGCCCTATACAGGCATGCGATTTATACTCGCTATTAAACTCAACCGAGCTCCGATTCATCGGAGCTCGTTCTGACTCAGATTCACGTATCTAGCCTCGGATCGAATCGATCGAGACTTCCTGCAGACTCGGACACACATTCACGGCCAGCTCTGCACCCACAGTGGGTCGACTCAAGCCTATAGGTTTGCCGATGTATGCGGCATTGGTCGCACCTGCGGGCTTGCAACATATAGGTATAAGGGAACATGTGCGCGAGCCGAAATGTATCCACAAATAGCAATTTAAGTATTTTCTTTTCTTGTGTTGTTTAGTAACAGCGCATGGTCAACAAGAAGACACGATGCAGAAAGGTCTCGTTGTTTAAACATGAATCGCGACAACTGAATTAGGTAGCGCAAAAAAGAAAAAGTGAGGACAGAGGAATGGCTGTGTAATAGCAACGTCGAAACCCATAAGTTACTGGTCACGAAGATAAGATAAGCAGACAAGTTATTTACGAGAAAGTGCATTGAGCACTGTATACTGGTAACTGTGCGCTCGATAGTCCGCTGAACTCTCCGGTGCGTTTCGATAAGACGGCATAAATCTGATGAATTTCTTTACAATACATTTACAATACTTACAGGGCACTCCGACGATAGCCCCCTCTGCGAAAAAAAAAAAAAAAAAGTCCAGGTCAGCTTTCTTTCACAGCGGAAATTCTTTCTCCAGCCGCCATGATTGAGAAACAGAAACTGAAATTAGACCGATTAAACTTTCTTGCCTAAAGCCACGACACTACATCTAATTACTTGAAGCCCGTCACTTGGCGCAGTTCACAACCGTTTCCAGACATGCAAGGAGTAGACGCGGCTATACTTTCTACGGCGGCCAACCAACTCCATCCAGGAAAGCGAAACTGAACTGCTGTAACTGTCAAGGTCTTATAGCAAACGCCCGTTAGTATAACGTGACTGTTTACGCTTCACCTTGGGGTTGGTAGGAAGTGAGTGCGCCCTTAATTATCAAGCCACAATCTCGCTTGCTTCATGCTAGCACGACAGCGGGACGTAAACAGTTTGCCTCACTTACGGGCGTCTGCCAAGGGCCTTACAAATTCCCCGCGAAAATTTCAATTAGACTTTAAAGGGTAGCGGTTTGGATTAGTTTGTATGTCACGATTACTATAGGAGATACCGGTAGCGCGAAACAAATTAAGTTGCCGGTCAAAAACGTTGTCGTCTAGTAATCATTCCAATAAACACTTGCGTTATACTCTAAAAAGTTATTGTGTTTGGTCTATTAGATGTTTATTAGTCTGACAGAAGTCTATGTTAGTCTAGTAGAACTATTATTTCCTATCATTGCAATAAGAATTTGCATCGGGTACGTGCTAGTCTATAGGTAATCTGAATTATTGTCTATACTGGGAGGAGGGGGGGGGCGAAGGTGCAGCTTGCCGATAGACTAGCAGAAATGGGTATAAGGCCCACCGTTAATCAGGACTGTTATGTAGCTGGTGATTTCTGGCCTTGTAAGTTGCAGTAGCAGACTAAGGTCGAGCATATATGTTTTGCAACTTGAATTGTTACTGAAATTAAATACAATTTAGTTTTGATGGGGCTCGATGTATGTCAGCTGGTCGCAACAGGGCCATTTGGAAGTCACTAGTTGAGCAATGCCTGTAAAAGAACGAATTAGATAATAATCGTTGAATAATTATAATATGAGTTTTCAACTAAGAGACATTCGCAGTTTAGTATGATCATTGGAGAGCCCTGCATTTAGATCTATTCCTAAAGTTAAATATGAGCTATTTCAGGGATTGCACATAGTGAAAAGATGGGTAAGTCATTGAAAACTAAATCGTCCTTTTGTGTTTGTTAAGCTTCAGGAAATGAGCGTAAAGAAACATTTGTTCGACCTCTCAATCGGGGCCGATGGGTCCGACTGGAGCCAATCGTAAATCCTAATGCTTTATTAAACCGGGCTACTGCTTTTCCCTATAAGAACTAAATTATTCGGCGAATAAGCTACTAATTTTTATATTGAAGGTTTCGCTCTGGTTGCGTTCTGCGGCAGTTTAGCCTCGTTTTTCTTTCTTTATTTTTGTGAGAGGGGGGGATGACGAAATTGGCCGAAAATTATCACCTTGCAGAAATTAGCAGCGCCAATGTTTTTTTCATGTCTAGATATTTAGCCTAATTAACTTAAAAAAATTTGTCTAGAAAATATTTTTACTTGCCTAATTACTACCTCGAGTAATTTTAATAACGTACGCCTCTGTGATAAAAGCAATACCGAGAAAATTGCTCCTAGAAATCAAGAGTTCGACGAAAACTCGTCTGGACGCGATTGCTCATAGTCAAGGGTAAAACGGGCGCCGACCAAAAACATTAAAAGAAAAGAAGCCAAGACGTTTCGGCTCCCATACGGCGGCCTTGTAACGGACGCTGAACAAAAACATTAACACAAGAGAAACCAAGACGTATGTACAAGGCCCCCGTCTGGGAGACGACACATCTTGGTTTCTTTTCTTTTAATGTTTTTGGTCGGCGTCCGTTTTATCCTCGACTAAAATTGCTCCGTGTCGTAGACTGCCTATTTTTAACGGATTTCGAACGAATTTTCTGAAGCGACCGCTGGACTTCCTTTATAGTGTACTATAATATAGCTACAGTTACGCCAGTTCCTCTCGGCCTATCCATCATGCACCGAAACTCGCGCCATCGGCTCCGGCGCACTGACCCGCTGTGTGACATGGGTTTCTCGGACCAAGTGATTCATTAATTCGTATTCGTTTCTTTTGATACAATGCCGCACTGCCTTCAGCCCAGCCCGTTGGCCCAGCTAGACCAAGCCTCATAAACTGACGTACTGAATACTGGCAGCAAACTGAGCATGCACACTCACTCGTTGACTGGTCGCCAAAAGCGGAAAAACAAAAGTTATGGGAAAAGGGTCAGCAACTCCTTTTCAGCAATAAGCCTAGGTATTGTTACAACTATATCTTTATACTAAAGCATCATTGCGCGCACAGTTCACTGATTGGCACGTTGAGAATGACAAGCAATCTTGCGTTCCCAAAAGAAAGAACTGAAAGAAAGATGCACAGTATCTAACAAAAATTGGAAAGCCAAGTTCTATATATGCTCTGCAGCTGCATCAGAAATTGAAATCACCGCTCTTGTCGGAGTCCCAACCGGACGTCTCGATCGCGCCTTCGACATCGAAATCTTCTTCAACATCGTACTGAAAGTCCGGGTCGCCGGGTTTCTTACGACTCTTCTCGAAAGATAAGCTCATCAGGTCTTTCTTCCTCTGCAACGTCTCGTCGTCCAGTTTGTTAAGGTCTTCGTCGGGGTTTACCGTGAACTCTTCGTTCACTTTCGCCAGGCACTCTTCCAACGAATGCCCTTTCATGTTTTCCTGCAGAATGCGCAACATCTTCTCCACTTGTACCAGAGGAGCGCTGCTTAGAACCGCTGAATGCCGGTCGCGCAGCGCTTCGGCTACGCTTTTGACGTCCGAGTTCTCGAACAGGCCCCTCACAGGCATCGTCCTCCTGTGAAGCGTGCCGCTGCTCATTTCGTACACGACAACGATGGCGGGGCTGTTCAGTCGCACGCCGACGCTCTTGATAGCGATTTCAGACGATGTCATTCCTCGCAAATGTACGGTCCAAAAAGCGCGAGAACTTGCCGGCAGCTTGCACAGAGGGGAAGAAAACCCGTCGCTGAGACCGGGGCACGCAAGACTGATCAGTGCATCACAAAAATATCATATCTTAAAACATTCAACTCATTAGTTAGCTTAAATAGGAAAGAAAGAGTTCCATGCTGCTTCGCACAGTTTCCTTTTCAGCCTTGTTGCGAAGCAGACGATGGTAGCGTCAACAAACGACGGTGGCGGAATCTGTGAGCGGAAGTGAACAGTCCACAACCACGCGATAAGCACAACTAATATATCAGGATTTCTTTTACAAATACCAGTAACGTGATATACTAATGTACAACACTAAGTTTTATATTAGAATAAACCGTATGAGCGCACTTTCTGTATGTA
Organism: Dermacentor andersoni; assembly: GCF_023375885.2. Taxonomy (NCBI): domain Eukaryota; kingdom Metazoa; phylum Arthropoda; class Arachnida; order Ixodida; family Ixodidae; genus Dermacentor; species Dermacentor andersoni. The sequence continues at coordinate 183,410,554 of NC_092815.1, read as the reverse complement.
GGACACCGGCTGAGCGGTTGCATTTGCCTGGCAACTTCCTTCTATGCATGTCAAACATGGCGCACGTCAAACTAGCCAGAAAGTGAAATGGAGAGTAAATGCGCTTGCGATTAGGAGACAACGGAACATCAGGTGAGCGAGAAATCTCCCTGTAATATTCTCGGATGAAGTGGCTTCTTCTGCGTGCCGAGAGTGCTATTCTGGCGGCTGCCGCGGGGAAACAAAGCCTGCCTTTATCCTGTGACCGTAGGGCTTGTTCAAGTTCGTTCACTGTGTTTTGTCACTTGCATTCTCGTTTTTCGCGCTTTAAAAGGGTCTGCGGCGTGTCTCCGCACTTTTCGCGCCGTCTTCGCTCGCAGGGCTCTCTGACTGTCCAGGAGCGGAGTGGCTGAGTGGTTCTTTTCCTTTCGAATTTGGCGGAGCTTCGCTGAAGCGGTGCCCCAAGCAGAGTTGACCGCGATAATTACTCCCGTCTTGTTTGCTTCCGAAATGATCGTTCGGCGGTGAGTTGTCGTTGCTGCGAGGCACGGCCGGGGACGTCGACGACCTGAGAACGCGCCTCGAGCGTCAGATTGTGAGCTTCCAGCGGCGTTCGTCCCGGATTTCGTCCGGGCTCGGAGATGACGCTCGCCGACTCCTTGTTCTCGCACAACAGTCGCCAGCGCTTCGCTCCGAATTGAATCCACGCACGGATGGAATGTGTCGCCCCGCGAGCGCTCGGTGCTCTGCTCCGAGCCGTGGTTTTCGCCCTTCAAGAGCTCCGCAGATGGTCGGTTCGTGTTGAGACATCGAAGTGAGACGGGAAGCCGCGAGCGTGACTGTCGCGCGTTGTCTCGGTCGAGCCTCGCTTTCTTTTCCCCCTTCGGGCAGGAAGGAGCGGAGTAGTCTGGGCGAATTCTGCATGCGGTGTTTTTTAATAGGTTCGCTCGATTTCGAGTTGCACAGCATCCACGTTCGAATATACCGTTAAGGTGTTCCCGCCAATAGCAGTCAAGGTGCACGAAATTTTAAGGGCTTGTAACGGTCGGCTCTCAGTTTCATGCACGGCCCATTCACGGTTTCGTCTTTTTTTTTTCCCTCTCTCTCTCTCTCTCTTTCCCCTTGGCTAGAATAAAATATATAACTGCCGTTGTATCGTTGCACATTCTCCCCTACATGGCATATTTCTGTGTCTCCAATGAACCTTTTTTTTTTCCTCTTGCACACCTATCACGCTGCTAATCAAATTAATAAAAGCAATCTACTGCTTTAATAAGCACTGCAGCTAACACAACATCCACGGAAATCAGTTGATCTTGTTTTCCACATGTACATAGTTCTAAATGTATACTTTTCCTCCTAGGTGCTTAAAGGTTATGTAATTTGCCTTAGAGAGATTGCTGCAGCAGTTTATCTTTGAATCCGCATAGTGCCACAATTTGTGCTGCAGCTGCATCGTTCACCATCCTTTTCTTCATTATGTCAGGATAGGTAGCAACTCTGCAACTTGCTAACTGACGAAATCGATGCTGATTTCACAATAGGCTGGTATGTTTCAAGATGCGTATTAGTGTCCTCACATTTACCCTGTTGCAATTAATCTTGCAGTCTGCCCGTGATTTGCAGTCTGCCCATCAATTTCTTATCATGTCTTTAATTAGTGAGGACAATGCTACAAGCATAGATGCAGAGAATAGAAAACAATGCTGTTATCATTCTAGTAAAATTTTATTTGAAATTGCTGGTATCAGTTAATCTTGTCATTGTAGATTAATATGGTTATACTAGTGATGCACTGCATTCTTCGTGATGTATAAGAAGTTATATTCAACACATCTGTGTTATGAATAATGATTAGCATACTTAGGTTCAGTGCATGACAAAGGCCTCACCGAGACATCTCCAATTACTCTTGTGCCATTTCAGCTAAACCAATGGAAGTGAGGGAAAGTTTCTAGCACAAGCAAGACAAGGACAGAAGGAAAACACATGAAAACAGGGCCAGTGCTGACTCACAACTGAACTTGTGAGCACAAGACTGACTATGCCAAAGTCTGCTTGGGCATTTAACACAAAGGATTTATGTGCATGTTTGAGCCAGCAGTGATTATATCACGTACGTTCCTTTCACATGCAAAAAAGTTCAGACCGTATGTTGTATGACAACCATGAGATCAACTTCATTCTTCGATCTTGTTTGCACATATCAATCTGGTATACAACTTGCTAAACTTATGCAGTGAAAGAAACAAAATGAGTAGATAATCCTGGCGTTACTTAGAGCAATTAATTTCAGTTTTGATTTCCATAAGAATGGAGTACAGTCTGATCTTGCTATAAAGAATGAATAAAAGATGTTGTATTATTATTAGACAAGATACAGTACAAAGAAATATATATACAGGAGGAAGTCTCAAGGTCAAAGACTGTAATGTGACCTCCTCTACCGTATATAAACAAAAATACAAACAGTTGCAACAGTACAAATACAAATAATATCAGCTACAATCATGCAAGTACATAGAACACCTGTTAATATGTGTGGCATATAAAAATACATAGTGGACTACAAATGAATGATTACTATTATTACATTTGACTAACTAAAACAACTTATCACAACAGCAGTAAAAGTAACGATAATGGCATTATAAAAGTAAATGAATAATGAACCATAACCAACCGAACTTTTATTCATGTAGCGTAAGTGTTAACACAGTATACACTTGGAGGGGGAAAAAAGGAGAAAAAAGACATAACTATAAGTAGTTGCAGGTGATAAAATATGGTCTTTCAATTTTTGATTAAGTTCAAATGATTTACATTACCTAATATTAGGAGGTAGTGTGTCCCAGTAGGAAACGGACAAAACATAGGCACTCTGCTTACCATAGTTGGTGCGTACCTTGGGAAAACTGAAATTATCACTTAATGCAAATCACATAAGATTAGTATTCATTAGACAAACTCGAGGTATCTCACTGTTGTGCTGAGAGTTATGTAGTTGTCAATATAAAAACATACCAAGATTAAAGTTAGTTTCTCTACAGGAAAAATGCTTTGGCATTGCAATGGTTAGGACTATAACTGACTATTCTAATAGCCTGGTTTCGCAAGATTTGCAATGACTAGGTTGGCAGCATACGTATTGCCCCAGCATGCATTGCAATAGTTAATATGTAAATGGATAAATGAGTAGTGAAAAGAGAGTAGTGTTTTATGGCTAAATACATGCCGAGCTTTTAAGTGTCCTGAAGTAGTACGCACCATGACAATTCCTTTGTTATGCCATATTTGTTATAAGCTCGTTCTATGTTGATATTGCCCAGCATGGGAACAAGACATGATAACAGCTTGGTTGTGGGGGTCCCCCAATAACAGAAAAATGACACTGCATAGCAATTTCACTGTTCGTTAGATCGAGGTTGGACTGGATAAATTCTTACTGCAGTCGACTTGGGACGCCCGAACATGTGAGAACGCATTCGTTATTGTTCTGCAGACCATGGCTCTTCATATCCTCCGTGCACATGCAAAAGACTGTGCGACAGTTTGTGCAGCAATTGATTGCTTTGAAGAGAATCATACATGCAGTGGCCTGACCTTTTATTCTAACAACTTTTAAAAGAACTTGAGCTTACCACTGCTTTGCTTTTGCTCATATTTCGCGATAAGGCAGCAGATTTATTGGTCTGCATCCTCTTATAAGCACTTGGGGATCTTGCTAGCCTGCTTTGTTCGAAAAAAGAAAGGGGGGGGGGAACATTGTCACATGTGCATGTTACTGTCGGAGAAGGGAGCTGCCAGAGAGATGAGAAGCTGCTTCACTGCCTGTCACCAAATTAAAGTCGTGAAGAACTTGGCAAACCACGATTACAAGTTATTCATTGAATACTTTAGTTTATAAAAATGCAATGTTGTGAAATTTGAGGGAAAATGAAGCAGCGGCAACTGCTATAAGTTTCTTTAGAATAAAAATGCATGTCACTTTAATTGAACTGACACAGGGCTTCCTAAAGGTGCACTGAGAAGGAACACTTCAGACTGGTAGCTTACTCTTGCAATGTCCTGGTCTTCTTTGGCTAAAAGTGTATCGCTTCAAGTAATAAGCAGAGTGGATATGATCAGAACATTTTGAGAAAGAGATGAATGTTCGGGACAATCATGGGAGTTATAAAAGGAATCATCAAAGTCACATTGATTGGAATGTGCTGCACACATCACAGAAAGACCAAAATGATGTGGGTAACTTAGGGCAGCTGCAAAAGAAGTTCTGCATGGCCATGTAAAATATCTTGCAAAGAAAGCCTTAAAGTGGTAGGACACACACAAACACACACACACACACACACACACAGTCTTTAAATGGAGCCAAGATTCAGATAACCTTCTTTCCTGAATAAGCATGTCTTATTTAGCTTATTCAACTGTTTAAATTGCAGAAAATGGTTCATTTTATTTTTTGGCAGGTGATTTTTTTCTTATAAAATGTGCTATAGTGCTAATTGCACAAGCAGTGATAAGTAACTAATTGCTGAATTGAGTAAAGCTTTGGCGCTTATGTAGCTAAGTGGGAGACCTGCGCAATGAACGAGCATAAGTGCGATGTGATAGATGTTAAGAAAATAATGTTCAAAAAACCAAGCAAAGTGAAAAAAAGTGCCATTTTCAACCAAATTTATTTGCACATTGAGCTGTAAACGTAAAAATATTGCATCAATTTCTTTTATTATAGTTTGTTGCACACATCTCTATGGGAGGAATGAATGTGCAAAATTTTGTATCAATATGTTCATTAAAGAAAAAGTTATCAAAGTTTGCGTAACATGAGGTGGAGCAAAATCTTGTTTTGATAAAACGTAATCAAATAATTAAACCATGTGAAAGATGTCAAAACTGCACAGAGGCTTAAAATGCACCAGCTTTCTGGAGCCCCCATGAGATGAGCTAGAGTCTCCTTTTGTTTGTGTGGCTGCTTAGCGACAACATAAAATGAAAAAAAGTATTTCAAATAATATTTATATAAAAAAACTAGTACTGATTTTTGGTGTTACGATACAACGGTATTGGCTGGAAAACTCGCTGTAACTCTCAAACTAATGATGACAGGAACATGATTTTTTGCAGTGTGATGTTGAATGTTTGGGAATACCTAAACTGTAAGAACAAAAAAAAAAAAATCAATTTTGTGAAAAAGAAATTTGTTTTTGAATGTGGCCTACCACCTTAACTCTTTCCCTACCATTTAGAAAATAGGCGCTTTTCATAGGTTACGCCAGATTCTTTGTCTGAAGAAAGTACTGCACTCAATATTTTATGTAATACATAAACAAAAAGCAGAATGAATGCACTTTTCAAGCATATAAGTTTTATTGACGAGATATATGTCATAAAAAAGATACAAATTACCAGAATCAAGATTGTGGGATAAAACTGAACAATGTTTGTAAAGACACGCTTGTATCCACTAAGAAAAATATGTCATAAAAATCATGCAATATACGAAATGTATGACTGTCTAATAAGCACTATCTCTGAAAAAAATAATTTTTTTTTCATTCAACAGGTATTCCACTACAAAAATTTAATGGCAAACACTACAGTTGGGCATGCCAGGCTGCGGCCACGAATTTTCCGGGCTGGTTTGCGTCGTCTCTCTCAGTCAAAAGTCTGATGAGTAGACAGTGTCCTGAGACTCGCTGTTGCTTGATCCATCAATAAATTCAGCCGCAGACGCAGCAGAATCCCGACATCTGCGATCTTTCGAAGCATGTACACCGCTCGGAGGCAACCATTTTTGCTTTCTACGTTTACGGTCACGAAACTTGGAGCACATTCAAAATTTACTGCCTGGTTTGAAAAAAAATCTAACTACTTAGAAAACGAAAATATGGTTCTCCTCCTTCATGTCCAATGGCACAGTGTGTTCGTGAGCGGCATGTGAGGTTTCTAAAGCGGCGTTTCAAACAATCGATAGCATGCAGCCATTTTTGCTTTCTACTTTGATGATCGCGAAACGTCAAAGTGCATTAAAAAATCACCGCCTGCTCGGAATAAAGCTAACTGCTTAGGTAACAAAAATATAGTTCTCCTCCTTTGTGTCCAGTAGCGCAATGTGTCCATGAGCAGCACGGAAGGTCTCGAAAACGGCGTTTCAAGCTATCATTAGCTGGCTAAGTATGCCCAATGGGCATGGTACGGAAAGAGTTAATTAGTTTAAGTACTACAGAGTTGTAGTTTCAAGTGGAACGTTTATGTGCTTACAACTGTTTACAGCTTACTTTTGTTAGGTGTTTATGCAAATGGTTCTTTGTGAACGCATTTTACAAGCAGTGTTCAGGTGTATCTACTACTTGACATTGCCACTGCTTTTGTTTTGTTGTATATCTTTTTTTTGTCTGCTACCTTACCTTACGTGCTGCTATAATAGTGCCTCCCCTCTGTAATGCATCTTGTAAGCCTTGGCTGTAAATAAGATGTACATTGGAGAACAACCAGTAGAAGGTAACGACTGTGAGCATATCAGTGGGATTTTACCCTATTATGCCTGGAGAGGTAGAACACAGTGTACCATATTACTTTTGCTTGTTACTTGTCTATGCAGCCAGTCCAAGATTCTGCATAACATTGCTGTTTTTCTTTCTAGAATTTGGTCTCTATGTCTGAATTGTCAGACATGCACTGTTTTCTCTTTCTTGCTGAATTTATAAAGATTTTTTTTTCTCGGCAAGTTTTATAACCTTTTGCATGTCACTTTTTTATGCATTTTGCCTATCGTTTTCCTTTTTTTCCTCTTCTGCAACTTCTGAAGTAAAGGCTGCTTGTGACCAAACTGAAAATTTTGGTCAGGCAAGCTCTATGTTATGGAAGAGAAATTCAGGTAGTTGGCGCACGACACACAGGAAGATGCAGGTGGTTGGTCGTGAGATTCTGAACTGGTTTTCTTTTTTTTTAGCTGTGCAGAACACTGCATATGGAATGTAAGGACAAAGGTAAAAACAAAAGGACAGCGCAGGCTCTGTCAACACTTGTTATGTTGTCCTTATTTCGTGCCTTTGCCGTGATGTTCAGTTTCATCTGTTTTGTTCCACCAGAATGAGCTCAAACGAACTTGTTGACAACCTTGCCGTTCTGTTTTCATCACGCTAAGCGAATCTTTGTGGGAAAAGTTTATAGTGTGAACGTTTGTCTATTTGGTACCTTTGCAGGCATGGAGACTTAGACACGTTATGTTAGTATTCTGCCATGTATGAGCTATTAATAGTTTCTCGTCACCCTGTTCTCCTTGCAGAAGTCACCAGTCATGTGGCCGATGGTGTTAGACTATACAAAAGATGAATGCCAAAGAATGCTTCGGAAACTGGGTAAGTCTTTGCCATAGGACTAGATTTTTTTGCTTTATTTATATTATTTGTAGCTGGGACTTGGTTTTGCAGCTGAAGAGTAGGACTTGGTGTCTACATTTCAGTAATATAGCATGAAAATTTCATGCTATTTCTTTGAGATATTTTTGTTGTTTTGATGCCTGTAGTGCAGGGCTTCAAGCGACTATCCAAATTTGGTGAAAATGTACAGTTGCTCCCACACACAAAGAAACAGTGCATGGCCAGCCCATTCTAGCCTTGAGCAGCTATCGAAGGGGCCCTGAACCACTTTTTACCAAAGTCGAGATATGCATATGAATTTCTGTGCCGCAAAAAGTACTTCAATGCATTAAGCAAAAGCCGAGTTATTGGCAATCAAAGGTCACGTATGGTCCTTTTCGCGGTGCTCTCGCTTCATCAGTGCCTTACACTGCAAAGGCTACCGCGGAGCTCCACCTACTGAACATCACCGTGGCGCACAGATCAAGTTTGATTTTGGGTAATGACATAGGTGCCACTGCTTCGGGTTTTGGTGCCTATGCGGTAGTCCTCAGCGAGCCGCAGTGCACTCAGTCAGCAAACTTGCCACAGCACCCCACGGTATTCATGCTACGTAGCAGACCGCAGCTACATGCTACTGTAGTGCGTATATGCAGCGTTCCCTTTGTGAATGACAGGACTTGAGTGTGAGCTCGCTCTCCTATGCTGCAGTCTGCCCGTGCTTTGTGGTGTGGACCAGCTTTGTCCTGCACCAGCTTGACCGGCCGATAGTAGCCCCATCCAACTTGCGCATTTTCAAGCGCTATCAAAGATCAATACAAAGCGAAGTCTGCCAAGGTATCTAATCTCGAGCAGCCAGGAGTGAGCGCTTGCTGGCGAGCGTGCGCGTAGTTTTGCATGGGTTGAGGCTAGTTGAGTGTTCAAAACAAGCTGAAATTAGCGACACCCACCAGCTACGACAAAGTTTAATTCCTGCGTGGGCGGTGGCAGCTGAGCGCAAGCAGACAATAAGTGGCTTCTTCTGGAAGTATGTAATTCTTATCGAAATTCAAAAGCAGGCTATCGCTTATTTCAGCCTGTTTATTAAACTGCGTCAGTAAATATACAAAGTAACAGTAGGAACAAGCGCACTGATCCAAATGCCCTTATTGATCGATGTCAGCTATTGGCCAATAGCAGCAGCATATAGGAATCTGCAATATTTCGAAATAAAGCGTCCAGAAAAGAGGGAGGAACAGGCTTCTGTTGAAAGGAGAGTGTTTGAGAAAAAGGTGACTTCATGCTCCACTTGGAGCTCCACTTGCCACGCATGGCTGCAAAATTTGGCTTAGATGTTCACGGCAGCGTATGCTGTCCGAGGACTGTTCTTTTTCCCCAAGCCTGAGTGCTGATTCAGGACAAGCACTGTACAGGATGTCAAGGCTAGTTAATTCTTTCCTTGCCGGGTCAAACAAAAGTAATCAATTTGATTCATGGCCTTTTTCTACAAGTCAGGAAGCATTTCCTTTGGAATTCTTTTACTACCAATGCCACGCACCATCTAAAATAACGAATGAACCTTAACTATTTGTCAGATTTATCAGTTTTTGGCAAATTGGCGAGTCTGGAAGAATGGAACTTCGACTGTAGGTATCACTGAAACTAGTCTCTAGTGCTAGTGTAGCACTTCCTAAATAAAACCATGCAAAATTTGCACTTTATTTGACTCGGCAATGTAATTTTTAAATTGCACGGCAGTAAAGACACAGAAGCCTTTTTCCGGTTGTCAGATTTTCTGATCTGACTTGTAGGCTGTTTCAACAATGTATCAAACAACAGTATATGGTTATGAGTGCGTGTTGTTTTCATAAATGTGCTTGACTTGTGGCGACGAGCGACCACGTAGACCGGTAAAGTCTCGGGCTCTCGCAGGAGAGGAAAAACCAACACTCGATCTCTTAGTGTAGCATTCTTTTTAATGTGGTTTGGAACGTTAGCCTGTGCCGGAGCGTGCCAGCCGCTCGTGCTTCCTGTAGATGTAAGCGTCTACGTAACTCTCATGCGACGCCGATGCTGCAGCTGCTACACAGGGCTTCCCCCCTAGAGAGGAGGAAAATTCAACGAACGATGGAAAGTCCACGTGACGTGGTGTGCCTTGGTGTTCGTCTTGGATGTCGCGTTTGGAGGCGGCGTCGAAGGATGCAGCAGGGTTGTGTCGCACATTGATGGGGCTGATGGGGGAGGTGCTTCAATGTAGGCGGTTTTGAGACGTTCCAGGGCAGTTGTGTCTGAGCAGCTGTTGACATTCACGACAAAAGTCGTCGGATGACGCTCGAGAACACAATATGGCCCGGAGTAGTGTGGCGGCAAAGACTTTCGCACGGCACAGTTACGCACGAAAACGTGGGTAGCAGAGGTGAGTGCAGGAGAAACGTACGGAGACCTTGCTTCTTGCGAACGGGTAGGCACAGGATGTATCTGGCTGAAGAAAGTTTGCAGTTCGGCAACGTAGTTGGCAGGTGATGGCATAGGTGTTTTGGTGGTGGCGACAAAGAAATTGCACGGAAGGCGTAGGTGAGTGCCGTAGACTAGCTCAGCACAGGAGCAACCTAGGTCACTCTTGAGTGCGGCTCTTATGCCAAGTAAGACGAGAGGCAAATTTAGAACCCACTTCTCCAACGATTCATGTGCCCTGAGGGAGGCCTTGAGATGCCTGGAAAAACATTTAACTAGTCCATTGGACTGCTGGTGGTAAACAGTCTTGCAAAAACTTGTTCCGAGTAGTTTGAGTAGTTCGTTGAAGAGTGTTGAGTCAAACTGTCGACCGCGATCGGTGACTATTGTGGATGGGCAGCCGAACCGTGCGATCTATGTAGACACGAAAGCTGCTGCAACAGTGGGTGCTGAGATGTCAGATATAGGTGTAGCTTCTGGCCACCGTGTATAGCGGTCGATGCATGTCAGTATGTAGCAGTAACCTTTCGAAGGTGGGAGAGGGCCGACGAGGTCCAGGTGTATGGTGTCAAAACAAGCATTCGGTGGAAGAAAAGACTTGGCAGGCGGAATAGGGTGATGCTAGATCTTAGAGCGTTGATATGACAAACAGCAGCGAACTCAATCGCGAACTTGCACGTTTAGCCGGGGCCAAACGAAACGACTGGAGAGAAGCTTCTGTGTCACGCATATGCCATGATGCGACAGGTTGTGCACGGTTTTGAATAGACGTCTGCGAAGGGATGCCAGAATGTATGGTCTCGGTGTGTCAGTAGAAGTGTCGCAGACGACGGACGTACCATGTGGGGTCACAACGACATCCTCCAATTTCAGGGACGTTGACGAATTCTGGAGTGTACGAAGTTCAGTGTCGTCACGCTGTTGACTGGCGAGTAAGTCGATCTCGATGATGAAAGGTTCTGACGTCAACGTAGAAACGGCATTGACGCGACTCAGAATGTTGGCTGGAACGTTGTCGGTGCCCTTGATGTGGCGGAACGTTGTTGTAAACGGAGATGTAGGAAAAGTGTCAAATCTCGTGGGGCGAGTAACAGGACGCCGAACGATTAGTTGCGTGCACAAGGGGCTTGTGGTCAGTCAAGACAGTGAATGCACGGCCTTCTAAGAAATGGCGAAAATGTCTGATAGCCAGGTAAACGGCGAGTAATTCACGGCCGAACACGCTGTAGCAGGACTGCGCAGGTTTCAGTTTCTTGGAGAAAAAGGCGAGTGGATACCACGCATTGTCGATGAATTGCTGTAGAACGGCATCAACTGCGGTGTTTGAAGCGTCGGTCAGGATTGCGGTGGGCTTCCTTAGATGTCTAAGCAGCGTGGCATCGGCGAGGGCAGACTTGACTCTTGTGAAAGTGTCTGTGGTGTTTTCAGTCCACTGAAGCACTTGTTTGCGTTTGTTTACAAGCAGAGCATCTAGCGGAGCTATAAGTTGTGCACAATCGGGAATGAATCGGTGTTAAAAATTGACGAATCCGAGAAATTGCCGAAGCTTGGTGAGTGTGGTCGGTCGGGGAAGGTTTTCGATGACGGGAATCTTGGACGGCAGTGGTCGAATGCCATTAGCGTCGACGAGTTCGCTCTTGGCGGTGTTGATGACAATTCTTTCACTGGCAAGGCGTGAAAAAAACAACTGCAAGTGGCGAAGATGTTCTTCTGCGGAAGAGCTTGTGACGAAAAGGCCGTCAATGTACGCAAAAACGAAAGGCAAACCTCGGGTGACGGAATTGATGAAACGCTGAAAGGATTGGACGCGCTACATAAGCCGAAAGGCATGCAGAGAAATTCAAAAAGACCGAAGGGTGTGGTCATGGCGGTCTTGGGAATGTTTTCTTCAGCAACTGGTAGTTGATGATAGGCACAAATGAGATTGATCTTAGAAAAGATCTTCGCACCGTGCAACACTACTGTGAAGTCCTGAATAGCTGGTAGAGGGTAGCGATCAGGAACTGTGATGTTGTTTAGTGCCCGGTAATCGTCACATGGGTGCCAGTCTCCTGCCTTCTTAGGCACCATTTGAAGTGGTGATGCCTAATTACTGGAGAAAGGGCGGATGATGCCAAGTTGCAACATGTGTTCGAACTCCGCACGAGCGATCTTGAATTTCTTCGGGGACAAACGCCGGGGTCGGAAATATACTGGTGGGCTGGAGGTGACGATATGATGGCACACGTCATGTTGCACTAGTTGCGGCCAGTCCGGCAGGTGCGTCAAAGTTGGAAACTCGTGTAGGAGCGCGGCGAAAGGTTCGTCCAACATGGCAGAAATGGGCACAATCGGCGATGTGCCTGCTGATGATGGGACGCCGGGAACGGATAGCTGGGTCACGAAGTCAATGAGACGGCGTCGTTGGATGTCGACAAGGAGTCCGTAGTTGTGCAAGAAGTCTGCTCCAATGACTGCATGACGGATGTTGGCAACCAGGAAAATCCAGCAGAAAGCTCGTTGAAGGCCAAGGTTTAGCATGACGGAGCGTGACGAGAAAACTGGAATCCTGGTGCCGTTGACGGTTTGCAGAAATGACACAGGTGTCGCTTTTCGGTCAGAGTAGTTGGCGGGGAGAATGCTGACGTCAGCTCCTGTATCGACTAAGAATCGTTGTCCCGTAACATTGTCCGTCACGTAAAAAAGGCGACTTCTATGTTGGGCTGGACCACTTGTCGCCGTTAGAGGTCGGCCGGCCTGTTTCCCTGCCAAACGCAGGGACGCCGACAGTGACGAACATCGTTTTCAAAACGGTGGCGGTAGTAGCAAACGCCACACGTTGTAGCTGATGTTTCATTGCGGGTGCCCGTGCGTCTTGATCTGCTGGAACTACGGCTGTGTGGGCGACGAGATGACGTGCGGCGATGTTCTGCTCCACAAATGACGTGTTCCAGGCGCTCACACTAGGAGTCGAGCGAAGATTGCGCTGCTGAAGAGCAGGGAAGGGTTTGCAGGGCGGTTGTATTGTCACCCAGAGACGATGCCGTGGCAGCGATGGTTGGGGTGGCTACTTCCAAGACTTTGTCGGCAAAGCCGCAAGTCCGGTAAGGTCCATGGTAGAGGCTGTCGCCAGGACCATCTGCACGTTAGCCGGGAGTCGTTGCAAAAACAATTCGCGCAACAGCGCGTCGTCGATGCATCTCATGTTGTTTCCGAGCAGCTGCCTCATTAGGCGTTGAAGTTGACCAGGGCGTCGGTCGCCGAGTTCTTCAGTGGACAGAAGCTGCTGGATGCGAGAACGCTGTGAAGCTGCTGTGTGCTGTAGCAGGGCTGCCTTGAAATCGTCATAGGCGGCGGTAGACAATGGGGAGGTTAACAAATCTGCTACTTCGTCAATGGCGGCGGGCGAGAGCACTGCAACGGTGTAATGAAACTTTGAGGCTTGAGAGCGGATACCAGCGACTTGAAATTGCGATTCGGCCTGAAGAAACCACGCCGAAGGATGCGGGTCCCAGTACTGTGGGAAGCGGACAGCGATGGCCGAACAGGAGGGCTCACCACGTTCCTCGGAAGGGTTCTGGCCTTGAGCTGTGGTAGCGTTCGTCTGGTCCATAGTCGTCTCTACCACAGGAGCGTATGGCAGTATCACGTCCGCGGTCACCAAACTGTGGCGACGAGCGACCACGTAGATCGGTAAAGTCTCGGGCTCTCGCAGGAGAGGAAAAACCGACACTCGATCTCTTAGTGCAGCATTCTTTTTAATGTGGTTCGGGACGCTAGCCCGTGCCAGAGTGTGCCAGCTGCCTGGGCCTCCTGTAGACGCGAGCGTCTGCGTAACTCTCATGTGACGCCGATGCTGCTGCCGCTACAGACCAATATCAAGTGCAACTTTATTTTTCCTCTGTGGATTGCATTTATCAATGAGTGTTTTGACACCATATGCACAAATCATTATAAGCAATCCTTCCCCTCTGGTGGAGTTTTCACTCATACAAAAGCACACAGTCGATTTCAGACTGGCCTTTGACCAAAGCTTGACTAGAAGTCTAACCTCTTTCATTTTGAACATTACTTGTGCAGTTGCCCTTAACAAAACACATTGTGGGGCTAGTTGGTGATGCATTATTTTTCTTTTTTACGAAAGTAATCCAGCGCCACTTTTTAGGACGGGGACACAGAAACTCTTGACAAGACGGGCGCTGACTCCAACTATGTTTATTGAAAGGGACACACACTACATTTATAAAGAAGGCACTGAGTGCATGCGCAGTCATGACTGCAGGAAAAACTTACACACACACACACACACACACACACTTAAAAGCGGTTCATTAAGTTGGAACAGACGGCATATTATCTCCCTTTGTTTAATAATCCGAATTCACTGGCATGCAGCGAGATTGGTGTGGTGCTGACGCACATGTTGCCTCTCTGCATGATAAAAAAGGCTTCTGAAAGCACGTGAGCTAATCTGTCCTTACTTCTGGTTAAATTTCTTATTCCCTCAAAAAAAGAAACAAAAAAAAAACAATTAACCAGAAGTAAGGACAGATTAGCTCGCGAGTTGGGAACTAAGAGTCAGGCACACATTTTTTACATTTCAGATTGTTTATTTTACTCAGTATTTTTACGGTAAATAGAAAATTCGTACTTTCATTCATGTTCTTGAGCTGCTTCTTTCAAGTTTCCCCATAAGAAGTCTCAAAAGCTCTCTGAGCAGTTATTACTGCTTTACTTTCATTGAAAACACGAGTGATCACACCAAATTTTTGTGTCACAGTATACATTCCATTGCGACTACCAGGTCTTGAAATAAAGCTTTACAACATGAAACCAGCAAAAAGGACCACATTTCTAGTAGTAAGGAAAGAGTTACGTGGTGGTTAACACTTGCTTAATTTTGTTGCCGCCTTTGGTTTTTTACCTAAAATTGAAATAAAGATGAGCTGAACTGGAGTGCTTGTAGAAACATTGCAGTTTTCTCAGGAATATGCAGTTTTTTTGTGTTTTGCTTGCAAGAGTGAACTGTGCATTCAGTATTTATGTAAAAGGAATAAACAGGAAATTCAGTCCACAAATCAGTAAAAAGTTTGATTGAAAGGTAGTGGCTAGGAATAGCACAGCAACTCAGCAGGTGTTATTGTTTTCCTGCACCCTGCGTCACTTATGTGACACTCAAACTGTGACAGCAGCAAGCGTGGTCATTGTTCATCAAATCCAATCTCATGGCTCAAGTTGGTCCACTTTTTATAATGCATCATTGTACATTCCAGAGCAATTTCTAATCTAGTGGTTGCATAGATTTGAAATGTGCCACAGTGTTCACATCACATGTACAATCTGATGAATTGGTGCCAACGTTAATAAAACTCCAAATTCAGTAGGCATGTCTTGCACTGAGCGATAACTTTACAACAGTGATAATCACGTGAAAACGGCCACCAGCAGAAAGTGAATGGAAACATGACCAAGGACATAGGATGTTTTTTAAAACCTATACACGCAGGTAGGTGTAAAAGTTTGCAGTTAAACTTTTTGAAGCTCTAGCTATCTGCAGTAACCCCGACAATTGTGCGAGCTTTCCATCAGTGGCACTGACCCAAAAAGAGTTGCAGTATTTGAATGAAAATGTGGCACATCTGCGGATGTTTAAAAATATTCCATGTGTTTTTGGTTATGTTTTTATTCACTACATCTGCGTGGTATTGCTATTCTGGCATTGTTCAACTATTTGCATATTCACTTTCTCTTGTGCCCAACGTCTGTGCCTGCACACATATCTCCATCTCTATAATAAAGCTCACTTGATGTCCAGTGCTTTTCACATTTGTTTCATTTCTTTCCTTGTTCGTGTGTTCATTTGTGCTTGTGCTGCCAATATTAAATGCAAGCTGCCTTTCCTGCGCTTTGTCTAGACAGCTGTGCTTTCATTGAGGTATCTCAAGTATATTAACGAAACTTGTTTCCCCAGGTATTCACCCTGTAATGCTTAGTGCTAGTTGCAAAGAATGGTTCTGACAAAGCACTTGCTGTATACTACCTACATTCTCTTCACAAGCTGACTTGAAATTATTTAGCCTTTCGGTATCGTATATTTTGCTGAATGAATGTTGTTGAGCATAGATCTTCATCATCTCACTCCATGCCAAGTACGGTTTCTGCATGCCATAAGAAATTGATGTGTTGTAGTTGAACCGAAGGGATTGGCTTCTTATTGACAACACATCAGATCTCTCTTTGCTAGGTGACTTGGAATAACTAGTTTGCTCACACTACAGCACTTTGACTTTCAGCTCATTGAGGTGGTGTGGGTAACCTGCTTGATACATTTGTTGGGTGCAGTGACTGTCCAAGGTATTACATATATAATTCATGAAACTTAGATGTAGGCAATGTGAATTTGCTATTTATCATTCTTGGAAAAGCCTGTTGGCTTTTCCTGCAACTTGTTATTAGCGTTTAGTTTGTGAATTAGTACCAAAATACAAAGGACACCAAATAGTAACACTGGATGAGGTTAGTCTGGCAGATTGCTCTTCCAAAACTCTATATACAGTTGACCGCCTTTGTAACGAAGTGCTTGGAGCCCCTCAAAGCTTTTGTTGTGCAGGTAATTTCGTTGTAAAGGTCAGACTCCGCACAGCTTGCAGTAGAACTGGGATAGAATTATTCCTTCATTACACCCGTCATTTCATTGTAGAGGCGTTTGTTGCAGAAGCACTTGACTGCATGCATTTTTTCTCCAGAAAAAAACAATACATAATTAGTTAAAGAAATGAAGGCCAAACTTTCCTTTTCCCCCATTCATGCCTAAACTGTGGCACTGCTGACATTATAATTTCGCAGTATCTTTTCACATTGAAGATCCTCCCCACATGAGAAGTCTTGAGAATGTAATTGAGTAACAGTACCATAAGCGATGAAACACGAAATTATAATAGATAGAACATTAAGAGACAGGAGCACTCGCCATGGTGACTGTGTGGCTATAGTTTCCTGCTACTGAGCTCGAGGTTGTGGGTTCGATTCCCAGCTGTGATGGCCACATTTTAACGAAGGTGGAATGTGAGAACGACTTCTGCACCATGCTTTGGGTGCACATCAAAGAACCCCAGGTGGTTGAAATTAATTGAGTCCTTCCACTATGGCATCCCTCATAGCCTGTGATTTGCTTTGGGAGGCTAATTTTAATTCAGGAAACCAGAGAACGGTAGCATGGATCGAGGAGCAAACACGTACAGCATGTGATCCTGGTTGCCTTAGGGAGGAAAACCTTCAGTGACCTCCTTTGCATGAAAAGTCCTGAGAAGTAGCCAGGTTGGAGCTTATCATTAATTTTGGATGCCTCATAATATTTTGTAAGTAAGCAATAAACTAACCCAGTGAAATTGCTGCTGAAATCTACCGCATTATAATTGAGATGAGAAATTTGAATGCAGCCATGCCACTAGTCTGCCAGTCCTGTTGCCCTGCCCTTCCTGGCATACCTAGCCTGTGCTCGCTTATAGGAGGCATCTATTTGAAACTTCAGAATCTTAATCTAACAATATATGTTGTTTTAATTTATTTCTGCTTAGTGCTTCCAGTGTTGTTCAATGTCTTTAGTTACAACATAAATGTAAGAAAGACAAAACACGGGAGAGAGAAACACACAGCACAAAAGCTGACTCTCTCTCTCTTTATATATATATATATATATATATATATATATATATATATATATAGGGTGTTTCTTTAAAGTTCAGCACGCAGGTCCCGACGTAACATATGCAGGAAAGAGACGACAAACTTTTTGGAAGACTTATTTACTAAACGTTTTCAGCTGGTGGATCAGCCTTTGTCAGCGTATAGTAACGCATGAATAACACATATGCAGCTGCGTATGTGTTATTCATGCATTACTATACTCTGACGAAGGCTGATCCACCAGCTGACAGCTGAAAACGTTTAGTAAATAAGTCTTCCAAAAAGTTCCTCGTCTCTTTCCTGCATATATATATATTGTGATACAATTAAGCCTGTACTTAACAATTGATTGCACGCAAAAATTAATTTTTAATTAGGACCTTTGTTACATCAAAAAGACTTAGAACATTCATGTGAATAATGTTATAAAATAATTAAAGATGCCTGCTTAACACTCATCATAGACAGTGAGCCCATTGAGCTCATTTTATGTTCCGTCATGGGAGCGGCGAAATTTCTTAGCAGGTCAACGGCATCCACCACCTGAACTGAAGCTCAGTGCACTCATGTTTTACCCACATATCTCCCAAAACATTAAATCGGGTGAGACGTTGAATTCACTTCATGCTTCAAAGTTGACTTTCCACATGTTTGCCTCTATGAGTAGGTGTCAGGAAATCACAAACACTTCATTAAATTGCCAGTTTAATAAAATCTAGTTTTGTTACATCTAGATTTTGCTGTACTTTGCAGATTTCCGTGGAACTGGTTTGGTTGTTTAGTGTCTCGGTGCTTGAGGTAGCTGCATTTGATGCTAGCAATGCACTGCTTGCTTGGTTTTCAGGGCATATGTGAGCGACTAGACGCTTGCACTTTTTGTTAGCCCCACCTGTGAGGCCTCTTATACCTGTATGTGAAACAGGGTCACAGGTGCTGCAAGTGAGCAGTTTTGGAGCTACTTTAACTAATTCATGTCACAGTATGGGCATGAGCCAGCTAAAAATTATTCATTTTTGGTTATTTCTGTCCCTCTATATAGCTTTAGGCAAAGCCAGAAGGCCTTTTTTTTTTTTTTTTTTCCCTCCTCATCCAGTTGTCCAATGCACAGAAGCTGTGCGGCTTTCAAAGAAATTTGTCGGCTCTACTTTCTGGGATTTGTTACAAAGGTGCTTTGAAACTGTGGAATTGTGCCTCTTGCATGTCCAAAGCTTCTTCAGAGTTTCCGGCCAATCAACGGCTATTTCCAGGCAGTTTATGTTTGTTTTGTCATTTATAGGCAGTTAGTGTTGGTGAAGTTTGTTGCACATAGCGTTCACTGCCTTTATGGCTGATCCTCAGTGCTCTTGTTTTTTAATTTCAACATAGTGCTACATCTGTGCACACGTGCACGCGTGCAGGTGCTTGTTTTAAAATATGATCAGATACTGAACTTTTTGGGTTAAAACAGAATTGCTGAATATGAATCCAGCATACTTGTCTTGATGTGTCCTTGGTTCGAAATGAAAACACTGAGCCGTAGTTACAAGTCCTTTGCATTCCAAGTCCATAGTATTGGCAGACGCTGTATAACCAGTGTTAGATAATTTGGGTCGAAAATTTACAGGCCTAAGTAAAAATTTAATTTGTAGTGATACTTGTCTACCTGCTGTTAAGGAAAATAGTAACGAATAAGTTTTCTTCACTGTTTCCTTCTCTTTCTCTTTCTTTTCCTTTTCTTTTTTTCCTTGTTTGTGTTGTTTAAGGAAGTCAGTCTTGCTATGGTGCTTTACACTTTTCCAGTACTTTTATTGCTTCTTTTTCTGCTCATGGGCTGTGCTCATATTCTTAGGCACTGAGTTCAAAGCGACAGGCAGCAGTGACTTATCAGAGCCAAATCGTAGTGGGTATCCTGAGTGTGAACAGATGTTAGGGCTGCCAACTTTTGAATACTTACTAACAGTACCGCCTTATTGCCAGTGTGGTCTGAGTGGCTATGCATTTCCTTGTGTCGCACATAACCTTTCACATGATGTTACTTTATAGCTTTCTGCTTGCATGAACTCTAGTACTAAAGTTTCCAAGCTGTATAAGATTTGTCACAACTTCGTTATTTTTGCTTTGTTGATGCACATATTTTTGACAGCAACATATCCTGCCCCCCCCCCCTTTCCCTCCATTTCTTGGTCGTGTGTCTCTTTTTTGATCAAAGTGGCAAGCCTAGTAGGCATTCTTGTGCCGTTTTTGTTGTGCCTGTAAGTTCATATTTATGTGTGTGTTTGTCGGACGCCCTGGACCAGAATTGGAGGCATATGCTGCTGTGGTGTCAGCCTTCCGGGCCCAAGGGGAGCTGACCAAGGACAAGAAGAAGACTCTGCAAGAACTGAGCAATATTCTTTGGTAAGGTTGCATTTGTGAATGCAGCAGCAGAAAACAAATTGTAATAGTTATTTGACATGATGGTTGGAGATTAAAACTCTTGCATTGTTCTTTCATGCGATTGCAATAGGCAGCTGATTGCTTTATATTCCAAGTTATTTGTAGCGTAACAGCCTTCCAATCACTTAAACAAGCTCCACATCAATCAGAGCACAAAAATGTGTTTTATGCTAGCATTCACAGAGCACTCTCTTTTGAACATTCTTATGTAAAAATTCTGAAATGCGCAAAGTAATTGCTGAACTACAGCATCTTGAAGCATCTCATTAGCATTGAAGAAAGTGCACGCACTTTCTTTTTCTTTTGTATTCATATTCATAACATGTGAATAATAACTCATAATCTACGCACTACGCTTGTTCATTCACAGTGTTTCGGGCCCCATTAAGTAAGTCAAAGTATGTTAAGAATTGAATTTACCTTTTCCCTCATCCTTCACTTGCCTACCTCCTGACACACGAGAAAGAAGAAGAAAATCTGCCAGGGCTAACCAGTTCATCTAATTAGTATCATTTATTTGTATAATCACCATACTGGACCTCACCTTTCTTTATTTCCTGCCACATACGTGTGGCAAGAAAGATCAGCAGCATGTGCCCTGAAATAGAACACACAGAAGAAGGGGTCATATGCAACATGGCCCCTGAGTTTGTGTGCCACTGGGCCTCTTCAATTTGCCATTTGGGACTGTCCGGGACTGCCCTAGATGCTGCATGTGCAATGCTCATTGGCTGAAAGCACCGCCTAGGGCAGTTTGGGGCTGTCAGAGTTGGATAATCGAAGAGGCCCACATTACACAGACTTGACTAGCTGTTTCCGATCTCTGAGGCCATGATATGAATAACTTTTATTGTGTTCTGTCATGTATGCTGCTGTGCGTTAGGTGCGATGGATATTCCAGATGGGCGTGGCAGGCGACAGTACGGGGTCACATTTTCATGGCAAACCAAGGCACACCTTGCAGACCGACAAACTAACCTGGTCATGCTGGCACAAGTGACGGTTCTTTGTTGTTACAATGGTCTGCATTTGAGGTTTTGATGTGTGATCACACTAGGAGGTAATTGGGAATTGCGCTCCCCTCACCCCCCTTGCTCGTATTGTATCTGTGTGAGTAACAAAGGGGTGTGGGAAAAGTGAATTAACTGATATTTTTTAACGCTATCACCAGTTATGGTCAGCATATAAAGTTAACAAAATGTTCATATGTATTGTTTAATATTGCTAGCAATAATGTTACATTTGGTGTACTAGCCAAAGAGCAGAGGCTGGGGTAATTGTGGCATTGACGTCAAATGACATTCCACTGAGTAAACTTGGACACTGAGATGCTGACACATTCAGCATTCCTACAATAGGGCGCATTTCCATTCTACCCAAGCGACTGGCCCGTGATATCATTGTGAAGCCGTCTTCAGAGGCAAGTGTTATTCAAGGTGCAGGCTGATTGCCAAAGGGGTGTATGCTTATTCAGCAAGCTGCCCAAGCTGAGTGCGTCTTAGAGGCTGCTAATTACTGACGCCAATTGTTGTGCATCATGCCAACCTATCAAGCCAGTCAAGAACTGGTTGAAAATTTTGTGGAGCGGCTTTCCTTCTGGGGGCTTTTGGTGTTCACCTCTCCCTGTCATTGCTGGAATAATGAGTATGGTGTGGTAGCTTCCACCCTTTCCATCATCTTAGGGGTGGCACGTGTGAGCTGTGTGGCCTCTCACCTCCTCAGAGGCGGAGTTTTGTGACGTCTACAAGACCACTGGATTTGCCGATTAGGACATAAACTGTTTCTCTAGCGAGTAATCTAAGGAAGACAGCGGTTATTTAAGCAGCCATCTTGCGTGCTAGTGTGTGTGCTCTCCCAGGATGAGTTAGCATGCTTAGTCGTCACGTAGAAGTGTTCCGAGGACGATGTAGCTGTGTGCTGCAATGGTAACGTGTGGTGCTCGTAAGTCCTGCAAGTATTTATTTTATTTATTTATTTATTTATTTATTTATTTGGGAATACTGCAGGCCTTAGAAGGCCCAGGCAGGAGGGGAAAGGTATGTACAAAAAAAGAAATACAATAGATTGACGAAAAAAAAAAGCTCCGGAAAAAATGTTATAGAAAGTACAATTGCATAATGAGTGAAGCACCTCTAAATAATGAATAGAGAGTGGCAGATACAAATTGAAACACTGTTTCACAAGCACAATTTCAACGCACAGGAAATGTAATAGAAAAAAAAGGAGGAGTGTATAATTCAAAATTACTACAACGCGCAAATCAATAAATATTGCACAACGATACAAATTGAAACGAGATTTCGTAAGAACAAGCACTAATATTAGATAGTAATAGACGCTATTGAGTCAGTGCTGAGAAGTTTGTTATAGGGTAGGCTGTTCCATTCCGTTATTGTTCGAGGGAAAAAGGAAGACATAAAGACATTGGTTCTACCATTATAAGGCATTAATGATGCAGCGTGGCGATGTCTTGTTCGGCGGGCAGTAAGGGGTGTTATGTAAGGTTCGGGAGAAAGAGATAGCTTATTGTTGTTCAGCAAGAAGAAAAATTTAAGCCTGTGAATTTTTCTTCTTAGTTGCAAAGACTGAATATTATGTTCAGCCATTAACTGAGTTGAGGAATCACTTGAGCGATATTTAGATATTTTGTCTTTCCCTATTACTAAGTTTGCTTCTCCTATGCAAGCAAACCCATTGTTTAGTTCCTTCAACCTCCCAACCATGTACTCGTCAGGAAAGTTCAAATGATGGTGTAGGCCAGCTTGGCCTCTGTGAGATGCGCCACCCCGGTAGTGTAAGCCAGCTACCCAATCCAAGATGCACCAGTGGCATAAGCTAGAGCATGACCATCTGTGACGCCTGACTCCGAGACCACGACACCCCAAATCTAACAATGCTAAGTTTAACATCTGCTTCTATTGTATGACTGTATGTGTGTCTCCTAGACATTATAGCACTAGTTCAAAATCATTGAGCCTTGTGTACACTTTTAAAGGGACACTAAAGGCATATGTCAAGTCAACATCGACTGTTAAAATTCCATTCTAGAAACTCCGCAGGGCTGTTTTTATGCCGAGAAAAGACTTAGCTTAAGATAAAATAGCATCCGAAGTGTCCGCATACTTAGCACTATTCGAATTGCCTGCCTCCTAATGGGGAGTTGTGACATTACATATTATTTGTAAATACTTTGTAACATGGGATTGCAGCATTTACAGATATTTTTGAAATCTATGTAATGAGGCGATGGGCCTCACTCTGTGCTTCATGCAGTTTGTGTGAGCTTCATGAGCCAGCAAAGCCAGCGCAATACAGTCGAACCCGACTATATCGAACCCGTTTACATCGAATTATTCTATATATCGAACAATTTCTGGTCACGGTATAGTTACAATGAGTATATATAGCAAAAATTACGCTTACATCGAACAAATATTGCAGTGACTCCCGATATATCGAACGTCAAGCGGCGGAAAAGTGCCCCCAGAGGTTGGCTTTCCCTCGCGGTAGCGGGGAAACCCGGCGGCGCGGCTCCATCCAGCCGCTCTCCCTACCGTGACCGCGCTATCTCGGGCTGTTCGGGCGAGCCATCGACACTCCCCGTGTCGCGCATAGTGGAGTCTATTAGGCCACCATCCTCCCTCTTTTTCTATCATCTTTCACTTACCACCCCTCTCCCCTGACGACGCTTCGCCATGCTCCCGCACGGGTTGCAGAATCAAGCGTCCTTCCTTTCTTTAGATCACTATCTAGCGACACTCCCCAGCAAAAGATGACCCTGGCCCGCCTACAGCACTTGCTCAGACAGCCAATCAGCTCTTGTGCTCTCTTCGTGCAAGATGCCGAAAGTGCGAGTTGTCTGGCTGCTTCTCTGGTTTATCGTGTTTGCGCCTTGTGGGCCTTCTCCCGCAGTGTTGCCGTGATGAAGCGGCAGAATTCGCCTTTCGTCGTGAAGCTCGAAATCATAAATCGCGTCGAACGCGATGAGAAGTTGGATGTCCCCGCAGCGTGCAAGATTCCGAGGAGCACTCTCGGCACGATTAGGGCTAAAGTGGCCAGACTCGCAACCCGGTGCCCATGGCGCCCGACGCATACGCACGACCGTGTACGAGGGGTTCTTCATACGTGCCGGTTTCCGCGTGCTCGGTGAGGACTGTAAATTCTGATGAACGCGACGAAGCCGTTGCCGGTGTTGCCGAAGTTTGGAGCTAGCTGACAAAATTTCCGGGACATTCGAATCAGCGGTGGACGAGTTTGTGAGTGCAGATGATGGTGTCGCGACCACGGTAGAGCCCGGAAACGAAGACTACATCGCCGACATCGTACCGAGCACAAATGACAGTAGGCACATTGAGGAAAGCAACTACGGTCCTTTGGCCACATCCTCCGAAGTGATTGGTGCACTCGCATTAGTCCGGCGCTTCTGCGCGAATGCGGAAGGTTGCGGCCTCAGCTGCTCCGACTCGTTAGACAACATGGGGAAGTGCGTGCGTCGCAGGCAGCGAAATTGCCCAAGCAGAAGAAAATGCAGGACTAATTTATGCCAAGCTAAGCTAGTTTCGTTAATAAAGTGATCTTATAAATGGTATGTGCTTTTATGACATCCAATTATTTAGCAGGCTTATATCGAATTATGCTCTATATCGAACTGATAGGCGTTTTTTTGCGAGTTCGATATAGCCGGGTTAGACTGTACAGTAAAACATCATTCCTACGTTTTGGAAAAAACTGAGAGAAAAAACTTACTAACCAGGAAAACACTTGATCTGAAGTAAAAAAAGAAATTGAACAGACTCAACTATTGTTGACATCTACGTAATGCGAAGCATCACTCGGATAGTTGTGGCACAAGATGCCGGCGTGTGTCGAGCTGGTGGTGTGGTGGTGCTCCGGCAACCTGAGATGTGTTTTGTTGTTTTCCTATCGTGTGGCGTTTTAAGAAGGCAACAGGAAACCGAAATGAAATCGAACTGGTGTGCAATGCCGGATGCCGCCGAAGCAAAGCATGATGCCCACACACATCGTACCGCCTGCAGCAAGGAACGGTGGCGCATTTGGATTATCGCCTACTAAAACCATGCAGTACACTACCAATGTCACTATGCACCACGCGCTGTAAAACAGATACGTGTAAGTGCTTGTCGCAATAGATTTGGCGGCGGTGTCTGTGAATGCGGCATGCGACAGCTGAAGCGGAGATTTGCTGGTACCGGAATAAGAAACTGTGCACGCTGTCGTTTTCACGTGAGATGGGTGGCTATATACTGTTCTCGATCACGCGGACCTAGCGCATTTTCTTGTTTACACGGGATCTGGCAGCCGGGAAACGTATCATATGATTGCAGTTTGGCAGTGTACTGAACGTTGGTGCTGAAAAATGGTGTTTTCCAGGAGCATATTAACCGATCAAAAATGAGCATAAATCGATTGGGTCATCTTTTGTGTTCTCGATGTGAACGTTGGTGCCAGGAAAACGTATGTAACGGGAAAGTGTCAACGAGGTTCTCCTGTCCTACATGATAATGAAACTGCTGAAGTGTGAAAGTACGGGCAGCTCAGAGTTGAGCGAAACGAAACCTTTCCACTGCCCATGCCGTCAAGGAAACGTCAGAAAGTAATTTTTTCTAAGAATCGAATTGAAGTACACGAGTAGTATTTTCTTCCTTCTTATCGTGCACTGCAATGATCTTGTTATTATGGGTCGTGTACTTGGTGACAGACTTTTAATGAGGAGTCTCTGCGTCATCAGGCTAGTAGTTGAATGGCCCGAACCCGCCGATGTGGCTTAGTGGCTATGGTGTTGCGCTGCTAAGCACAAGGTCATGGCATTAAATCCCAGCTGCGACGGCTGCATTGTGATAAGGGCGAAATGCACAAACGCATGTTTGTCCCACGCATTGGGGGCCTGGTGGTCAAAATTAATCCAGAGCCCTCCACTACGGCGGGCCTTACATTCAAATCATTGTTTTGGCACCTAAAGCCCTAGAACTTTATTAAAATCAATTGAATGTCTGTGTGGAGTCTCAAATTGCGTCCTGCATTTACCTCAATTTCTCAGTTACTAAAGCTGTGTTCTCAATAATATTGATGCCTTAGATGTTCTCGAGCATTAATCTGTCTCTTTAGCTTGACCTAATATTTGCCTTTAGTGTTCCTTTAAGTGTTAATTCCGAGCGTGTCTCGCACATCAGATTGCCTAGTTGTGAGCTTGATGATGGAATCACCATCAGTACATGTGCACTTTGCTTGGTATCTGCAGCATATCACTAGAACGGCATCGTGCGGAGATACGGAGGGCTGTAAATGATGAGCGGCTGAACACCATTGCGGAACGGTAAGGGCTTTCCTTTTTCATGTCTCTTTTTTTTTTCACTCCTTTGAATTCTTTTTATGAAAGACTGAGTTACTCCTGTTTTGCTTGAAGTGATCTGTAATGTTGCATATGCTTTTTATTTGCAGTGCCCAGTGCCTTTTGCTACAGAGCGTAGCCATTACTTGGTAAACAGCGTAGTGATGATGTGGTTCCACTGTTTTAGCATTCAGTTTTCACCGCAAAGAACCAAATAATACCAACTTTTCAAAAAGAGCTCTCTTTCGAAATAAGAACACTGCTAATTCCCCGCGGAAATTGTAGGATATCGCAAGTGCCATTACTGTAATATCACCAAATTCGCCTCCCTCTTGTGTGCATGGTCCGGTCCAAATTCGCCGTAACAATATGAATAATCAGACCAGCACAGCTATGAAATGGGTTTCAAAATGGTTGAACTGTCAACCACTAAATTGTGACATTCATCACATTGACATTTAACTCTTTCCCTACTGTGGGAAAAATGGGTGTTTTTTGTAGGTTACACCAGGTTATTTTTTCTGCAGGAACTGCTGCACTCGATATTTTATGTAATACATAAACAAAAAGCAGACTGAATGCACTTTTCATGCATAAAAGTTTTATTAGTGAGATTTATGTCATAAAGAAGATATCAATTGCCAGAATCAAGATTAAACGAGAAGTAAAGGGGTTGACCGAGGGGACCGATTTTTATTTGTCGTATCATAAGAAGCCAACAAACACTGACACCAAGGACAACATAGGGGGAATTACTTGTGCTTAATAAATGAAATAAACAATAAATTAATGGAAGTGAAAATGGATGAAAAAATAACTTGCTGCAGGTGGGGAACGATCCCACAACCTTCGCATTATGCGTGTTAGCCCCCTTTTCTTCTAGTTTATTACATAACAAGGATCTTGAATCCGGCAACATTGATGCCTTCAGGTAGCATGTATGGGTTTATTGACCGGTTGCCTTCACTCAAAAAGGTCACATTCTCGTGACGCCTGCGGCAGAAAGGATGTTCCACATCCGCCGCCAAGGTTTGTGAGTGGTGGCGTTAGCTAACACTCCCAGTGTTCTACTAGGAAAACATAAATACCCAAAAAAGTGGATGGGGAAACGGCGCCGCGGTAGCTCAATTGGTAGAGCATCGCAGGTGTAATGCGAAGGTTGTGGGATCGTTCCCTGCCTGCGGCAAGTTGTTTTTTCATCCACTTTCATTTCCATTAATTTATCGTTTATTTATTTCATTTATTAAGCACAGGTAACTTCCCCTATGTTGTACTTGGTGTCAGTGTTTGTTGGCTTCTTATGATATGACAGAATCAAGATTGTGGGATAAAATTGAACAAAGTTTGTAAAGACATGCTTGTGTCTACTAAGAAAAAAATATGTTACAAAAATGATGCGATGTACAAAATTGATTGCCGTCTAGGACTATCTCCGAAAAGATATATATAGTTCTTTCATGAAACAGGTTTTCCACTACAAAAATTCAACTGCAAGCACTACAGTTGGGCATGCCATGTGGCAAAGCAGTTCCTCGATGTAAAACATAGTGGAATGTTGCATGTCTTGCAGTAAACTCGTTTTCTGCTGGGTTTTCCTATTGTTGTAGTAGTTCTTGCAGTTTCTAAATGTCTCCATCTCGGCAGGCTCTCAAGCAATCCAAATGACATCAAAGACTGGCCAAAGCAGAAAGCGCAACTAATCAGGCTGTGGCCGCCGATGTTCCCGGCTGGTTTGCGTCATCGTCGCTCTCAAAGTCAAAGTCCGACAAAAAGGCAGCATTCTCACACTTGATGCATCGATAAAATCAGCCGTAGATGCAGTGTAATAGCAAGATGTGCTATCTTTCGAAGTGTGCGCCGCTTCCGGTGTGGCCATTTTCGCTTTCTACTTTGACGATTGCAAAACTTCGGAGTATGCTTAAAAATCCCTGCCAAGTAAGGAAAAAGCGAACTGCTTAGGAAACAAAAATGTGATTCTCCTCCTTCACGTCCGATGGGTGCAGTGTATCTGTGAGCAGCGCGGAAGGTCTCGAAAGTGATGTTTCAAACCGCCAATAGCGGACTAAGGATGTCCAATGGGCGAGGTAGAGAAAGAATTAAAAGACCTATGATTTACCTATCATGACCATATATTCAAGGATTTCACTCACTATATGTAATTTATGTGGTGCTTCAGTACTTTGTTTTACCTTGCATAAATTTAAGTGTAGTTTAAGAACACTGGGCTATTGTATTGCATTCTGAAAAAGAGAATAAGATGAATTGCTGTTTTATAGTGGCAGCTGTTATAGGTTCCTTGCAGTGACATTCATGGCTGCTTTGATGTAACATGAAATTATGTTCATAAGAATTCAACATTAAGGTACTTTTTTTTCTATGAGTGAATTCTTGATTGTAACTAGCATTTCTATGAAGTGGTGCTAGCAGTAGGCTTCTTTATTGCATAAATAGACCTGCTACAAACAGTTAGTATGTGTTGATCAGTATGTGTTAGATGAGTTAGTATGTGTTGATGTTGAGCAGTGCTTCCACAATAGTCGCTTTTAGTGAGTTTTCAGCATTGCGTAACTTTTTGTTAGTCTCCCTCTCAGTGACACCTCTCAGGGGTGGGTGGTCATTCATGGGTCGGGCAGGCGCTGTAGATGCAAACAAATCTATTGCTTAGGAGTGGCGCATTACGAAAGTGGGCCCAGGAATCTTGGCTGTTGCCTCTGCCCCTTGAAGCTGCTCTGTAATGGCCACAATTGTTTTTTTTTTTGGGGGGGGGGGGGGGGGTGTTCTCACTCATCATGGCCTCCACCTGCTGGAGAAACCATCTGAATGGCATCTGACCACTGGCAGTGCTTGTCTTTGTCACATATGATAATTGGCCACGAACGCTTGTCCAACCCTGAAAGCAAAAAAATTTTGCGACAATCGAGAAGGTGGTGATCTCCATCTCTCTGTGGTCGGAGTGTCATGAAGCTAGGACAACATATGGCTTCATCTCCCTGTCAGACCAAAAACTGCCACCCCGAAATGAGTGTGCTAGATAGGTGACAGAGGAGTTGTTGGGGACGAAGTTATACCTGTATAGACAAGGCATATAAATACTGGACGGATATGCCTATTTTTATCTAAATGGGCAAAATACACCAAGAATAGGCACATTGAACAAAAATAAAAATATTCAGGGAAATGTTTTCAGTATTACGGGGCTGCGCCAAGCAGAACCCTGGAAGCAGGCTTCACATCAATTCACCTATGGCTTCATTTGGAACTTGTAGAGACAGTTCTCATTGTATGTGAAACATAGGTGCACATTGCATGTGCTTTGCATTACTTATGTGATTCCACTGCAGCCAGGGATCTTGCATTGATCTGTCTTCTCTGACTGTGCTTCAAAAGAATGCAAATTGTGTGCCAAACTTCGTGTTCCTTGTCCTGTGTTTGTGCACTAATCCAGCAGATCATGCTTGCTGTCTATCATTCAGTGTTGGCCGAAAGCGTTTATCAAGAAACTCTGTACTTAATAGTGAAACTTCGGAAGAAAAATTTTTGTTCTGGTGTGTTGCCTATCATAAAGGGTTAAGCATCTAGACAGATAGCACGATGTTAAAGGGACACTAAAGTGAAACAATAAATCAGTTTAGACTAATGAAGCATTGTTTGAGAACCCTGCAGGCAGTGATTTCAAAAAAATAGTTTGATTATTAGATGAGAAAATGAAGGTCCAAGTATCATTATGTGAATTTCGCGCCGAAACCCCAGTGCTGGTACGTCAGCGTGACGTCAGGGATTCCAAGGTATGTTTTCGGATTTGGGCCGCGTTGGCTGAATAAAGGTTCCCGAAACTTGCCATGTTTAATATTTGGTTCCTTTAGAACACAATGTAGTCAATATGTACCGCTATATATAATTAGTAGGCCCTAGAGGATGCCATCAAAATCCAAGACGTCACAGCCCCCAGGTGCGGGAACTTAAGTAGGCGTCGCCACCCGTATTTCATTCTTGTGCTTTTTCTGGCTTACCAAACGTCTTATCGTTGTAAGAGTGGTGTTTTTGGTGTTGTAGAACGGTAATTTACTGATGTAGAAGAAATCATTTTTCACTTTAGTGTCCCTTTAATGTCTATGGTGATTCAAAGCCCTGTTCTCAAATAACTCCTGTACCCGATAAACATAATTTTTTTCCCATGTTGTACTTTTGTCAAACTGATCGGAGAACTATTGATAATCTAAATGAAGGTGAAAGATGGTGCAAGGCAATACTAATTGTTGCTTGTAATGTCAGCATATGCTACATAAAGCACATTATCTTAGTGCACCTGCTGCTTTAAAAGCCTGTGATGTAGTTGTTCACAGGAATGATGCCTTGCTGGAAACCTGTCCCAAGATAGTGTTTGTTAAGCTTTTACAGGGAAGACAAATGAATAAGTGTCACCCAATTCTGTGCAGCATTGTGGGTCCCAACACATCATCCGACTGGGCCATTGAAGGCCGACGCCTGGTGCCGCTGATGCCTCGGCTAGTGCCACAGACGGCCTTCAGTGCACTGGCCAACAACGTGGCCAACAGCTTGGCAAATGCTCAGGCAGCCAAGAGTGCCACTGCTGCTCCCACTGCTGCTTCTGGTGTCACTGCTTCCCTTGAAAAGGAGTTGCTTCACAGTGAGTGCCGGCCGTGGGGCAAAGCATGCGGGGCCTGAAATTCTGGGCAGCTGTTTGGCTAGCAGATGACTAATTCACCACATATAATCTTAAACACTAATCTTATCAATGATCAATAATCAACAATAATCATCAATAATCAACAATAATCTTATCAGTGCAGGCCAGCCATTGTGGGCTATGTACGGGGGGGGGGGGGAGGAAATAATTTGTGAGGATGCAAAAGGCATTCGTAATGCTTGGGCAAGAATTGTTATCTAACAAATGATTACAACTCCATAAAGAGTTGTGGGAACCCATGTCATGCTCACTGTACATGCCTATGATGCAACCCAGTCTGCAATCAGACACCTGTGCATATCATTGCGGGATTACCGCCATGATAAGGCTACGGAAGCAGTCTTGGGGGCTGGCAGCCGGTACAAATTACAGTAGCCGACCGATCTTCCAGACCTGGAGGAGACCAAAAAATAGTCAGAAAAATCTGTGAGTTGCAAAACTGAACTTTGTTTCAGCTAAACTGAACTGAAAAAGTCGTGGATGATCCCTTGTTTGAAATTCCTCCTTTCTGTAACGACACTGGCTTGCATCTGTGCAAGCGTCATGTTCTCATCATACACACTAGACAAGAATATTAGAGCGTTGACAATGTCTTGCGTTGATGGTTGCGGGTGGCCAGAGGTGTCGTCGTCGGAGTCTGAGTAGCTTTGTGCTGGTGCAGTCACCTGGCGTACGATCTTGTCATCTGTAAGCTCCGTGCACAACTCTATGTTGTTCTCGATCGCCCCAAACTCATGAAAAGTAACAGCAGCGGAAAGGTCCATCCCACTGCTGCCAAGTTGGCAATCAGCTGCTTGCCGGCGTCGATGTTTTCAGCGGTGCTGTCTGCCTCTTTGGTCACGGGCTCTTCAGAGTTGCAAAATCCAGCATGCCTAAAACAATTGGCAATCGTCGAAGGCTGAACAGCCTTCCAGGCATCCGCTCGCATGCTGAGTACCAAGAACAGGTTAACGGAGTACGTCTTCCCGTTGTCAAAGCACATGAGTGTGCTGCTAAGTAAACGGGGCCGGTAGTACACCTTGAGGTTTTTAATGACCCCTTAGTCCGTCGGCTGGAGCACACTTGTATTCAGCGACAAGAATGCAAGACGAATAGCTTGCAGGTTGTTTACGGCACCGTGCGCGCTGTAGTTGTCTACGGCTATTACCACTTACCTCTTCTGGTGCTCAGACATCCGGTCCAGACAGCGGACGTGACCTTCGAACAAGCTTGGTGTAATCCACGCCTTTGTATTGCTGCTGTACTACACAGACTGGTTCTTCGCAACACGGGTTTTCCGCCTTCCCTATCACTAGAAGGGGCAACTTCTCAGTGCCAACTGCATTTGCCCCGACCATGACAGTTACCCTCTCCTTACTGTGCTTCCCACCAGCACAAGCCTCATTAGTGAAGGAAAGTGAACGGTCCAGCAGCATTTTGAAAAATAGGCCTGTCTCGTCACAATTAAAAATGTCTGCGGGAGCATACTCTTGTAGCAGAGCCTTCAACTTACTCGTCCGGTAGCCCGCGACGATGGATTGATCCACGGCACCGCTCTCCCCGCAAACGTTCTTGAAAGAGACTCCATGCCTTTTCTTAAACCCACAGATCCACCCATCGGTGAACTTGGAAGTCCTGTATGCCCATTTTTAAAGCGAGCATCTCGGCTTACTGCTTGAGCATGTTGCCCGAAACGGGGAGGTTCTTTGCTAGGACTCCTTTCAACCACAGTGCAGGGCCTCTTCAAGCTTCGGATGTTGTCCTTTCCGGTCGTTTATTGTAGTTTTGCAGTGCGACTGGTAGACTGCAGACAAGATGTCTTCTTTGTTTTTCACGTAATCAGACAAGGTCTGTTTAGAGATACAAGTCAACGACCAATTTTTCGGACCCTCTAGTGAACGTAAAAACGTCAGAAAATTCAGGCAGTCCGAAAAAATGAATGCATGCAAAAAAACACACCTTTTTTCTTTTTTGCTTGGATCTAGAGGTAAAGGGCGAAGTACCAGGCTTCCGAAACCCTGCCAAAGCATCAATGAAGGTGCTATAAATAGAGGCGTTCAAAAACTCTGTATGCAGCTGACTGCCGGTTTATTATGTACATGTGCATCGTCGGGCAGCCACTGTTATTGCTGCAGTGGCTTGAAGAACTTGATTGTTTGGACGGCGTTCCGGTTGCATGCAATCATATTTGCCTCGATCTGAGCAAGAATCATGTCAGCACTGTACACCGATGAAAGAGTCAACAGTGCTCGCGTCAACTCGGCGCTTGTAGGCAGCGCAGGCATTGGCTCCTCATTTTCAACATCGGAGTCTTCTGAATCCCCCACAACCTGACGGACTATTCCCTCGTCAGTCAGTTCTGTGCAGAAGTTGAGCTCGTTGTCAGCGTCAACAAACTGTTCAAAAGTTATTTCCGTGGGTACGGTACTGCTTTCCGCGCTTCGATGTCATTGGTGAGGATGACGAAGATGGAGTGGGGGCCATCGAAGGCAAGCGAAATCCTCAAGTTGCGAACAGTGGAGTTCGCTGACGAGTGTCGAAGCACCTAGGCCTAGCGTCGCAGAGCACACTTGACACAACAGCACAACCACACACCACGCTAGCCAAAACGTGGCCTGCGCAAACAAACGAAATAGTGCCGCTCCGGAAACTCCGCCGGAGGCGGAAGTGCGGCCATTTGCGGCGATGAATATAGCCAGCATAGCCAGACCAAATCGGTGTGTGACGGCTAGATTCGGCTAGTTGTGGTTCAAAGTGGTGATATGCTTCGGCTGCAAGTTGATTTCCTTCGCAAGGGCGCTGCGCGAGGAGCCAAAGGACCTTCCATCGCGTCAAAAAGTCCGGAAAATTGGACAGCGGGGCGTTCGAGCATCCGAAACTTCAGATGTCCTTATACATTGATTCTGTGGGGCTCGTGGCGGTGCCGCAAAGACGTCCGAAATATCAGGCATGTCCGAAAATTCAGGCGTTGACTGTATTAAACTCCTTCGTGACGTCGACTTGGGTCCATCCTTGCTCGATAAGCCTGATGGTGGTGACCTTCTTGTCCAGCGTCATGGTTGAATATTTTCCACGCTTCTTTGACACATTCGGTGAAGGCAGGTGAAGAGCAGGGGCCATAGCCTCGAAAACACGTCTGCGTTGCGCTGAATGAATGGCCGCAATGCACTGAAATAGCGATGATATGTCGTATGGCGGCTAGTGATGGCGGCTAGTGATGGCAGGCGAATATTTCAATTGCACTGTACTGGATAAAAGCCGGCGGATCACTGCTGGACGAAAACATGCGGGACACCACCTACGACACCAAGGCGAAACTGATGATGGTGGTTATCGTGAGCATCACCTGGCGTTCATAGGTGATGTCCAAAACTGGCCGTGCATGACCAGCTTCCGGTTCTCAAAATAGCTTCCAGTGCAGGCTACAGGCAAAAGCATGGCCTTTAAGATCGGTGATTCTCACAACAGGTGCCACCATTGCCGCGTGGATATGGATGCCTCCTATACTTGCTAATCAAATTACTATACTGATCCAAGCCACTTCACGTCCGATCCGAAGCTAGTCAGGCGGCTCAAGATTCAAAATGGCATCCTCCCTGACTCATAGCGCCGGTCCGTCGTGGCAAATTTTGTCCGGAAAATTGAACTTCTGGCTTTATGTTGTCCGAAAAATCGGTCGTGAAAATGCATTAGCTCTATAGGAACCCTGATGGTGCATTTATGAAGTCCGCAATGTCCGTCAAATCCAAATTTTTGGAGTCCAAAAAATCCGTCGGCTACTGTATACCTTGTTCTCGTTTGTGAGCTCTGGCTCCTGTTTCACTCATAAGGGGTAGCAGCATACCCACTACATAGTTCTCGGAAAAATAATCCAAGAACCCACCCCGGCACTTAACCCTTTCGCTGTCACGGACGTACCGGTACGTCATCGCGCTTCCCCCCCACAGTGTCACTGACGTACCGGTTTGTTCTCTATCATGCGTTCAAAATTTCGCACCTGAGCGCAAAGCTGGCGCTCTTGGATTGGCCACGCCATCTGTTGACTCTTTCTACAAGTTCGTATATTCACCCCGACCTGTGTTAATCCATGTATTGAAGAGTACGGTGCGACTGCCACTCCCCACTTTCTCTTTGCTGAGTGGCGCGGTGGCTCCGTGTTCGCTGGATCATGCGTCGCGCGCGTGTGGTTATGGGTTCAAGGGTTGTTCTGCAATCTCCGCTGATTTGAAGGTTTTTATTTTTCTTCTGTTGGTGTGCCTGCTACGGCGCGTCAAGTTCAGGCGCACGTGCCGTTGCCTCTCCAAAAAGGGTGACTCGATTGCTGCTTTCGCTCTCTCGCCGCACCCTCGCTTCCGACTTGCAGCAGTAAACGTAAAGTCCTTCGAACTTTGTTTAGCCTTTTTCCATCTCCCTCTGTCTTCTTGATAATGCAACGTCCCATTTATCTCCGTTGTGCGGGCGACTGAAAGCGCATCCTCCCTGCGCGCGGTTACTTTCGGATGGCTCGGCGCGCGGGACCTTCGTCTGCTCATTGGAGCGGTGGCTGAATTCCGATTCAGAATACGAGCCGAGCTCGGATTCAGACTCGGACAGAGTTGCATCGTTCCGCATCGTCAGATTCGGATGTTGAACGGATTTTATAGTCAGGCTGATGATGATGATGTTTACTAACAACAGCTGCGGAACACTGAAATGTGCATATTGCATTGACTATGTTATTTGTATACCAATCATAATCAAAAATAAATTGCTATGTTCATTCCTTGTTATGCTCGTTCCCTGAAACCAAGCCGACACTGGGGGTGCGTCACGGCCAGAAAGGTCCGACAGCGAAAGGGTAAAGAATACAGTTAAACCTTAATGTAAGGCTCATCATTATAATGAAATTCTCACTACAACAAATTATTTAACTTTTTATAACTTCTTGCTTGTAGAGCACCATTTATTTTGAACCCGGATATAACGAAATGCATTCATATGTGATTTCGTTACTGTGGACTTTTGTTAATTCAGCTGTGCTCAATTAGCTTTTCGGTTAATTCGATCGCAACCAAAGGTCCCGGCCAGCGCCTATACATTTTGATACGCCCAAGTTTTTGTTATATTGGTATGATTTTTGGGCCAAACTGGTGTCAAAGCTGCTGATGCCAGTTTCCGTGTCATTAACTTTTGCGCATTTTGAAAGGCAAGTCCACATATACCGTATTTACACGATTATAAGTCGACCTATGTTTTAAAATTTGAAAATCTTAAGTGGGGGGGTCGACTTACAATAGAAACCAAAGCATAGCACCGCAATAAAAAGCGAAACCAATGGGATATCGGGGGAGTTACTATGAAGTTACAATTTTATGTTTGCTCTACGGCCCCACCTGTAGCTTTCCGCTATCCCGCACGTTTGTTCACTTTTCGGAAGGGTTTTTAAACATTTTTTAGAGTTTTACAGCGCACACAGCACTTATGGGGGGGCGTCAATAGTTAATGGAAGTGCCGCTGTTCCATTTGCGGCGGCACCCTCAGAACAGCGGCGTTTCCGGGGAGTATCAATAGTTCAAGGAAGAGCAGACACCACTCGCGTGTTTCTCTTTTCCTGTAGCTCTTTAGTTTCATGTGTCCGATTTGACTGCCGGCGACGTGCTACTTCCGTGCTTCCTCAGTCGTCATGAGTGCTCAGAGTCCACTAAACATGCGGTGCTCGTTCAAAGCAACATTGAAAAGGGCTGCCATCCTTTACGCTGAAGAAACAAATAACTGTGCAGCGGGCTGCAAGTTTGGTGTTTTTAATGGGTGGTGTGATAGTGGCGACGACAGCGAAGCAAAATTTTCACTTGTGACGGCAAGCGAAGAGGTTTCCGCTGGCCGAAGTCGGGACGCTTTCTGGAGCTGAAGGCCAAGCTTGGGGCGTATGTCGCCGAAATGCGTGATCGATCCCTGCGTGGACTTTCGGCGTGGACTTATGTATGTATGTAAATGCACTTATGTATGTATGTAAATGCACTTATGTATGCAAATGCGCGATCTCGCTGGACGAGGACGTGCTGTGGGACCGTAGCAGCAATGACATGCCAGCTACTACAGTGAAACCTCGTTTAACCGTAGTTGTCCTGGAGCTCGGAAAAAGTACGTACTAAACGGTAGTACTGCTTAACCGAAATAGCGTGAGATCGCCCACTTACCTGTAGAAAACGAAACACGGAACTCAGAGAGAGTGCGATGAAAAGGGAAAAAGACATGCAGTATTTATTCACTTCACGCGACAAAAGTGTTATTTTCATTTGATGCCGCGGCGGCCTAGCACGACGACAGATTTCTGAAGTTGCGTGCCAGCTTTTCAGCCAGCCCCCTCTTCTCGGCAAACACTCGCATGGCAGATTCCTCGTTGGTGTTACGTATTCTCCATGCACGTGCGTGGTAGTGCTGTAGAAGTCCCGTAACGCCTTTTTCATACTGGGGGCTGTTCTCGTTGCGACGATTGCATTCATGAGGCTGACGTAAAGTGCAGCTTCTGCCACTGTCGGGCCTGAATCGCCCGTGCCGTCGCCTTCCGTGTCATCATCACTGTCGCTAGTCGACACTTCGGCAACAACAGAGGTAACGATGGTGAAAAGTCGAATCTCATAGCTGACATCTCTTCGCGGTCGCAGCAGCGCTGCCGAGCAACTTCTTCACATTGTAAATGCCACACACAGTAGTCAACAGTAGATCCCTGTCGCGTGCCAGCGCCGACTTCATGTCACGTTCGACAGCACGGACGTCTAATTTTTCTTCTATGCTGAGCACCCGGCGACTTTATTATCCGAGCTTCGGCATGACGCGAGTGCTTGCTTGCACGACACCACAATGCTCGACGCTCTCTATCACAGCGCCGAAATGATGTTGATGTTGATGTGGCTTCATGCGCAAACACACAAGGCACTTGGAGGCCATTGTTCCGATCTCTGAGGCTTGTTCTGCCGGGCCACCCGATGGAGACGACGCACCGCCGTGTTTGCGTGACGAAAAGTGGAAACACTACGTGTTAACCGATACGTACGCAATAAGCTGGTACGGTTTATGCGGATACAAAACACATTATGTTCAATGGTTGCTGATTCGGGGATTTGACTTCACTACTTTTAAAACGAGACTACTGTTTAAGCGGGTACGGTTTAACGAGGCTTTACTGTAATACATTTTTGTTATGGAATGCTCCGGCGGGTATGCGACTATTCTTTTTTCTTCTGTCACACGCAATATGGGGGGGGGGGGGGGGGGTCGACTTACATTTGCGTCGACTTACAATCGTGTAAATACGGTAAGGAACTACTGATACAATGACTAATTTTTTCAGAACTATTGAGTTCATTATGAACGGTTTCGGCTGTACTGCCATTAATGAGTCACTTGTTCAGCACAATGTCGTGCTGCTCCACCACCAAAGATGAATTAGGGCCATTAATTGCCTTTGGGTTAAATTTTCAACACTAGAGGGAAGTAGAAGCCTGGAAAGAACATGTAAACTAGTATCATTAACCAAGTACAGTGGAACCCCGATTATACTACTTTCTCGGGACCGCGAAAAAGCATAGTAAAATCTGAACATAAATTATGCCTATAAACATACTACTTATTTCGCATGACAGATTTACGAGAAACTTCAGTGTAAACTACTAACATACTCTACAGGGCTTGGAAACCCAAATTACCAGAAAAGTAAATGCGATAAGAATTAATGCTGCAGTACGGGTACCAATCATGCTTTATTCAAACGAACCTTTAC
Organism: Dermacentor andersoni; assembly: GCF_023375885.2. Classification (NCBI taxonomy): domain Eukaryota; kingdom Metazoa; phylum Arthropoda; class Arachnida; order Ixodida; family Ixodidae; genus Dermacentor; species Dermacentor andersoni. The sequence continues at coordinate 183,371,903 of NC_092815.1, read as the reverse complement.
GGCACTCCACTGCCCACTGCCGCGATTCCCGCCTGCCGGTGCAAACATTAAAAAAAAGTCGGTAAGTTTCTTTTGGACCTTGTTTGATCCGTGAATCAAGAGCTTTCGCTCAAGTTGGGCAACGTCCAAAAGGAGGTCTGCGGCGTTGCGTGAACAGATGACGTTCCGAGTGCCGTCTATGTGCCATAGCACCTCGGCGAACGTGGTAGGCACAGGCACGGCATCTTTGGCATCGTCGTTGTCCTCGTCCGATGCCGCAGCAGTGTTGGCACTAGGCAAAGCCTCCTCGATGGTGTCATCCAGCGACTCCTCGCTGCAGATCACACCGTTGTCGTTGGCCTCCATGTACTCGACGAAGGTCGTGGTGAGATTTAAACCCTCGAATTCGTCGGCGGCAAAGCCTGCATCGGCCTCGAGCGCCATCAAGGTTGTTGCGTCCCCAGCAGAGGAGGCGGTCTCTCGCTTAAAGCCACAGTGCTTGAATGAGTTAGCGATTGTGCTTCGCGACACTGCGTTCCACGAACTGGCAATAAAATGCATGCCGTCAAGCACAGTGATCTTTTTTTTCCACTCGTTGCGCTCCATAGCCGCCAGCCGACACAGCACAAACCGCTTCCGGTACCCTTGCTTTATGCACTTAATGATGCTGGCGTCCAGCGGCTGCAGCCGGCTTGTGCAGTTGGGCGGAAAAAAAAACAACCTTTATGTTCCTCAGGCCGGATGTATCGGGTGGGTGGCACGGTGCGTTGTCCACGAAAAGTAATATTTTCCTCGCCTTAGCACCCATTTTGTTATCCAGCTGCTGCAAGAAATTGCTGAAGAGCAAAGACGTCATCTACGCCTTTTTGTTGAAGTTGTAGCTGCACGGCAGCGTCTTCAAGTTCTTAAAGCACCGTGGCTTTGCAAACTTTTCAACAATGAGCACGGGCAGCCTCTTGGAACCGTCCTTGTTACCACAGAATAGTGCCGTCACATGCTCTTTACTATGCTTGCCACCATGACAGCTGTCACCCTTAAAGGGACACTAATGGTTAATATTAATTCAACGTGGACTGTTGAAATACCATCCCAGAAACCTTGAAACACTTGTTTCGTGCGAAGAAGAGACTTATTTTAAGAGAAAATGCGTTCTGAAGCGTCCGCGCACCTCTAGCGCAGTTCAAATCACCCGCCTTCCGATCGAGGAGTATTGACGTCATGGTCTCATGGTGACGTTGCGCCGTCGGTGAGTAAAATGGCTCCCGCAGACGGCGCTATGGCTTTTCTGCGCAAAACGCAAACGCACGGCCAGAAACAGAGCCAAAACAGAGCCGACAGCAGCGCGAAAGTGGAACTATGGTAGCTAGCGGAAGGGAAAGTGCACGACGATAAGCTGGTTCTTTATTTTATGACGCCAACTTCGACGCTCGTTGCAATGGACGACCCTGACAACGACACATTGGCTCGCGATGCTGGGCTCAAATTCGGCGATTTAAGCACTGATGAACGTGACCTGCTGCTGAGGGCTCGCGCTGCCGGAGTCGTTGCGTACTACTACGCCGGCGGCCTGCTTTGAAAGGCACTCCACGAGACTTCAGTAAGCCGGCGTTGAACTCGTAATCCTCTGGACGAAAGTGCAGCGAGCACACTGCGATTTTTCAGCTCTTTGCCAGCGCGCTGTGGCATAGGTACGGCACTTAAGGGGGGACGCGGCCCTTGAAAACCGAAAAATCGCGAAAAAGTCGATTTTTGAAAAATCATATTTTTGGGTTTTATGTCTCATAAACTACCTGTTCTGTAATTATCAGCACCTAATTCAACCGTAAAGTACCAAAAATAACGCTACTTTTGAGGCCACCGCGGCCCAAGAAACACGCGCAAATGCCGAAATGAAGTGAAACCGCGCGCGCGCCATTCCCGGCCCATGCGGCCTGCCCGCGCCATGTTGGCGTTGTTTTGACCGTGGATTCTTTGTCTCTATTTTGCCGCCTTGCAAAATGGTATCGTCGGCGCGGTTGAGGCGCTATTGGCGTTTTCCCGCGATGTGATGCGGAGCGCTGATTGGCCGGAGCAGCGCGTTCAAATCTCGCGGGCTAAAGCGCGCCTGCCATTGGCTGCTGCGCGGGCGGCGGCGGCTGCTCAAATCCCGCGTGCTAAAGCGCGCCTGCCATTGGCTGCTGCGCGGGCGGCGGCGGCTGCTCCCTTTGATGCCGCGGTCGCGTCGTTGTTGCCCCTTGCTCCGTCCGCCTCGACATGAGCTTGCGCTATCTTTTAGATTATTTGCTCAGCTTTTTTCTTTTCGCTAGTTCTTCGCAGCACGCGATGCCGGCAAAGCCCAAGACAGTGCAGATGTTCGGTGCACGGGAGCGCGATATGCGTCTTGTACGAGCATCGAACTTCCGATCTTCCGCTGCGAGTGCCAACTGCGTAGACGCTTTTCAGCGGCGGAACTGTGCTTTCGGCTGTCGCCAGTCGAAAATCCGACACACTGAGTGTGCCTGGAGCCGCAAGAGCTAATTAGAAGCTCTGCAGGAGCTTTCTAATAAAAAAACACATGTGTTCAACTTTAAGGCCTGTTTTCTCGGAATGGATTTTTTCACTAGTAGTGGTGCTGGGGAAGGCGATATCTCAAGAACCGCTCTTCAGATTTGTATGCCGTTTTTTTTATTCTGTTCCTGAATGACTTTGCCAGGGGGTAACAGGCTTCTTTTTTTTAAAAGCTGGTGCAGTTAATTTATAATAAGCAATTAATTTTTGATGAATGTGGTCATTATCGGCTACATCAAATTCAAGGTCGTCTTAAAATGTTTTGGGGGGGAAATTAAAGAAAGGGGCTCTTTAGCCCCCTGGGATATCTATCAAGGGATCATCACAGTGAATTTCAGCTTCATACGATGTCCTGGCATTTCTCCAGGCTCTTCCTCAGGCATATACATGAATCACCTAGTTAGACCTCAATAACTATGGAACTAATAAACATATCTTCATGAAACTTTGCAGTTCCTCATAGTTCGGTGGTGTTAACGTACCCTGAAAGTTTCATCTGGATATCTTAAATAATAAAAAAGTTCGGTCTCCAGGGTAGCCTCCCCCCTTAACCATTTCGAACGGAGAGGTTCACTCGTTGGCACACAGTAATAAGTAACGTTGGATTCACCGCTGAAACTGCCCTTGGCCAAGTTCCGCCGACCGTTCGCGCATCCCACGACATCACATGGACGTGGCATTCTCGCTGCTTGTTCCAAATGCAAGTTTCGCGAGCCAGCAGGACCACCGCAGCACGACGCGATAAAGAAACGACTGAAACTCCAAAGCGCGCGCGGCGCAAAGTCGAACGCGCAGAGCCGAGCGAAAACGAAACCTTTCGATCACCCGTACTTCTCAAGGTAATGTCAAAATGTTATTTTTTCTTAGGATCGAATAGAAGTAGGCAAGTAGCATTTTCTTCCGTCTTATAATCTAATGAAATGATCTTTTTAATACGAGTAGTTGAGTACTAGTGACATAAATTATGAGGAGTGCTTTCGTCATCGGGCTAGTACCGGAATGTCGCTGGGGGGTCTCAAATCGTGTCGTGCATTTACCTCAATTTCTCGGTTACTAAAGCTCTGTTCGCGATAATATTGACGCTTTAGACGTTCTAGAGCATTGCTTTATCACTTTAACTTGACTTTCTGGTAACCTTTAGTGTCCCTTTAAACGCAAGGGTTTGCTCCGGCTGCATGTGGTAAAAAAACACCGCTCCCATCAGCGTTGAAAACGTCGCAGGGCTTGTATGCAGCAATCATGTCCGGCAGCGACTCCATCCACTCGTTCACCGTCGTAACGTCCACGGAAGTGCTTTCTCCGCAGGAGTGGTTGTACACAATCCTGTTTCGTTTTTTAAAGCGATCCAGCCACCCATCTGATGCCTGAAAGTCGTCGATGCCCAGACGCAATGCCACAAGATCTGCCTTTTCTTTTAGAATGAATGGCGCCATCAACGTTGATCGCAGAGCTCCGTGCTTGATGCAGCCACTTTACGAGAACTTTTGCTAACTTCTCATGCTGTCCTTCTTTTGCCGCTTTCCGCTTGAGCCTGAACTTGTTGGCATTCTGCAATATCACCGCTTTGTTTGCCAGGATCGTCTTAAGCGAAGATTCGGATATCTTAAGGTCCCGGGCAATGCTGGCTTTCGTGGCTCCATGCTGCTTTTCCACTTCCTCGATAATATTCAGCTTATCGCCGAGCGGCAGAACTGTCCGCTTTTGGGACATCGTGCATTGTGTTGCTCCACACAACTCTAGACCTCCACTGAATGCTGGTCGCTAGGATTGTGGCGAAGAACACGTGCGATAAACCTAGGACTCTCTGTGCTACCTTGTCGGCGATCTGCTGCTGGGAAACTGGAAGGAGAGAAACGCTTCCCCAAAGCGACGAGAGGCGACTCCGCCGAGAAGAGAGGGAGAAAGTGATTGTGGAGAAGAAAAGGCGCTATTTCAGCACAGCGAGCGTCGCGAGTGGCTGCTGGTGGGTGACAGAGAAATGAACGATGAGATGAGGCAAGGAAGAAAGCTGTGCCGGAGCGAACCGTTCGAGCGGTGTCAAGCGCTCCGCAAGTGGAGAGACAGGGGGGTGAGGAAAGAGACCCGCGGCACTTTTCTTTTGTCCGCCGTTCCGTCCCGCGCTTCGCGAGGATGGTCGTATAACGCGGGTCAGGCTTAAAATTGTGTCGGATAAGCAGGTTTTTTAACGCATTGTTTCTGTGGGGACTTCACCGGGACTGCGCTAATCCATTGTAAAACTGGGGTCGTCACAAAACCGGGGGATGTATAACCGGGGTTATACTGTAATTTATTTTCAGAGTCAGAATGACAAAAGAAAAATTCACCGCTACACAAAAAAAATTGGCAAATTTTACATGTTTTCTTGGAATTATTTTGGGGGCTACAGGGTTAAGCAAGGTGTTGAGAAATCATCTTAATTTCTATTGAGGCTGGTACTGCTACAACATCAAACAATAAATGCACATTCTAAGCATTTGTAGGCAAAAGGCAGCATCGAGCACGTTGAAACTTCTAATAAAGCTGGTACTCAGATGTTTGCGCAATAGACCATGGAGTGTTGGAAGGTAAACCAATGGAAGCTTTCCCTAAAGCATTGCTGGGCCTCTTGTCTCACAGTTACTGGAAACGGTCCCAGCACAGCCATGCCATCATGTTCGGGGCTCAACGGTCCAACGACGTCACCTCGACCACTGCAGGCCACTGCAGTTGTGCCTCCCAGCGCAGCGTGGATGCCACCAACCACCACTGGTACGATGGCAAAAGCACCGAGCCCAGCTGGTGTGAAGACAGAGCCTCTGCCGAGTGAGTACTGTGCTCTTGGGTCTCCCAGCGTTGGCCTCGGTAACACCGCATGGCAGATTCTGACATTTGCAGCTGTCGAGCTCAATCCATTTTCTGTGTGCAACGTCTCTTAACAGTTGCCTTTTTCCTGCAGTTTAAGTTCCCACTGCTTTACCTGTCTGCTCTCTACCATCACCTTTTGCTAACTTTGTGGTCTAGTTATTTTTGCACTGTTACGTTTTAGTATTGTTTGTTAGTTGCTAGTATTGTTTGGTTGCTAATATGAGCAGTGAGAGAAGTCTCTCTAGACTTTGTAGCATTCCCTGTTATACAGTCGACGACCGATAATTCGGACTCCACGGGGAATGTAAATGAGTCCAAACTATACAATGTCTGAAAAAACAAATGTATCAGAAAAATAAAATTTTATTGACGTTTTAAGGCCCCTGTGCAAGAAACGGGTCGATTCGTTGCTGCACGCACTTCCGCTTACGTGCAACCAAGTACCGTATTTACTTGCATAATGATCGCACTCTTGTAATGATCGCACCCCTGAATTTTGTCAGGATTTGCTCTTTTTCTTTCCTGTGTAATGATCGCACCCCGAACTTGCTGCAGTGGTATGTCGTGTGCCAAGTCTAGCAAATGATGATCGCGCTTACCATCTGTCAAATGCTGTCGAATGCTATACGAATGACGCTTCAAGACATACCAAGTTGTCTGCACGCACCAAACATTCTTAAGCAGATGCCTCTATTCATTCCTTTCATCGCTTTCCGCACTTCCATGAAAAAAAAAAAAGCTACAGCCAAACTTGCCTTAGTTTTAGTATTTGTAGGCTTTATAATGGTTGTGGTCAACAACAAAAAAGGCGCCTTTCGATTCTTCTCATTTGCACTCGTGGGCACGCAACAAATAGCAAGCGGCGGCGATAGTAGCCACGTTTACACTGATACATTAGAAGTTTACCCTATTCATACGCCGACGCTTGTAACACAGCTAAGATATTCGCCTACCCTTAGCGCAAATGTGCGATATTAAAATAGTAGTGAAGACAAATGCCGCAGTTTCCGCAGCATGCCTGCCATGTGTTTCTATGTCACTGGCAGCTAAGCGTGCCCATCTTGTTTCTGTCCCCTCAAAGGGGACATGGCTACGTTATTGTAGCAAACTTGCCGATATTAACGACATTATTCATTACTGATAAGGAAGAAACTGTTTCAATGCACGTAATGTACTCACAAGAAGAAAAAAAATCTCATTCGGCGCGTTCAGCTTGCTCTGCCAGCCGCCATTATTGTTTTGATGTCCCACACTGTTACAGCAGCAGCCGCCTGTACCTGTTATCATCCCGCAGCAAGTGCTGGAAAATTTTTGTTTTGTTTCTTATTGCGGAAAATTTAACATGTGTAATGATCGCACCCCTGAATTTGCTTCAATTTTTTTTCCGAAAAAGTGTGATCAATATGCGAGTAAATACGGTATAGCTGTATTTCTGCCACTTTTGTGCTGTCGCTGTACACCGATGTAAGGACTGCAAAGGCTCGCGTCAGATACGCATGTGAACGCTCCGGGAGCACACAGCACAGCATCATCACAGTCGTTGTTTGCCGGTGGGAGAACTTGCTCAATCATTTCGTCATCATTCAGTTCGGCATGCAACAACACCACGCTGTCGACGTCTGCAAAATCTTCAAATGTAACAGCGGCAGAAATCAGCACACCGCACCCTATCAGGTCATCAATGATGTCCGTACTTGAGCTCGTAGTAGGCGGCAGCTCAGGCTCATCGGTTGCGGAGTCGGGCTCATTCAGACTGCAAGGACACCAGTGGTGTCATTTGACACAGCCTCCTGATAAGTTCATGAGAAAGACTTCTTGGAGTCCGCAGGGTGCTGTGTGGAACGCAAACTAAACAAAGAAGCGTAGAGTGGTAGGACGCTGTCCGAAAGGCAAACTCGCCAAACAGAATGGCGAGAGCAGGCCATACGTAGGGTTACCGGGATAGGATGTGATGACTGCGATGTTGATGCAACCTATGATTCAGACAAAGCCTCCAATATCGGCATTTGCGGTTAGATCTCTGAGGCGTAGTGCTGTGACCAAGGCAAAGCCTCAGGAATTACCGTCTAGTATGTAATCCTCAAGGCCATACTTGGTGTCTCGTGTCTCTGAGGCCATACTTTGTCTTGTCAAAGTTGCCAGAGCAGATAATGGCGGCAGAGTTGGCGTATGCTACAGGCGCGGACGGAGTCCAGATAATCATCTGTAGAGCTGGCGGCTGTCCGAAATATCAGTCGTCATTACACATTAAGTCTATGGGGCCACTGACGTTATTGCAAAGCTGTCTGAATTACTGAGCATGTCCAGATTATTGGTGTCCGGTTTATAGGTCGGCGACTGTATATGGAATGGACTATACACCATCTGTTGATGGACCGGAAGTAATAAGCCTTTTAAGTTTACCCACTCTCAAAACTATCTTGTTGGTTGAAATAAGGGATAGGAGTGAGCACACTTTCGGTAAAGCTCCTGCTATAGGAAGCTCTGAGGTAGCATTTTGCTTGGTTCTGACAGGATCACTATATGATGGGGTTCTTCTGTGCTTCATTATTTTGCAGCAGTCCCAGATGTTTCTCAAGCAGATGAGGACAACGCCACGCGCAAGAGGAAGCGCTCCCTTAGCTTAGACTCCCTGCCATCGCCACTAGCTGTCAACGCAACTGCTTCAGTGGCTGTGACTAAGCCTGCTTCTACCACTGCCCCCGCCACCGCTGTCACTGTGACTACTCCCGTGACCACCCCTGCTGCAGCTACTCCTGCACCTGCCCCTATCGCTGCGCCGCTCACACGAGTTACCAGCAACGGTCCTGTTGTGACAAAGGTGGTGGTCCCAACATCACTTCCTGGTGCCACTGCAGCTGCCTCACCAGGCATAATGACGAAAGTAGTTAACCTTCCATCGGTGTCCACTCCGCAGCTCAGAGTTCCCATGGCGGCAACGCAAAGGACAACCAGTGTGCCAGCAAGCTCTCAAAAGGTGGGCCATAAGTGTCCTTTTGCTTCAGAGCTGGTGCCTGTTATCTCAACGAGGCTCTTCAATTTGTCATCCTGGGCTGCCGAGGTAGGGCTTTCAGCCAAAGGGAGCGCTGCAAACACAGCGTCTGGGGCAGTTTGGGACGACAAATCGAAGAGACTAGTTGCTTTTCTGGTTACTATTGTTTGCTGTAGTATTTGTTGCACGTATTGGGCAGCTGTCTTGCTGCAGTATCGCAGCAAGAATTTTGCAAGAAACTCTCTCAGTTATGCAAACTTTGAGAGGAGTAGCCAGCTTGGGAAATGGCTTTCTTCATCTTTATTGTGCTGGTATTGTTGCAAATCTAATCAAGCTTTTCTGCTCATGAACAAGAAAGCCTGCTTACGGAACTTATGTTATGGCAGAGGGAAGCAATGTACAAGAGCTGTGGGAACTGGATGAGGGGGGAGGAGGGGAAAGCATACATCAATTTGTCGACCCCTGCAGAACAGCACAATGCCATTCTGGAATGTCTAGTTTCTGTAGAAACACATGTGGGAACCTGTGGTGTAGGACTTCAAAGGAAGGTACAGCAAGAACTAAACATAAAGGGATCAGCACTGGTCAAACAACGGATGTCTCAGCAGGCTGGAGCCAATGTTCCGACAAAGGGACTTGTTTTTGTCGGAGCAACGTGTTGGCTTCAACCACGTGTTCAACCGCTGCTGGTCACTTTGTCTCCATCTTCCTTTGAGCCACTGTACATCTAAAAGCAAAGGAGTTTCACACATAGGTCATCTTTTGAGATTGATGAAAAAACTATGTATAATGTTGTTTCCGACAAACCTGCCCTCAATGCACTTGGGAGCAGCAGCCTCACATGCTCTCGTTGAGCAGTTTGAGTTGCCAAGGTTCAGCACCTTATTCCTTTCAAGCCATGAAGTACTTTTCTTTCAGCTTATAGACAGACAGTCGCCTTTCTCCATACGGAATTCCATGAGACCATGATGCATGATGCCACCATCACGTATGCGTGATAACAAATGCATGATGCAGTCATTGTGGAGTGTTCTCCCCTTGTGCCAGAGAGGTTAATTTCTCCCTCCCATGATCAATACCCCACAATCTTGGGGAGGGCAAAATGTGTTTGGCTATCTCTGAGGGAAGAACTGTCTTATGCGATAATTGGTATCAACCACTGAGTGTGTATTCTTAGCCTGTGATCCTTACCTTTCTCTTCCCAGTTATCGAGAGAACAGTCTCGTAGCGTATAAGCAACACAGAAATGTGCTGCGTAGGTGCTGATCTTGCTCGCGCTTACTCTGCAGGTGATCCTGGTGTCCACTACAGCAGCACCCGGCTCCATGTCTTCAAACCTGCTGCAGCCCCCTCTGAGTGTGCCCGTGGTGAAGACGGTGTCGGCACCGGGCACGACACCACTCGTGCACCAGGGCAAGGCACCCATGGTCATGGGCTTACAAGCCTCCTCAGCCAGTCATCCCTCCTGCTCTTCGCCCGCTGCTTTCACCAGTGTTGCATCTATTGTCAGCGCTCCAGGTGTGTGGCTTATGATTTTCACGATCACAATTGTGCCATAGTGTTGTCTACAATTGTGCAGTCTATTGCAAAAGAAAGGAAGCCACTGGGAGCATGAGCCTGGAGCCAACTTCTTGACCAGGGGACTTGACATTATCAACGCAAAGTAGAAACTCCATGTTGAAATGTTTGCTCCAGGATTAGATTTCGCTTGTTTTGCCAGTGTTACTCAATTGGAGCATCTGTATTGCTGCTACCACTTCGTCTTCTTTAGATTAGTTCCCCTTCTTGAACTTCGCACCAAAACCACGATGCCAGTACGTCAGAGTGCTATGATGAAGTTGAAAGTACTGTCGAACTCACTTATAACAATATTCAAGTGCCACAAAAATTCTGTTGTTATAACCAATAATTGTTATAACTGGGCTGCATGAAAAAAATCGTAATAGGGGGATCAGAGCTGTTTTGAGAAAACTAAAAAGCAGGGAGGCCAGTGCCTCTCCCCACCACCTTCCTCCATCTGGCTGCTGATTCTGTTCACACATTTAATTGCATATCTCTGCTTCCTGCACGCTCCGATCACATGTAGCAAGCTACGGCTGTTGGCATTCAAGAACGGCACTGCTATAACAACTACACAGAGAGGTCACAGGCGGCAAGCGACATGTGAGCTCCACCAATGCATCGCTTTAGTGGCCCCAAAAGGGGGCCTTTTAAAAAATGTGAGAAGGTTTTCGTGGCAGGCCGTCAGCTGCATTGTTTACGGAAGGGCCATCATCTACTTCCGTGTCGTTGTCGTGGACGACGTGGAAGTGCCAAAAGCTATGGAAGCAGGAAACATGTCATGGCCACCATGTTTTGACATCCCTATCGGTAGCGACTGCACTCCGTGAAAGGTCCGTGCACCACAAGTTCACTATCTGTGGTCCGCGTGCACAGCATTTCAACGAATCCATATTTGCACCCACCGAAAAATGAACTAACTACTACGCGCAAACCATTTGGCACGCCGTAAGCAATTACAGCTTAAGCGGGCCGCCAATACGTTAAGCTCAGTGGGGCAGGCTGGAGGAGTGATTGCGACTATTTTTAAACTGAAATTTCTTTTAGGAGGGCATGCATTTACGAGGGTTTACTGTACCTAATTTTGTTCCTATGGCTGGCTCATCAGTGATCAGTCTCAAGATCACACGTGTGTGTTCGATTGACGGATGTTGAAATGGTCTTCGGATCTGCGGGCGACCAGCCGGCAACTATCGTGAGCATGCATGGTAAGTTAATGCGTGTGCTTAAGCTTACATGTGGGCAGAAAGCTCGAGCTACGTGAATCTGTGTGTATGTGAAGCACTTAATACGCGTATCTGATACGACCTGCATGCCTTCCGGTGGCTAATTGACCTGATCTTCGCACATGCTTGCACACTTTCCTGACATGCTGCTTTTGTTGTTCCTTCTGTCGGCATTGCGTTAACCATTTCGATAGGTCCCGTTGACCTGGATGACCCTTGTACCGATTGAGACTGTGCGCCATGGGAACGCTGTGCACATCAGCGTACAGACCACGGCTGAGTCTTTCATCGAGTACAGTCGCCGACTGATTTTTTGGACTCCGAAAATTTGGACATGCTCGATTATTCAGTCTGCTTCATGGCACTGCCATTCTCCCCATAGACCATAATGTATGACAACTGCCGAAAGTTCAGACACCTTGCAACCTCTCGTCTGATTTTTCGGACACTCCATGAGCCAACTCGATCGAGAGCACCATGCACCGACTCTGACCGGTGCATTTTTTTTTTGTTGCTTTGAACAGAGCCTCCTTGCTGCCTCACGAAGTGGCGCTACTGCAAATCTCCGCTCATCATCATCGTTTCTGCCTGGTTCGTAGCTACAGCAGTTCCGGTTTCTGCTTAGTAAGCCAAGTCAAGACAGTCCAGCAGTTGATTTGTTTCTTTCTTCGTGCACAACGCTGCTAGTAGGTCACGTTTGTCGTTTGTGCGACTGGTGTCGGCGTGAAGGCGTGGTGATGTTTGCTTTGAGTGCTGTGTCGAGGTTGCGGTGAGGCAACGCAGCATACGGAAACATTGCGTCAAGTGTCTAATGGCGCCGACAGTGCCCGCGCAGACTGCGCTGGAGAATGCCGGCAAACGGGTGGCGGGAGGCCTAGGATTTGTCGCCTTCCGATGTGCTCCCTACTGACGCCGAAAATGTTCTGCTGAGACCTGTGCAGTGGTTGCATTGCGATTCTGGACACACCGTCTCATTTGACAGTTTCACAGGTGCTGATACTGCTGTACTAACATGCGCAGAACTTGACGACAGCAAGATCATTCGTCAGGTTTCTGCTGCACCGCTGGACGATAATGCACCATGTGCTACGCTGCCGTCGCATGCGGAACGTGTACAAGCAGTGACTGTGCTTTCAGCCGCCTATGGTGACCGTACGACCCTCTCCGAGATTCAGGCTTATCTGATTGCGCGTAAACGGAACAGCGTGCAGCGGCGCATTCACAATTTCTTTAAGCCTACTGCCGAGCCCGAATAAGTGCGTGGAAATAAAGGATTTCTTTTTTTTTTATTAATCTGCTTTTTTGGACACCTTTTTATTCGGACATTTCCGCAGTCCCCGTGAGGTCCGAATAAACGGTTGGCGACTGTATACCGAATATTCTAAAAATGCAAGACAGTCGAACCCACTTATAACGAAACCGGTTTTAACAATACATCAGTTATAACAATGAGAAGCTGCAGCCCCATCAACTTTTGTATGTTTTCCATGGTGAAATAACCTGCTTACTACAATGCCCCTGAGTGTCCGAGCCGAGAGGTAGTGAAATGCGAAATCTTTGAAAGGAAAAAAAAGAAAACGAGAAATTTGGGCCTCTGCATGATGGGCTGTTGTTTCAACAGCCAGCGCGCGTTCATTTTCCAGCCATCTCTGCACGCCTCTCTCCCGTCACCCTTCCACCTCTCCGAACATGAATGGGTTGCACCCATAGCTCTAAGCCGCCTTACCCTCCGAAACAGGAATGGATTGCGCAAACTGTGCTGCTCACATGTTGCTTGCTGGCTTTTCATTCAGCGCAGTTCTGCTAACAGCTTATTCGCTTGCGTTTGTCTTTGTTGGTTGCATCGAAATTGTTCCTGGCCACGCGGTTTCTCAGCCTCGTTTGACCAACAGTTGGTTTGACTCACTGCCGAAATGGGAGATGGCTGATGCACCCGCTGATCATTGGCAGTGAACGACATAGCCGGTTAAAAGAAAGCGCACGGCTATAGATTTGGAGACTAAGTGCTTCTAATTGATGAGGCAATCGTTGCAAGCGTGCTTGCATCGGATAAAGACAGCGACGACGGCAGCGATGACGCGCTAGAGCAAGCTGCCTCAGCGTTGTCCTCACAGGAGGCCCAGCAGTTGATTCAGTCCCTCCGGGGCTTCGTTTTCACGAGGAACCTTTCGCTGCACTACGTGGAGCACCTGGATGCCTTGGAGAAGGATGTTGGCAAGCTTCGGGTAAAGCATGCAAGGCTGGCGGACATAGGGTTTTCTCGTGCAAGCCAGTGAGAAGTACGTGGCAAGATACTTGTGATGATCTTGTCTCAGCGTTTCTTCTGGATTGCTCAAGCTGACAGGCTGCCGTGGCAGCCTTCTCGCAATATTGAAAAGGCCTCTTTTGGGCCCACCAAAGCGATGCCTGGGCGGTGCTCGCATATCTCTTGCCATAGAGTTTCTCACTACATTACCTAGAGGGAAATCTGGCGCTGCTGCGCTGTGGTATGCATGGGAATGCCGGTATATTGTGGATTCGGATTGGCATCGTTCTCGTAGAGACAGGACACCTTGAAGACGCGCTTGGCAAGTACCGTTCCGTCTGTCACAATGATTCATTTTCTACTAGAACAGTACGTGAAAAGCTGTTTTAGCTTTATTATTACGCAAAAACATGTTTTGTTTAACTATGAGAACTTGTTATTGTGTGTACGACTACATGTTACGTAAAAAGTATCAGCGGGCTGCTAAAGTTGGAGGACAGACGACAAGGTTCGCGCTCGCTTTGAAACAGTTGGTCGTCTGTTGTTGCTTTTCTTCGCTTGGTCATGCATCGTGGGTGAGCAAAGATGTAATATGCGTGAATGGAAACATTTTATGAAGATTTTACTTTGAGAATGCGTTATTTGCGTAGCCATATCCACGTTTTAGACGAAGCCTCTTACAACATCAGCCAACACGAGCCTCGCAGACACATATACCGTCATTCCCATGACTGCACAGTGCCCCCTTAAGAAACTCCCATAGACGGTGACACCAGATTACCCTCTAGGTGTTATACAGTCGAACCCGACTATATCGAACCCGTTTACATCGAATTACTCTATATATCGAACAATTTCTGGTCACGGTATAGTTACAATGAGTATATATAGCAAAAATTACGCTTACATCGAACAAATATTGCAGTGACTCCCGATATATCGCACGTCAAGCGGCGGAAAAGTGCCCCCAGAAGTTGGCTTTCCCTCGCAGTAGCGGGGATACCCGGCGGTGCGGCTCCATCCAACCACCCTCCCTACCGTGACCGCGCTGCCTCGGGCTGTTCGGGCGAGCCGTCGACACTCCCCCTGTCGCGCATAGTGAAGTCTGTTATCCTCTCTCTCCCCTGACGACGCTTCGCTGTGCTCCCTCACGGGTTGCAGAATCAAGCGTCCTTCCTTTAGATCACTATCTATCGATACTACCCAGCAAAAAATGATCCTGGCCCGCCTACAGCGCTTGCTCAGACAGCCAATCAGAGGCTCTTGTGCGTTCTTCGTGCAAGATGGCGAAAGTGCGAGTTGTATGGCTGCTTCTCTGGTTTATCGTGTTTGCGCCTTGTGGGCCTTCTCCCGCAGTGTTGCCGTGATGAAGCGGCAGAATTCGCCTTTCGTCGTGAAGATCGAAATCATAAATCGCGTTGAACGCGATGTCCCCGCAGCGTGCAAGATTCCGAGGAGCACTCTCAGCACGATTAGGGTTAAAGTGGTCAGACTCGCAACCCGGTGCCCATGGCGCCCGACGCGTACGCACGGTCGTGTACGAGGCGTTCTTCATACGTGCCGGTTTCCGCGTGCTCGGTGATGACTGTAAATTCTGATGAATGCGACGAAGCCAGTGCCTGTGTTGCCGAAGTTTGGAGCGAGCTGTCAAAATTTCTGGGACATTCGAATCAACGGTGGACGAGTTTGTGAGTGCAGATGATGGTGTCGCGACGACGGTAGGCCCGGAAACGAAGACTACATCGCCGACATCGTACCGAGCACAAATGAAAGTAGGCACGTTGAGGAAAGCAACTACGGTCCTTTGCCCACATCCTCCGAAGTGATTGGTGCACTCGCATTAGTCCGGTGCTTTTGCGCGAATGCGGAAGGTTGCGGCCTCAGCTGCTCCGACTCCTTAGACAATGTGGGGAAGTGCGTGCGTCGCAGGCAGCGAAATTGCCCAAGCAGAAGAAATTGCAGGACTAATTTATGCGAAACTAAGCTAGTTTTGTCAATAAAGTGATCTTATAAATGGTATGTGCTTTTATGACATCCAATTACTTAGCAGGCTTATATCGAATTATGCTCTATATCGAACTGATAGGCATTTTTTTGCGAGTTCGATATAGCCGGGTTTGACTGTAGTGAGAAACTCTATGTCTCTTGCCACCCATGACCCCTCTTTGCAGTTGTTATAGCAGTGCCATTCTTTAACGCCGACAGCCATGGCTTGTTACACGCGGTCAGAGCTCCCAGGAAGTAGCTAAACGAGTGAACACAGTCAGTAGCCTGATGGAGGAAAGTGGTGAGGAGGGGCACAGGCCTCCCCACCATTATAGTTTTCACACATCAGGTCTATCATCCCCTTATTTTTATTTTTTTATGCAACCTGGTTATAACAATTATCGCTTATAACAATGGAATTTTTTTAACACTTGAATATTGTTATAAGTGGGTTCGACTGTAGTAGATACAGGGTGTCTACCAACTGGGAAAACCGGGAATTCTCAGGGATCTTGAGTAGTCTGGAAAAACTCGGGGAAAACTTGGGGAAATTGTGCCTCTATGAGGAAAAATTAGCTGTAATTTTATTGAAAGGGTCGAAAGTCGTGGTAATGCTGGCTCGAATAACAGACAGGAATCGTAATGAATCGTCTTTGCGGTCGTGTCGTCGGCTGGAGGAGTTGCCAATGTACTGTCAATGACCTACTTTCCGGATTCCCAATAATTTGGATGGCTTTGCTGCACCACCACGTACCCCACAGAATGAATGTATCAGAATGTCTGAAATTTCGGACGCGAGAACTCTTTGCAATCTGATTTTACGGACGTTTTGCCGTGACCGCAGGTGTGAAACGGCATTAATCAAAGCCACCACCATTTTGATTACCTCGCTGCCTTGAACTGGCGCTCTCGCACGCAGATCCGCTGGCAGCCGTAGCTACCACTGTGGCAACGCTAGGCCTAGCTGCTTCAACGCTCGCTATGAAGCTTCATGCCGTTGGGGGCCGTGTTTCTTAATGAAAGAATTCGCTGCTGTCAGCAGTGGCACACTCCGTCGTTGTGGTCTTCACAATTGGCTTAGAAGCTTGGAAAGCACGGTGCGTTGCATAATACTGGTTCCCGAAAGTCAGCTTCGCCTCCGTACAGAAATGTTACTTGGTGAAGCATACGCAAAAGTATTGCAGTGAAGCATGACAAGTGTGGCAAGGGCCTATTGCTTCGGGACACAGTATGTATTCCTTAATTATACACACATGCACCCGGTATTTCCTGTCACAGTACGAGCACCGATATGCCTAATAAGTGTACCGACAGGCCTTCAGAGCATGTTTGAATGTGCCTGTGGCGGTTTGAGCCCTTAAGGGCAGTAAATAACATGCATTTATTTTTTCCAACTCCAATTCCAATTTCAACAGCAAGGAACCCAGACATGTCCTCAGCAATGAAAGCTTCTTAAGAGGTTCCTTCCATTTCTAGGAAAGATTTTGATAAGCTCATCAACCAGCACCAATTTTCACTGCCACAAGCACAGGTTGAGAGATAGGTGCATGGTAAAGTTTTTGAGCCAAATAGAAGGTCCATATGAGCAGTGGTGTAAGCATTGTGCCGATGTTGGCTCGGCTTGCAAATAGATACCTACTGGTAACAGACACCAGTGTGTCAGTGAGCAGCTCTTTTCTGTGTCTAAAGGAATTGTGACATGCAGGAGGATGGTCGCTACTCCCCAAACATGTTGAGCAGCTATCCTTCCTTCATGATAACATTAAATTATTGCAATTATGATGCTGTCAAACGAAAGTGTTGTAGTAGAGAATTTTGTTAATCACAAAGCATAATTTTCCTGTACAGTACTTCCTGTTCAATAAACTTGCCTTTTTTTTTATACCTCTTGTTGCTGAAAAAACTTGAATTTTTGCAAAACCAATAATATTCATATTCAAGAAATACTTGAAAAACATTTAAAAATATATTCAATTCGATTTGTTGTTGGTTTTCATTATTTGAATTCGCTTTGAAATTGAAAATTTTATTTTTGAATACTCCTTAATAGTAACTTGCTTTTCGCAGTTTTCTTGTTAAAGCAAGGTGGCATCCTATCGCAAAGATGTGTTCCAAAATGCATTCCATTCCCTTGGCTCAAAACTGTCTTCTTAGCAGTCATAGTAGATTGGCTTCAATGCTGGCCAGAATTGGAACACATCCGTGTGGTAAATTTTACCATAACACTTTCCAATGCTGCTGCAGTGCCATCAGCATCCGTGTCGGTGACGAGCGAGCCTGGTGTGGTGCGCCTGCGGCCACGGGCGGTGACGGTGAACCCCCGGTTGCCTGTCCGGGTGCCTCGCATCCCTACACCAGTGCCTCCTTCAATGGGCGGTGGTCCCCCGCAGCTGCCCTGCCCGTCGCCCTCATACGGCAAGGCCACTATCTCGGTGCCCAAGGGGGCCATCATGCAGTATCGCCAGGAAGGCAGTGAGTGGCTGACCTTTTGCCATCCGCCACCTGCTGGTGGCCTGGGGGCAGACAACATCGGTTGGAACAGACGAAAAAGTGTGTTTGTTGTTGAGAACTCGGAAGGGTCGGTGACACCGTAT
Organism: Dermacentor andersoni; assembly: GCF_023375885.2. Classification (NCBI taxonomy): domain Eukaryota; kingdom Metazoa; phylum Arthropoda; class Arachnida; order Ixodida; family Ixodidae; genus Dermacentor; species Dermacentor andersoni. Next base: position 183,353,930 of record NC_092815.1, on the reverse strand, counting down.
CTTCACCCTGAAATTCTTTTCACTCGCTGTGTCTTGCAGACGAAATAGCTACTGCACAAAATCTGAGGTTTAATAACTTGGGCATTTATGAAGCAATTTTTTTTTCATTTACTCATGAATGTCTTGGTAGTCAGGCTGCCATATAAGCCAGAGCATAGGTGAACATTAAAAACTAATATGGGAAAAAGTTCCCTCAAGTCTTATATATAGCAGTCGTTGGCACAATTTGAATTCTCGTCTGACCACTGTGGAACATAAAAGAAAGCATGGGATGTGTTGCCATTCCTGTTGTTTTTGTCGTCGAGCACATATGAATTTCGTAAACTCTTGTGAATGTGCTTTATTTACTGCTGTATCAAGGTGCAATATGAAAGGTCTTGGCTGCACTATAGTGCTGCATTGGAAAATGACCTGAGAGAATATGCAAAAGTAAATAATAGCATAACAGCACCGCCATCTTGTAGAGTTCTTTAGTTTACTCATTTTGCTTTGTGCTTTTGATGGCTACTGGTATGTGCAACCGTGGTACACATTAGTAATGGGGGACTTCAATGGAAAAGTGGAGAAAAAGCAGGCGGGTGAACAGGCAATTGGCAATTACAGTGTCGATCCTAGAAACGCTAGAGGGGAGATGCTGGTAGAATTTGCCCAAAAGAATAAGCTGAGAATAATGAACACCTTTTTTCAGGAAACGTAGCAACAGAAAATGGACCTGGAAAAGCCCTAATGGTGAAACAAGAAATGAAATTGATTTCATACTTTCTGCCGACCCCATCATAGTGCAGGATGTAGAAGTAATAGGTAGGGTAAACTTTAGTGATCATAGGCTAGTGAGGGCCAGGATCCACCTCAATTTGAACAGCGAAAGAGTAAAATTAGTCAAGAAAGAACAGGTCCACTTAGAGGCAGTAAGGGTAAAGGCAGACAAATTTAGGGTGGTACTTGCAAACAAATATGCAGCCTTAGAACAGAGAGATGATGATAATGACATAGTAGTAATGAATGAAACCATAACGAGGCTGGCTTCAGAGGCAGCAATTGAAGTTGGAGGCAAGGCACCAAGGCAACCAGTAGGCAAGCTCTCCCAAGTAACAAAGGACCTAATAAAGAAATGACACAGAATGAAAGTGCCTAACTCAAGAGATAAGATAAAGTTCGCGGAACTGTCAAAACTGATCAACAAGGTGAAAATAAGTGATATTTGAAACTATAACGTGAGAAAGACTGAAGAAGTCGTAAAAAATGGATGCAGCTTGAAAGCAGCGGAAGAGTTCTATACTGGCCTGTACAGTACCCAGAGGAGTCAGGATACCTCAATTAGACACAGTAATGAACAGTATACAAAAACTCATCCTATAACTAGCGATGAGGTAAGAAAGGTCTTGCAAGGCATGAAACGGGGAAAAGCAGCAGGAGAGGATGGAATAACAGTCGATTTAATCAAAGATGGAGGAGACATAATGCTAGGAAAACTGGCAGCTCTCTATACGAAGTGTCTATCAACTGCAAGGGTCTCAGAAAACTGGAAGAATGCAAACATTATGCTAATCCACAAAAAGGGCGACGTTAAAGACTAAAAAATTATAGGCCCATTAGCTTACTTCCAGTATCATATAAAATATTTACCAAAATAATCTTCAATAGAATAACAACAACACTGGACTTTAGTCAACCAAGGGAGCAGGCTGGCTTCAGGAAAAGTTGCTCTACAATGGATCACATCCATGTCATTAACCAGGTTATTGAGAAATCCGCAGATTACAATAAACCTCTGTACAGTAGAACCCCGCTGTTACGTTCCTCACTGCTGCGTTTTCCCGGCTGCTACGTCGTTTTCATCCGGTCCCGGCATAGCTTCCATAGGATCCAATGTATAAGGAACCCCGCTGTTACGTTGTAGCTGTGAAAACGTTCCCGCATGATACGTCGCAACTTAGCACCCCGAACCCGCCTGGGCTAAAGTAGACAACGCGCTCCAACCGCCATTTTGGCTTTTGACGAGTTTTGGCTGGGCTTGGCCGGGCTTGGCTATGGAACTGGCTGTAAGAAGCCGCACGCCAGTTCGAGAGGCCGCATGAGGCCGCCACTAAGTGGCCATTCGTGAAAAATGATCTTACTATCATCACTGTGATTACGGTCACCGCATGGTTGTTGGACGGGTCGACTCACGGAGGAAGGAAACTCAGGAGAGGCCCTGACGTCACTCTTTGTGAAGCTAAAGTGAAACTGGAAGTTGGCGTTGCTCGTGGCGTTGCTCCGCCTATCGGGCCTGCTCTCCTCTCTTGTTTACGTTTCTCCCACGCCGCGCTGCGCGCAACCGGGCTGCTCGGACGCGCGCGCTCCGCAGTAATACTAAACAATCGTTAGCACGTTAGCATGATTACGCCAAAGAGGGCAAAATTTCCCGCGGATATTCGTTCGTTCGTCCGTTGCCATTGCCGTGGCGCGGTGACGACAAGAAGCACGAGCCGCATGATGCCGGGGAGTTGCCAAATCCTAGCTTTGGAGAAGCCGTCGCGGCTCTGGACCTCCTCCGCAGGTACGTCGCACCTCACAGCGACGCTGACAGCAATGCGGCCTTCCAGGGTATTGAGAAACGTGTGGCGATTTCTAGCGAGCGAAAGAAACGGCAAGCCACCATTCTAGACTTTTTTAAGTCCTAAGCGCACTCTGTGGAAATAACTTGTCTATAGTTGAAGCTGCACTTTTTTAATTCATTTTCGGAGCTTTCCTCACTGTTGCGTTTTCCCGGCTGTTACGTTTTTTTTCCCCGGTCCGGTGAAAAACGTATGAACGGGGTTCCACTGTATATGGCTTTCATAGATTACGAAAAAGCATTTGATTCGGTAGAGATACCAGCAGTCATAGAGGCATTGCACAATCAAGGAGTACAGACTGCTTACGTAAATACCCTGGAAAATATCTACAGAGATTCCACAGCCACCTTAATACTACACAAGAAAAGTAGGAAGATACCTATAAAGAAAGGGGTCAGAATAGGAGACACAATCTCTCCAATGCTGTTCACTGGCGTGCTTAGAAGAAGTATTCAAGCTATTAAATTGGGAAGGTTTAGGAGTAAGGATCGACGGCAAATACCTCAACAACCTTCGGTTTGCCAATGACATTGTTCTATTCAGCAACAATGTAGACAAGTTACAACAAATGATTGAGGACCTTAAAAGGGAGGTATAAGAGCGGGGCTGAAGATCAATATGCAGAAGACAGAGATAATGATAAATAACCTGGCAAGGGAACAAGAGTTCAAGATCGCAAGTCAGCCTCTAGAGTCTGTGGAGGAGTACGTTTACCTAGGTCAACTACAGTGCAGTCCACTTATAACGATATCGAGAAAGACGAAAAATATGATCGTTATAACCGATGATCGCTATATCTGGACTGCAGTTACCAAAAAAAAAATTTTTTTAAACGCGTTTGCGCTTTTTACCTTTGCAGCTCTGAACTCGAATTCGCTACTTGCTCTAAAGAATAGATGATGTATACAGTAGGCCGTGAAAAACAAACTTTATTTCTAGCGCCAATGACCGTGCCAAGGATTAGGCGCGCCGAAATAGTCCGAAATCTGCACTTGCTTTTGCGGCAGCTTCAGCTTCACAACCGCGGTGTGCATGGATTCCAGCTGCTGCGCGAACACTGGCGGCAATCCTTTAGCATGCATAAAATCAATTAAGGAGTCGATCGACGACAGTGCACTTTGCGTGGACATCGTGGTCGGGGTCAAGGAGCCACTGTCGATCTCGTTGTCACTGTCGCTGATGCCGTCGCCACCGTCGCACAACTTTGCGTCTGTCGAGACAGCACATCTTCGGCGATCGCCTCGTCGGTGACCTCATCGCAGAACGAGGCAGCACTGTCTGCAGTCAAAAACTCCTCCTTCAACACACCACCTGTGTCACCAGTAGAAACGAGCTCCCAGAGCTCGGTTATGTCAGCGAATTCCACCGGGTCGGTCTCAGCGGGTTGGGGAAGTTCGTCCTTACGCACAAAGCCCGCCTTCTTGAAGCAATTGGTGATGAACCACTGGTAAAGCGCCTCTTCAACATCGGCGTACAAAGGGTCTCTAACCCCTTTTCCGCTGATCGGAATGGCCGCTGATAGCTCCTGCCTTCACAATCGCGGTGCTCCCGGTTTTCAAGATGGTTGATATCGTTAACTGAACGAGCTCATACTTCTTCACGAGGGCGCTCACCTTGAAGCCGCATCGAGAGTCCTGCAAAATATCAATCTTCGTGTCAAGCGACACAGCTTTGCGCTTTGTCGGTGCCATCTTCGAACTGGGTTGAACCGTTTGTTGCACGCTGCTTCGGTGGCGTCAGCCTGCTATCGCGAGAGAGACGCGGGACGGGCGCCACCGCGCCGCTTTGCTTCTCGCTTCTTTTTTTCTTTCTCTCTCTATCGGAGCGACTGTGGCCGACGCGCATGAAGCAGCTAGCGCCATCTTGTGGCGCGCTGCGCCAACGTTGGCTGCGCCTACTCGTGCGCGGGCGGGGCGAGACGCGCTGCGCGGTAATGGCGGCAGATACGAACTTACGGAGGTAAACATCGCCTCGTCTCGACATCGTTCGTTTCAGGGAACTAAGCAACGCAAACGTTACGATTATTTGGCACGGAAAACGCCGTCCAGACTGCAAAATTTTGATCGTTATATCCGATATGCGGTGAATAACCTATCGTTATAAATGGTTTTTTTCCCCATAGACCTAATGCATAAAATGACACTCTCATGTCGACCCATCGTTATAACCGATATATCGTTATATGTGGTATCGTTATAAGTGGACTGCACTGTAATCGCAGGGAACCTGGACCATGATAAGGAAATTCACAGAAGAATAAAAATGGGTTGGATCGTATACAGCAGACATCGTGAGCTCCTGACTGGAAGCTTACTATTATCATTGAAAAGGAAGGTGTACAATCAGTGAATTTTACCAGTGCTGACATACGGCGCCAAGACTTGGAGGCTGACAAAGAAGCTTGAGAACAACTTACGGACCGCGCAAAGAGTGATGGAACGAAGAATGCTAGGCATAACCTTAAGGGACAGAAAGAGAGCAGTATGGATCAGAGAGCAAATGGGTCTAGACGATATTCTAAAAGACATTAAGAGAAAAAAATGGCGCTGGGCAGGTCATGTAATGCGCAGACTAGATAACCGTTGGACCATTAGGGTAATAGAATGGGTACCAAGAGAAGTGAAGCGCAGTAGAGGACGTCAGAAGACTGCGTGGTGCGACGAAATTAGGAAATTTGCGGGTGCTGGTTGGAATCTGTTGGCGTAGGACAGGGGTAATTGGAGATCGCGGGGAGAGGCCTTCGTCCTGCAGTGGACGTGAATAGGCCGATGATGATGGTGATGGTATATGCACGCGTAGTCTACCTTGTCCTCACACAGAAAGAGACGAGAGTTGTGCATTTGCCGACTTTTCTTGGCACTACTTCCTCTGCTGAGTAGAGATGTTAGTTTTGCAGCAAACAGCTGCCTTCTTTGCACTGAATGCTGACACTGTCCATTTTTTGTCTGCGCTTCAAGAACCCCTTTTCCTTGCCGCTTGCCATGCAGAAGGATGGGATGCAGCCCACTTTCCCTGCTTAAAAGTAAAAAAAATGGAGCCATACAGTTCTTGCCAAACAAGTTAAAGGGGCCCTGAGTCACTTTTTCTTGAAACCTGAACAATACACTAATATTGTTGTAGAAATTTTTGTAATAGACAGAATACAGTCCAACCCCAATATATCGAACTTGAAGGGGATCGCAAAATAGTTTGATATGTCACTAATTCGATGTATACAATCAAGATCTTATACGAAAACTTTTAAGAGGATTTTACACCTGTTTGTTATACACAATAATGCATTATATACGGATTTGATATACAGTGGAACTCCGATTATACGACTTTCTCGGGACCGCGAAAAAGCGTCGTGAAATGCAGGCGTCGTAAAATCCGAACATAAATTACGCCTATAAAAGTACTATATTTATTTCACGCAACGGATTTACGAGAAACTTCAATGTAAACAATTAACATACTCTGCAGGGCTTACAAATTCAAATTACCAAAGAAGTAGGTGTGATAAGAATTAATGCTGCAGTACAGGTACCAATCATGCTTTATTCAAACAAACCTTTACGGCACTCCACTGTCCACTGCCGTGATTCCCGCCTGCCGGCGCGAACATTAAAAAAAGTCGGTAAGTTTCTTTTGGACCTTGTTTGATCCGTGAATCAAGAGCTTTCGCTCGAGTTGGGCAACGTCCAAAAGGAGGTCCTCTGCGGCGTTGCGTGAACAGATGAAGTTCCGGATGCCGTCTATGTGCCGCAGCACCTCGCCGAACGTGGTAGGCACAGGGACGGCATCTGCGGCATCGTCGTTCTCCTCATCCGATGTCGTAGCGGTGTCGGCACTAGCCAAAGCCTCCTCAATGGCGTCATCTAGCGACACCTCAGCGCAGATCGCAACATTGTCATCGGCCTCCACGTGCTTGGCGCAGGTCTTGGTGAGGTTCAAACCGTCGAAATCGTCGGCGGCGAAACCTGCATCGACCTCGAGCGGCATCAAGTTGTTGCGTCCCCAGCAGAGGAGGCAGTCTCTCGCTTAAAGCCACAGTGCTTGAACGAGTTGGTGATTGTGCTTTGCGACACTGCGTTCCACGAACTGGCAATAAAATGCATGGCATCGATCACAGTGATCTTTTTTTCCGACTCGCTGTGCTCCATAGCTGCCAGCCGACGCTGCACTGACCGCTTCCGGTACCCTTCCTTGACGCACTTAATGATGCCGGAATCCAGCGGCTGCAGCCGGCTTGTGCAGTTGGGCGGAAAAAAAAAAACCTTTATGTTCCTCAGGTTGGACGTATCGGGTGGGTGGTATGGTGCGTTGTCCACGAAAAGTAATATTTTCCTTGCCTTAGCACCCATTTTGTTATCCAGCTGCTGGAAAAAATTGCCGAAGAGCGAAGTCGTCATCCATGCCTTTTTTGTTGAAGTTGTAGCTGCACGGCAGCGTCTTCAAGTTCTTAAAGCACCGACGCTTTGCAAACTTTCCAACAACGAGGATGGGCAGCCTCTTGGAACCGTCCTCATTAGCACAGAATAGTGCCGTCACACGCTCTTTACTACGCTTGCCACCATGACGGCTGTCACCCTTAAACGCAAGGGTTTGCTCGGGCTGCATATGGTAAGATATACTGCTCTCATCGGCGTTAAAAATGTCGCAGGGCTTGTATGCAGCAATCATCTCCGGCAGCGACGCCATCCACTCGTTCACCGTCGTAACGTCCACGGAAGTGCTTTCTCTGCAGGAGTGGCTGTACACAATCTTGTTTCGTTTTTTAAAGCGATCCAGCCACCCGTTCGATGCCTGAAAGTCGTCGATGCCCAGGCGCAATGCCACAAGATCTGCCTTTTCTTTTAGAATGAATGGCGCCATCAACGTTGATCGCAGAGCTCCGTGCTTGATGCAGCCACTTTACGAGAACTTTTTCTAACTTCTCATGCTGTCCTTCTTTTGCCGCTTTCCGCTTGAGCCTGAACTTGTTGGCATTCTGCAATATCACCGCTTTGTTTGCCAGGATCGTCTTAAGCGAAGATTCGGATATCTTAAGGTCCCGGGCAATGCTGGCTTTCGTGGCTCCATGCTGCTTTTCCACTTCCTCGATAATATTCAGCTTATCGCTGAGCGGCAGAACTGTCCGCTTTTGGGACATCGTGCATTGTGTTGCTCCACACAACTCTAGACCTCCACTGAATGCTGGTCGCTACGATCACGACAAAGAACACGTGCGATAAACCTAGGCCTCTCCACGCTACCTTGTCGGCGATCTGCTGCTGGGAAACTGGAAGGAGAGAAACGCTTGCCCAAAGCGAGGAGAGGCGACGCCGCCGAGAAGAGAGGGAGAAAGTGATTGTGGAGAAGAAAAGGTGCTATTTCAGCACAGCGGGCGTCGCGGGCAGCTGCTAGAAAGCTGTGCCGGAGCGAACAGGTTGAGCAGTGTCAAGCGCCCTGCATGCGGAGAGACAAAGCAAGGAAAGAGGCCTGCGGCACTTTTACGCCTTTCCGTCCCGTGCTTCGCGAGGGTCGTCATATAGCGCTGGTCATGCGTAAAATTGCGTCGAATAACCAGGGTTTTTAATGCATTGTTTCTTTCTGGACTTCACCGGTTTGCGCTAATCCGTCGTAAAATCCGGGTTGTCGCAAAACCGGGGGACGTATCACCGGGGTTCCACTGTATCAAGGTTCGGCTGTATAAATGGAGACAAAAAGAGTTCGATGATTACCTACCTCATTCCCCCCTCAACTCATCATTTCTTTTCAGCTGGGGTGGCAGCAATAGCCATGCCCTGATTGTTCACTTCATTTTTTTTCTTATATACACAGTGCAGTTATGGTAATCCTTCGAGGCTGACATATATCAAAGGTATCCGGAATTGACACAGGAGCATCACAGGATGAGCAGGACACATTAAGGGGGGACATGGGTTGTGGAGATTATTACCTGCATCTTATGGCCAAATCTGATGAAAATATACAAGCTTACTTAGTTTTTCGTGCTGATTTCAAATATGCAATAATCTTTCTTGTAGGTTAATTAGTTCAGGAGATTGACGGTGCTGCCACTCTATTGTTTCCGGAGACAATGGAAAAAAAACTGCTCGGCAGAAAGTGAATATTATTGCATAGCTAGATACTATAATGTGCAATAACTGCAATGCTGCAAAAAGTTTTCAAATGAAATTTTAATTAGCCATTCTGCAGGTGATCAAAATTCTTTCCTTGACCTAAGGCTACCACACCAAAAGAAAATTCATAAAATGGAAATATACATACGCACAAATTTGAAATTCTGCTCTCAGCACTTTGTAATATGTATATTAGGCTTTCTGCTAAAGAAAGAATTAGTGCTCTAGCTGTTCTATATCATGAGATATCACTTCGACAGTCTAGTGAAGTGACCCAAAAACATGTTTTGAGAAAAGTGAGAAAACGTGCAAAACCCTACTTTATTTACAAATTTACAGCTGTAACAGCTCAGTCGGCACCAGGCATGTAGTCCTGCTGACTCCCAGCCCCGGTGTGCCGCTTTTTGAGGGACTGGCGCAAATTTTCTGATGCTTTGCATTTCTTGGCTGATGCTGTCATTTGACGCCTATCTTTCTCGGCCATGAGGGTGCGACTTTGCTCGCTCGGATTTAGACATAGTTCTTTCATTATGTCCTTTGAGGCCCTTGCCCTTGCACACAACGATGTTCCCAGTATGACCCACGTTCAGGTCGGTGTAAAGTTCGCGAACCGACCGCGCGCAGTCGCTCGTCAGATTACGCGCCGCGCGATCGGCCGCTGGCGTCAACTTCGTCTTCACGTAGCTCTGGCACGTTTTCGTGTGAAGAGCCCGACGGCTGATGCCCATCAACGAGACAAACGTCATTGAACGTGGTCTGTCGGTTCTCCGTTGCCTGCATGGCACGCGTAGCCAAAAGGTTCACAGCAAAGGGTTTCATTCGTTCAGCACTGTGAACGCGCGGCGAGCTCCACACCGACGCAATCTCTCCACAATTTGCGCACATAAAACGCAGCTTCACAGCGAGTCCGTATTCCCGCTCATCTCGGACGATTTATAAGGCACCACTGCAGATGTTGCAGTTCGCAAATGTTAATAAAGTGTTCACGGCACTCAAATCCACAATCGTAAACGCCGTCCCATCAGGCGGGCGAAGTGCATCGTCCGTACTGTCATCTACACTCGCGTTTCCTCTCCGTCGCTGGAGCGGAAGACAACTCCGATAGCTTTGCTTTGGCTTTCGCTTCCTCCTCCTCCCGCTTGGAGGGTTGCCGGTAGATCGTATCTTGCCGTACGCTAGCGCTGGGTCGAAGGGTCAACGGCAGGCGGACTTGTCACAGTATCCGCAGCAGCCGATGCGGTCGTTAGGCCTGCCGTTGCTGCATCGACGATTTCGGCATCGGTCGCTGAGGTTGTGGCGTCCTGAGCGTTTTGCAGTGTTGAGCAGCGTTTTTTGAAGTTTTCGATGAGTGTCCGTCCCACTTTTTGCGCACCAAACTTGTGCCGCGTTCGAAATTTGCGTTCCGTTTCAGATATCGCGTTGACACTGGGGCAAGATGGCGCACCTCAGTGCGCGGCTCCAAGCGCGGAGCAGACGATGGCCATGCAGTTCCGCCAATCGGGAGGCAAGCTCAAGTCACGTGCACCGAGTGACGAATAGGAGGGCGTTCTAGTACCTTTCTTTGCCGTGCATTTTATAAGTGGCCAATGGCTGAATGGGGCCCGTTCTGGCGGGAATTTGAAGGGAAAAGTCGCCTCTTTCAAATGAGACCAAGATGTCCGCGCTAGCACACGTGGAAGAGCAGGCGCGCGTTTCGGAAAATATGCCGTTTTAGCGCAAGTTCCGCCAGAAATTCAGCTAGTACATGTCGTATAAGGTGTCACTGCGGCTAAAATACTGATGTTATCGGTATGAAATTAACAATATAGATGCAATAATAGCTGTACATTCCAAAAATGCAAGAAAAAAAATTGAGTTTTTTTCGCGATTTTTGGTCGCCACAACCCGTGTCCCCCCTTAACAACTGCTGCTTCCCTGTTTCCTAGAAAATCTGGAAGGATGTTCATGCAAATGCCCATAGGCTTGTGTCTATGGCCTTTGTGTTCTACTGACGTTGCCCTGTGTTAAAGAAAAAGAAAAGGAAAAAAGAGGGGAAGAAAACCCACAGCAGTGGTTATAAAAGTGGTAGGAGAGAGCAAGCAGTCTCTTATGTGAGATTTTAGCTTCTTTGCTTGGAATAACGTTTGTCTCACTTGTTTATAACAGCATTGTCTACAAATAAAGAACTTTTTTTTTTTTACCATTTTCAGAAAGCTTTCCAGTGCTCCTGTATGTAAAAAAAACAACGAACAGATCAGCCATTTGCAATGAAGTTAAGAGATGCTGGCAGTTTCTTTTGCAATCAGTGATGTGTAGCCACTGAGAGCTGCAGAAACTCCTCTGATTTCTCAATGACATAAGTGGCAGCCCCATTTCCTGCTCTTGTCCTGCTGTTGCAGCAGTGAAGATAATTGCTCAAAGCCAGTTGCCCATCTCTGGCACCAAGCTTGTGACCAAGGCGGGCCCTGGCTCCTCCATTGCCACCTCCTCTTCCTCCTCCTCCTCCACCTCCCTCAACGTGGCACCACGGGTTTCCACAGTCTCCATTACAAGTAGGTTGCATGGTGCTTTGTTTGTTTGTTGATACTGTTAGCCCCTGAAAGGGATAGTGGCAATACAGAACATGACATTATATGCATCACTTTCATGCAAAACATAAATTAACATAACAAAGCATGAACATAGCAAGGCAAAGTAGCGCACATGTGTTGCTCATATTAGGCAGTAAAATTCACAGTTAGAAAAAACTATTTTTTCCACATTCATAATCAGGACAAGATAGTGCACAGTGAATAATAGTGCACAATGAACAGTAAATTGCAGTGTTGCGGAGTTGCATCACTGAAATAAATGAATGATTCAAGCAGCATAAAAAATCAATTCGCAGAAGATGTAACCACTGAGTTGGGAAGCATGTTCCATTCTTGAAATACTCTGGGGAAACAGCTGTATTTAAAGGCATTGTTTCATGTGAGTGGTGTTGAGATATGCATACTATGCCGATGTCTTGAATGCTCAATTGGCTGAAACGTCAAAACTTTGGTGCACTGATTTTGAGATCATTGTGAATTATTAGGAAGAGAAATTTCAGTCTCGTGAGACTTGTTCTCACTTCCAATGTAAGTAGATTTGCTGACCTGCAAAGATCTGTATGAGAGTGGAAGTGGCAATATTTGTTAAAAATGAACGGGGAGGCTAGGCACTGTGTTCTGTCTAGTTAATCTTTGGCTATTTGTTACTGTGTGTGGATTCCAAACTATTTTCACATACTCAGTAGGCCTTATAAGTGTCTTATAGGCGAAGCTATTTATTTTGGCTGCCATGCTGTACAAATTATGTCTTAGGCTCTATAGGGCTCTATTTGCCTGGTCACATGCTGCTTCAGCGTGTATATTCCACCTAAGATCTGAAGTGAAAATTAGACCTATACTATACGTATGTATGTTCAATTACCATTTTAAGTTTACTATCCCCATCATTATACTGAATACCTCGGGTCATCTTTTTTCTCGTAATAGACATAAAAGCTGATTTCATTGGGCTAAGTGCCATTTGCCATTTGTTACACCATTCCCAAATTTTCTGCAAATTGGTTTGTAATTCTAATTGATCCTGAAGAGGGTCAACCTTGTTAAATAAAATGCAGTCATCTACAAATAATCTCACTGGCGGTGTAGTCCCGTTTATGAAAACATTAATAAATATCACAAAAGTAAATGTCACGGCTTTACTATGCACCTGGCTTGAGCAACGAGTTTGTTGGCCCTCAGGGAAAATGTGTTATTAGTATTTTAAGTGTTCATTAGAGTTCCAACTTGTAATAAAGGCCTCCTGCATAATCTTCAATTAATACACACCTGTACTCTGCCAGCAAAAACACACATACGCACGCATGCGTGCACACAGACAGGCAGACAGGTGCATCACCTGGCGCACGGACGCAGCACAGTATTTCTGTGCTGTGCCAGCTATGTCAGATGCCATGTTGTCTGGGCTCTGTAGCCCTTGATGATTCAGAAAAAAATATGCAGTTCAGCCCAAAAGGTGAAGCACTGATTGCGATAGCAAACTAGTAGATAGCTGTACAAAGTAAGGATAGTAGCTTCATCGGCCGTATATACTTGTAAAAATTCGTTTACTAACTAAATTAACAATAATAGAATGTGTAAGTGTGACTCAACGAGGATGTGGAAAGAAACAGAAACACAGAGACAGCGCTGTCTTTGTGTGTCCGCGTCTTTCTACGTCCTTGTTCAGTCGCGCTTATACATTCTATCATGGATTCAAATCAACTAGCCAATCAACATGCTTTAACTAAATTAACCAGCGAGGTGTCACGCGCGCGCAGGTAAACATGAACACGTCTTGCTCGGTGACAGTGGAAACCGTCTGTGAAAACGCTGGAGTTAGGAATCGTGGCAGCAGCCGCAAGCCAATTGGCCTCTGTGCATCTATCACTTCAGTGTGAACGAAACGTCGAAAGCACAGTGCATACGAAGCTACCGGCACTACGCGCACTCTGTAAGCAGCAGATCGCTTTGAAGATGAGGCCTGCGCGGGCGCGCACTTAGGCCACGTCGCAGACCGCTTTCAAGACACACGAGCGCCGGCAACGCGTCCCTACGGCATCCGCCAAAGGCGTCTATTATGGCGTTCGCGATTTGCATGATCAACGCCATAGTAGACGCTGCAGTTGTCTCCACTCTATAAGGAGTGACGGGCGAGGAGGACATTGGGGCACCCTAGCAGCCACCAAAAAAGAACACCCCTCCTCCCTCGCCTGACCCCCCTGCCTCGCGCGCCACAGGAGAGGGCACACATCTGGGCAACGTTCCTTGCTTGCGCACGCGGGATTGAACCGCGTTTACCGGCTCACTCTCACACGCTTTCACTCATACGGAACCTCATGGCAACGGCGATGGCAGAAATGCGCGTGGAGTGTCCATATATTTGGCTATTGCAATAATAACGCGAAGAGAGTGGCACATTCCCACATAGAGTGTGGTGTGAAGATATCGCATTATTGAATTCTTCAATAAAATTGGTTAAACTGCTTGTTGTATGTGCAGGCATGTGTGTGTGCTCCACTGCATCATATTTTGCTTTGTATTATCAGTGGGCTACTTTTGATGAATTGTAGCCAGAACATTTACATCAATGGGAGTTGGTTTGGCACTTCAGACAATAGGAAGTGGAGGTGCCTCTTCTTGCACTTCCGTCATTTTCTCGTTTACCAAAGCTTCGTTGCCAACAAACAGGGCAAATTTGTTATTTCGGAATGTTCATTTGTCAGCTCAGCTTGACTTAGCAATTTTTGGCTTTAGCATCACTTCAGAATATTCAAAGGTCTGAATGCCATTGGAAGTAATCTCTCGAGAACACAAAATGAGACATCAGTACTTTCATACAGCTGCTCTCTGAGTTGATGCAGAGGTTTTAGATGTTGCACTTCATTGCACACTGCTAACCAAGTGGTCTTTTGTTCAACCTACAGGCAATCAGACCCGGGTAGTGAATGTGATCACGACGTCGCAGCCTGGCGTAGTTCGAACTCTGAGCCGAACGGTGACCCCTGGTACATCAGGTTTGAGCCAACGCCCAAGTCCCACAGGGCTGCGACCCACACTGGGCTCAGGCGCAAAGCCTAACGTGATTGTCGTGCACAAGGCCCAGGTGTGGCCTCAAGCTCAGCCTGGAATGGCATCGTCATCATCTCATCTCAGCCGGTCTACGGTGTGTTATGTCGCCTTTTGTTAGAAGCCTTTTATTGTGGCATCTATTTCAGATTTTGCTCTGACATGCGTAAATGTGTGTGCGCAGCTGGGCTGTGATAAAGTAACGATTCTATGCACTTGCCATCCCTTGTTGAGCTTCGTCAGTGATCAGAGCGGCACTCCACTCACGTTATCAGATGCATCAGCCGGCTGTAAACAGAGGAGGATAACAGTGGCATAGAATTGAGAGGAAGGAATTGCTATAATGTGCCAGCGCTGCTTGATTTTTCTGGCTTAGCACAGGCCTGTGTGAAAAACGGCACTGTGATATGTTCACCCATGGGGGCAAGCCCCCCATGGGTGAACACTGAAGCACCTTAACCTGACTGATGCACCTTTACCTGCCTGATGCACCTTCACCTGGCAAGCGAAGCTTTAAAGGAGACACGCAGTCAAGACCTTATAAGTAGGCTTTCTAAATGTACAAGTTTAAGCAATTCCCAATATGACAATAGCACAAGTCAAAATACAGAGCTGCATCACGTGATATCCACACGTGATGAGTGCATGCAGGTCCCTTCATGTTTACAAGCTCGTAAAGGCACTGATTTTGCCATGTAGCTACACTTCACAACACAAAAAAGGGCTGTTGGTACTACTTTGGCAAGTGTTGTTGCATATTCCTGGTGCTATGGCTGTGATTGCCTCAAGTTCTTTGTGCTGAACCAGCACATGCTACTCATCTGACGTGGCAAAGTTGCATAATACACATGCAGCTGGTGACTGCACCAAATGGCCAATTCCTTGCTAAATTCCACTTGCAAAGTTACAATAATGTAAGAATGGGGAAGGAGCAAGGCATTACCAATTTTTCGTCTGGTGAAAAGCTAAAACACAGGAAGCCAAATCTGGTAGACCAACACACATCTTTCTGCTGAAGTGAACAAAGGTTACAACAGTTTAGCCCAACACATATCTTACTCTGGTAGAAAGTGCAGGTACCCAACAGGCCTAGTTGCTGATGTCGTTCAAACTGGAATAATGCATTATCTGTGCCATTTGGACCCTAGAGAACTCTGTTCTTCTCATTTTCTCACGAACACACCTAACTGCCTAGCAGATTCTGTTTGACCCATTATTGGGCAGGCAGACATAGCTTGCCCCCGTAGCCTGCGGATGCTGCCATCTTGGCTGATGGTCATATGGCCCTGCTCTCTTGTTGGAGAGCTCATCCTCCCTTATGAAGAGTGCAGTGCAGTGTGCCTTTGCTTACGTCTTGTCCTTTTGACTGGCAAATGGGTTAGACGTAGGGGCCCTCGAGTCGCATTTGGTTTCGTTAGGCTAGCCTCGTTAACCAAGCCTTTCCTGCCATTGTGTGGCATAGTTGTCTTCTGAGGAGCCCACGCTCCTGAGCTGTAGTGACTACCACATGAGTGCATTTACCATGTGTATTGTACTATTCTGAAAATAGCATCTTCATCTTATTTTTTTATATTTTAATGCAAAAGCATGATATGCCCCATTACACGAATATCTGTTGGCGTTGGCATGACTGAAAGGTAATACCAAAAATGGCCGATAGCGCAGAGAGTAAAAACACAAAAAATGCTCTGATTTACATCAAATTTCTCAGGGAGGTTCCTGTAAAGAAAGTAAATTAATGGCTTTGAAAGGAAAATTTGGTAAATTGCAGTCTGGGTGGGAATCAAAGCTCGGCCTCCGAGGTGCGAGATGAGCACGCTTCCCTGACGCCAAGGCAGCTCCACGGTTCTGGCTGACTGAAGGTGTGCCTAGTGTGTGCGTCATTGGGCACGTGACGGCGCAGCCGATGAGGTCCACGTCATGAGTGTATAACATGAGCGCGTTCAGGGCATTCGGAGGTCTACGAACAGTAGAATGCTTTCCCATTCCCATACGTAACAGTCTTAAGCGTCTCTACTAATTTCTTTTTTTTCATCACACGGTTTGTGATACAGCATACTATGGTTAAAGAAATGCCTACCTGCAGCCCTCCTTTGTGAAGAAGCTACGTAAGTTGCACGGGGAGCTTACCGTCCATTATTAACTTATCGCCAGCTTATTGTCCATAAGTTCATAGTCTGGGCTGATCTGTCCATATCCCGGCACCTCTAAGCACTTTCCCTCTTGTGGCTTTTGACCCTGTACACAGCCACAGCAGATGGTGAGCATCCGCAGATGCATACACGGGGCAGAGCACCTTTGGTACTTCACAGGGTCTTCATGCTGGGTTCCAGGCCCACATTAGGGAAGGTTAGGCCCGCCCAGCTAGACCCGCCCCAGTTCGAAGATGGGGTTCATTGACACCTATGCCTAGGTTGTGTGGGGTGTCCTTGGTGTGTAGATTTGGGTCGTGCCAACTAGGATATGTTGCCTGCTGCAAGATCACCTCCACTTCCCAAGGATAGAGCTTGGCAAATAGCTCTCAACATGTACAGGCTAGAGGTGATGTGCAGGGAGGTACTTCAACTTCACCTGGAACAAATGTAGCAAGATTTCTAGGAAGAGTAATGTAACAGTCCAAATTGGTTCAGTGTTTTCTCTTACTGTACTTGTAATGATTTAAAAGGCCTCAGCAGCAATACCTTTAAGGCCGCCATTTTTGCTCAGATGTATTCTCAGCATGTGAAAGAAGTGAGAGGAAAAGAAATTACGAAAGTTAACATACATAAACCGAATCCATCGGTCGCAGAAACTTCAAAATACAAGCAAAATTGAGTTAGCATTGGCCCGAAGTTTCGCGGCCCTGGATATCACATTTCACTTTCCACTGATATAAAACTGCGGTGCCCAATAGCAGCAGGGCATTGATGTCACATGGCGGAAATTGGTGTGCCATGCTTGCCAAGCCTGCTCTGCTTGTTGACGACATTTCTATGGTAGCTTCCGCGAGGCGTAAGCTGGCGCACCGTGTGTTTGGCATGTTGATAGTGTTGTTTCCATGGTTAGAAACCTTCCAACGTGGCTTTCATGATAGTGGTGCTGTAGTTAAAATTGCTGTAAAATGCGGTGTCGCAGCTTTTCTGCAGCACTCTCAGTAAGTGCAAACATGAATTGCATATTACATTTTTAAACATTGATCACAGTGCCGCAGACTGACGTCACCTCCGTTGCGCAAAGTGCACAAGATCACTGTGTCGCGGCAATGCTATCGGTGCCACCCAGCAAGCTTTTTCGGTTGTGTTGCGGGCCCTTTTAAAGCTCACAGTTCTTCTTTTCTTCTTTCGGGAGTCATTGTGCAATGTCTGAATACTATTGGCTTTTTTTTGCAGGACTCTGTTACATATCTTCAAAGGCAAGACCGACCCAAGACCAGTGTTGGGGCGTGCGGCACTGTGACAGTTGTCAAGACATCAGTTCCTGTTCCCCAGCCCTGCATCGCACCTGTTGTGAGGGTGTCCAGAGAGACTGCTGTGAAAACTGTGCCACGTCTGTCCATGCCCGTGAGAAAGGTGACAGGCGTTTCTGTTTCTTTTTTTTTTTTTACTTGGCATAAAACATCTTCAATTCAAAAGTGAAAGTCCAGAATACCACTGTGAAACTGAATTGTATGATTGCATGGCTGTGCAAGGCAACCAGAACTGTTGCAGCACAGTAACACAAGTGGTTCAAATGTGTTGTTACATGAGGAAATAACAAAAAAAAAGCAAAGCAATGCTTAGTGTGACAAAGGGCCAAGGAAGAGAACGCACACAAAAACCAACCTTCAATGGCTGTCCATTTGATAAGTTCACAAACCATGTATGGCACGATTTCACTACACAGTGTACGTCCAAAACCCTAGAAGTGGGGTGTGCGAATACCGCCTAGTAAATGTCGAGCCAGCTATCGAATATAATCAAGGAAGAAAGCCTAATATCGAATAGAATATTGATTACCAGGAAATTATTGCAAAATTTAATGCTTACAAATCTTGCGCAAGAACAGACAGTGCCGCACACGCTCGGAAGTCTCCTATCATTGCATAACAAAAATGTAACAATTAAGCTGAAAATAATTTGGATACATAGAAATCAAGATATACAGTACGGTCTGCTCTTACTAAAGAAAACTCTAAATTAGTATGCCAACATTGATTGCACGTCAATTTTAGTACATGAAGGTATGGAAAATATTTTTTGATTAATAGAATGTCTGTTGAATAGAAGCGAATGCTTTTCTCCCTCTGTCACTATGTTCTACTGAATACCAATGAAGTTCTCATTTTAATATTGGACCTGTGTTTTATGACAATCTCTTATTGCATGAAGGTATTGCTTTTCAGTTTTCCTTCAAGATACAGAAGGGCTTTCCCATAATTGTGGTATGTGGGTTATCGTAAGGCCAATCTGTGCAACAGCCTAAATAAAGCGCAGACTGCACAGTACCGTATTTACTCGCATAATAGTTTCGCATAATTTCCTTTTTCAGTAAATCCGGCTCAAAGTTTGAGGTGCGCCTATTGCACGGGGCAAAATGTACGAAATTTTTTAAACTCGCATTCTCGCACTTTAAGTTTGAACATATGTCAGGAATATGGCTACTCTCACATAATTTACCAATAAAACCAGTATAAAAGGAAAACTAAAAGCTAGCTACTTACCTTTTAATGAACAGGAGAGAGACGTCGACTGCACACACATGTAAAATTTAGTAAGACATGTCATAGAAGCTCCTCTCCTTCCCCTATTCGGAGTCCCAGTCGTAGAGAACATACTCATCACCGCCAAGTGGAAACTCATCTTCTTTGTCCGAACTCCGCAACATGTAGTCTTCGCTCGCATCCAGTGCGTTGGAGATCCCGGTCTTCTTGAAACTTTTCCTGATGACGTCATCGGAGATCTCTCACCAGGCTCCCACGATCCATCCGCACAACATTTCCATAGGCGGCCTCTTAATTTTGCCACTTGGAGTTAGTTGACGCTGTCCTCCAGCCATCCAGTTAGTGTACAGCCTTCGACCGTTGTTCTTAAAAGGCTTATTTAAGGACACGTCCAAAGGCTGCAGTACCGAAGTGAGGCCTCCCGGAATCATGGGAATATCCGTGCACAGCTGTAACAGCTTCTCTCGTACACGTTCTACAAGGTGCCTGCGAAAACTGTCCAAAACGAGCATGGCCGGATGCAACAGGCCATCTGGCCACCGGCCCCAGAAGGTCTTGACCCAGTCCACCATCAACTCCGCAGACATCCAACCTTTCTCCTGGACCCTGACGTAGATGTCTCGAGGGAAATTCCCCTTTGGGAGCATCTTCCTCTTAAAAATAGCATAAGGCGGTAGTTTGCGCCCATCCGCAGTTACTGCTAACATCACAGTGCACCTTTCTTTTTCCGCACCAGACGTTCTAATAAGCATACTTCGTGCACCTTTCTCCTCTGCAGTAATATTTCTCGGCATGTCGAAACAGAGGGGGGTCTGATCTGCATTCCCAGTCTGGGACAAAATGAAGCTCTTTTGCTGCTGGAGCTGTATAACAAAACGGTGAAACTCCAGTACCTTGTCCTCATATGCTGAGGGCAAGCGCTGGCACAACGTTGTGCGCCTTCTCAGGGTAAGTAGATGGCGTCGCATGAAGCGCGTCGTCCATCCGGAGCTTGCCTTGAAATCGTTCGCTTCGATGCCCTGCGCTCGGGCAATTCTGCACGCCTCAGTCTGCACTATGTCGAGAGACACTGCACAACTGTCCTGTTGAAGGCCCCGTATGTGTAGAACGAGTTGCTCCTCCACTTGCGGATACTTTCCAGACTTTGCACCGCGGAAGGCCCGTCGCGACTTCTTGGTGGCCTGAAATTTTCCTTGCTGACCTCGCCAGTAGCGAATGTTGGTTTCTCCGACACTGAAATGTCTGCTTGTAGCACGGTTCCCATGCTCGAGTGCATACTGTAAGCTCTCAGTTTGAATGCAGCTGTGTAGCTCCTGTACTTCCCCGTTGTGGAACACGCGACCACACGAACCGCACGCCTCTTGCAAAATGGCGAGATGTGGCATTTTTTTCTTTTCTTTGCCTGTGTGGAGCATTGATGGCGATGGCACTGTCGCTTGTGTCGAGTCGCCCGGCCTCCAAGAGTCGCCCAGCTTTCCGAGTTGCCTCGGTGAAGGTAGCGAAAAGCTTACATCTGCGTGGTGGTTTGGAGGGGAGGGTATTATGGATAGTTGATCGAAGTACTAGTTTTCGCTCATTTATGTGTTTTTTTTTTCCTCTTTTTTGTGTTTACGGTTGCGTTAGGTCGTCGTGCTCGCTGGCTTCGCGGCGGTTCGGGGAGGGGGGTATCAGTAGTTAACGATGGTTAACAGAAGAACTGGTTTTCACGATGTTGTATGTGCCATGGGTCCTCAGCAGCTGCGATGGGAGCAACACTAATGAGGACTAGTAGTCAGTTCAACAAATATGATAATAAGCTTGGGTTGTAGAATGTGTGTACATGTTCTTTCCTTTTTTTTTTTTCACCTGAGATGGAGAGGGAGGAGGTCATCGGCTTGCAACCATGTAAATACGGTACTGATGACAGTGCCAAGTTCGGGGTGCGCCTATTATGCGCAGAAACAAAAAAATCTGATTTTCCACGACCAAACTGGTAGTGTGCCTATTATGCGAGTGCGCCTATTATGCGAGTAAATACGGTATGTGATTCGATCACTAATGCACAAATGGTAAAGGTCTGCAAACAGTGGTTTTTGGGACGGAATCGAATACGAATCGAGTAGTGTCACACAGGAATTTATTCAATATTGAATACTATTTTGAATAGTTTTCGAATAATGAATATTTGTTATCACAATTAATATAATACTGGGATGTTTACATCCCAGTATTCTTAAAGTTAGCAAGTTTGTGTTATTACATAGTAACGTTATGAAACATTGTTTACTAAAAGCACAAATGGAGCATTAGGAGCAAACAAGTGGTTGCTTCACATGCACAGGGCCCTTCAGAGAGTGTGAATTGTTGCTGTACAGCCTGTGAAGTATGGCTACCTAAGTGACCTAGCCTGCTCCACTATGCCGCAGTTGAGGCGCAAGTTAGAATCGGTTGGCGCAGGACTGGGGTAATTGGAGAGCGCAGTGGACATAAAGAAGGCTGATGATGGTGATGATAATGGTGTTTTCAAATATTTGAAGCGTATTCGAAAAACATTTGCATTTACAGACAGTGACTATTCGATTCTTCATTCGAAGTTTCAAATATTTGTACGCCTCTAGCAGATAGCCATCGTTAGTGCTGTGCGAGTCGACCGCAGTCGGTACCGACGGTAAAGAGCAGGCAACCTTTTCATTGCTAGGTTTGGCGTGATTTGCCACTTATTTCAAAATCAGGAGAGTTGCGGCAAATTCGCATGACGGCAACACCCGCTCCCCCCTCTGATTCATTTGGTAGTATTTGCCTGATTCTAATACACCCCTGAATAAATGCACGCTCACTTTCTATGTGTCCAAAGTAGAAAACTAATGTAGAACTGACATTAAAGCTTCTAAAAAACAGAAATATAATGCACACCTGAGTTTTTCACAAGAAATATAGGCGAGGGTCTAATATGTTTTGCACACTGGCATCCAGTTTTTTTAAAGTCAGCTTCGCTGCAATTCAATTGTTATATGTGGCAAAGTATGTGAACACCGCGAATGCTGCTTTTGGTTCAGTTTTCTTGAGGCGGTTGGGTGAAGGTGCGCTTTAGAATCGGGTAAATATCGTAATCAGACATTGTGAGCTACCATTATTGCTTGAAAATTTTACAGCAGGCCGAAAATATGTTTTCGACTGGGAAATGATGTTTGGTTATCACATTTACTGTTTTCTAAGCTATGCCGAGACAGATGCTGCCAGTAAAGGGGTTGCTTTTGGGGTCACTATGGGGATCAGGCATGTGCGTGCTAGCTGGTCAAGTTCGAATTACTTTTGCGAAAGCCAATTTTAGGATGGAAATAATGAAAGTTTGGGCTCATAGAAATGCATGTTTGCCAGCAGGGACCTTCAGTCGGAATTGAATTAAACGATAAATCTATTTAACTGGAGTCAAATTGATAGAAGTCTACTGCTTTATGCTGTGATTCATTGTTTGGTTGTTGGATTATTGTTTGATCATGACATGGGGTTGTCTGTGTTATAAAACTGCTGTTGTGTTAGTTGGTCTATGTGCTTTAAAGAGACCTATTAACCAACTATATATGATTGACTACATCGTCGGCTATTTCATACCATTGCTAGGCGCCCTTTGGTCATCATGTGTCCTTGTGCTGAAAAACTTCATACATCATCATCACCATCAACTAGGTATCTACAGTAGAACCTCATTGATACTTTCCCATTGCGTATGTTTTCCCTGCGTTAACATTTGCAATCGAGAACAGAAAAAATGACCGAATAGAGTTACACTCAATTTTTACCAGTTCATACGTTCCCGGAAAACAAGATTTTTTGGCACCTAGTGTTCAGTACGTCGCCAAACTGTGATCGTAGATATGTTTTCCGGCCGCTAGATGCCATGTAAACAAAAAATGTGCGAAGCTCACGCGATCCAGAACAGTACATAGCTGCTCACCGTGGCAGCTTCACCGCAACACTCGCCCGCCCGTTTCGCACGAAGACGCCAGCGCTCCCAGTTTCTCATTTCAGTACCAGGAAATCTTCTCCGGGCTCGTCGCACACATCATTCACTGCTATCACCGCCAATTGTATTGTGATAAGCATCTTCGCTTATCCGTTTCACAGCATGTGGTGCCGTCAGAAGCGTAGCACACGCTTTTAACTTCTTAAGGGTCAATGAGATAAATATACAGTGCCGCGAACAAGTCCAAAATGGTTGATGCCATATATTTACAGCGCTGTCTGTACGTTTAAAAAGTGCACCAATTTCCTCATCTTTTTTCTTTTTTGGCATGTGCTGCCACTATGCGGGAATACGGGGAATTTTTTTCTCGTGCCTCCCTCTCTCGGTTTTGGTTGCATGGTCTGTTTTAGAGCTAGTACTGTATTTACATGATTGTAAGTTGACTCGAATGTAAGTTGACCCCCCCCCCCCCCCCCATATTACGTGATAGGGAAAAAAAAAAAAAAAAACGAGCATACTTGAGGGCGCATTCCATAACGAAAATTTATCAGTAGCTGGCATGGTCACTGGACTACTCGTCTTCACTTGTGCCATCATCCTCACTAGTGCTGCCATCGTCATCGCTGCTACGGTGCCACAGCGCGTCGTCATCCAGCGAAATTCCACATTTGGCGAACAACCGCACTACGACATCTTGTGGAACAGCAGCCCATGCTGAATGTACCCAACCACACGCAGCCGTCAGGGAGGCTCTTTCGACAGGTCCGGTTGGCGTAAGTTCGCGGTCTTCTGCCACCAGCCACTCTTACTCACGGCGTTGCAGGTCCTTAAAAGGCAAAGATCCGGGCTTGTTTCATGACTGTTGCACTTCACTGGCAGGGACCGATCGCGCATTTCAGTGATGTATCCCGTAAGTTTGGTCTACAGCTCCAGAAAGCGTCCTGACTTCTGCCCCTGCAATGCCTCACGGAGGCATTGGCCCCTGCAAGTGCCGCCATTCTGAGGGTGCCGCCGCGAATGGCACAGCGGCACTTCCATTGACTATCGACACCCCCCATTAGTGTTGTGTGCGCTGTAAAACTCTAAAAGATGTTGAAAAACCCTTCCAAAAAGCAAACAAACGCATCGCATAGCGAAAACTACGGGTAGGGCCATAGAGCAAACATAAAATTGCAACTACGTTGTAGCACCCCTGATATCTCGTTGGTCTCGCTTTTTTTGGCGGTGCCATGTTTTGGTTTCGATTGTAAGTCGACCCCCCCACTTCAGAATTTCAAAATAAAAAGAATAGGTCGACTTACAATTGTGTAAATATGGTATGCTTGCTCCGGCGCGTCTATATACTACTACCTCTCACGCATTGGTGTGCGCGCGGGTGGGTGGTGGTTAGTTTGAGTTCTGTTCCACATGCGGTTTCAACTTCTTGCACTCGCAAAACTGATGGCTATCTCGTTACTAATTGCTCAAAGGGTGAACGCCTGTTACTTGCTCATTTATTGCTCACAGTGGTCACATATGAAGGATGCCGCCGTGCGTGCGTTTCCTTTTTTTTTTTTTTTTGAAACTCGCGAAAACTAATCGTCTCTGGTTGGCGATAAGATGAAGATCAGTGGAAGTTTGTCACACGTTTTGCTTTTTTGACGGGCACACAACCGCACAGTTTTCTTGAGTGCGCTCACCTGCGCAATTCGATTACGCCATGGACGTAAATATTAGGGTAAGAGCAAGAACATGTGAGACTTATGAAATATTCCTGTGCAATTTTTCTAAGCCTTGAACAATGCATACAACAATGCATGAAATTTTTAATTCTTATAAGTTCATTTACTTTCTTTATTGTTGTTATTCATTAATAAACAGTACATATATACCAACGCAAAATATTTTTTTCTCACTTTACGGTCACCCTAGAAAAATTAAGGTAAATTTTTTTTCGAAACAGGTCCCTCTGAAGAATCTAAATTTGCAATAAAAAAAATCAACCTTGAGTGGTCACATATGGCGAAAAATATCTACCCTGAAAGGGTTAATAGGCGATAACCAAAACGGGCCACTGTTCCCTGCTGCACTTTGCGATCGTGTGCGTTTTCCGGCCACTAGATCCCATGTGAACAAGAAAAGGCTCTATGCGCACGCAGTTGAGAACGATATATAGCCGCCCGTCTCACGTGGAAGTGACGGCGCGCACAGTTTCTTATTCTGGTGCTAGCAAATCACCGCCTGGGTCGTCGCATGCCGCACTCACAGCTATCGACGCCAAACCTATTGCAGTAAGTATCTTCACCTTCACAGCGCTTGGTGCGTAGGCCCATTGGTACTGTACTGCATGCTTTTAGTAGGCGATAATCCAAAGGCGCCACCATTCCCTGCTGCAGGCGGCATGATGTGGGCATCACGTTTCACTTCGGCGGCACTCGGCATCACCCACCAGCCCAATTTCGGTTCGGTTTCCTGTCACCCTCTTAAAACACCACGCAAGAAAACAACAAAACGCATCTCAGGTCGTTGCAGCACCACCAGCTCGACGCAGGTCGGCGTCTCGGGCCGCAACAATCCGTGCGACGCTTCGTATCACATAGATGTCAACAATAGTTGAGTCTGTAAAATTTGTTTAGTAGCTTCGGATTGTACATTTTACCGGTTAGTACGTTTTCACTCGTGATTTTTTCGAGAATGTATGACTGAGATTCTACTGTATTATGCAGGTATAATGTTGTGATTCATGGTTTGGTTGTTGGATTATTGTTTTATCATTACATGAGGCCTTGTGTGATGTCCCTTAAGACGCGTTGAAACAATGCACCAAATAGATGATTCAGTCCATGGATGAAACGGCATGGCTTAATGTTGCTGAATCGTGCAGCAAACAGCTGAAGGACAGCTGAAGGTACAACTTCTGCTCGTAATTATTTGGTGCCAGTGGACCACGTCATGCTCAGAGTCTGTATCACTGATTTAGTTCATTGTGTTAGTTCACCTTTGTTGATTTGCTAAGTAGTCCAAGAATGAGTGGAATGTGTCAGTGTTAAACTTTCTGTCATTTAAAATGCCTGCTTTATCATTTCCTGTTTCAGCCACCTGAGCAGTCCTTAGATGCTAACAGCAGCAGCAGCAGTGGCGGCTCTGCTTCCGGAAGCAGCGGGGGCAGTGGGGGCAACAACAGTAGCCTTCTGGCTGAGCTGATGCAGGCCGCAGGCATCCTTCAAGACGAGGGCGACAGTGGGCGGCCACCCCCACTTCTGGTAGTTGGTGAAGATGCTGTGCCACCAGCCGAGGTCGAAGTGGCCATTGACACTGTGCCCTTGGACGACAATGCTGTGATACTAGACGATGGCCACCTGTGTGAGTTGATATCTCCAGCAAAGTTTCTTTCTGCTTAACCTCATCAGCTCTGATCGCTCCCTACTTTACGCTTGCAATTACTAATACAGAATTCTAGTGGTCTACAGTGGAACCCCGTTCATACGTTTTTCACCGGACCGGGGAAAATAAACGTAACAGCCGGGAAAACGCAACAGTGAGGAAAGCTCCGAAAATGAATTAAAAAAGTGCAGCTTCAACTATAGACAAGTTATTTCCACAGAGTGCACTTAGGACTTAAAAAAGTCTAGAATGGTGGCTTGCCGTTTCTTTCGCTCGCTAGAAATCGCCACACGTTTCTCAATACCCTGGAAGGCCGCATTGCTGTCAGCGTCGCTGTGAGGTGCAACGTACCTGCGGAGGAGGTCCAGAGCCGCGACGGCTTCTCCAAAGCTAGGATTTGGCAACTCCCCGGCATCATGCGGCTCGTGCTCCTTGTCGTCACCGCGCCACGGCAATGGCAACGGACGAACGAATATCCGCGGGAAATTTTGCCCTCTTTGGCGTAATCATGCTAACGTGCTAACGATTGTTTAGTATTACTGCGGAGCGCGCGCGTCCGAGCAGCCCGGTTGCACGCAGCGCGGCGTGGGAGAAACGTAAACAAGAGAGGAGAGCAGGCCCGATAGGCGGAGCAACGCCACGAGCAA
Source organism: Dermacentor andersoni (assembly GCF_023375885.2). Classification (NCBI taxonomy): domain Eukaryota; kingdom Metazoa; phylum Arthropoda; class Arachnida; order Ixodida; family Ixodidae; genus Dermacentor; species Dermacentor andersoni. The sequence continues at coordinate 183,326,980 of NC_092815.1, read as the reverse complement.
CGCCAACTTCCAGTTTCACTTTAGCTTCACAAAGAGTGACGTCAGGGCCTCTCCTGAGTTTCCTTCCTCCGTGAGTCGACCCGTCCAACAACCATGCGGTGACCGTAATCACAGTGATGATAGCAAGACCATTTTTCACGAATGGCCACTTAGTGGCGGCCTCATGCGGCCTCTTGAACTGGCGTGCGGCTTCTTACAGCCAGTTCCATAGCCAAGCCCGGCCAAGCCCAGCCAAAATTCGTCAAAAGCCAAAATGGCGGTTGGAGCGCGTTGTCTACTTTAGCCCAGGCGGGTTCGGGGTGCTAAGTTGCGACGTATCATGCGGGAACGTTTTCACAGCTACAACGTAACAGCGGGGTTCCTTATACATTGGATCCTATGGAAGCTATGCCGGGACCGGATGAAAACGACGTAGCAGCCGGGAAAACGCAGCAGTGAGGAACGTAACAGCGGGGTTCTACTGTATTTTGTTGTTAGACAAACAAATGTACTCATAACAAGTTATTTCATGTTTGCCGTGGGGCTGCAACGCCGCTTTACATACTGCAGCACATTGATTTAAGCTTCTTGGTACAGATTCACAGTATGCTAACAACACGAGACACAGGACAAGAAAGTAGATGACGCCCATGCCTGTTAGAATGCTGTAATGCTATGTACGAAAGTGACTGCAGCTTCTAAAAAATTTGTGGTGTTGGCTTTTACACCATTAGAAATATTCAGAGAGGACGTTTACACATAGTTACAGCACATGCTCCACGATGGACTAACTAAGCTAGCACTAAAATTGAAGTTCACAACAAAAATTTCATTTCACGTTCACTAATCGCATTTGAGGCTTCCTTCAGGAGCAGACTTTTCGGGTTGGTGCATGCTGCTGTGTTTGGGGCAAGACTATGGCTAGGAGCAGGCACCACTTATGCACGATTACGAGCAATTACATGCATCATTTCTTCAGAAGGGTCTCACTGCATTAACATGACGACTTTATTGCAGCCGAAATATGAAGACTGCATATGCGATGAGGGTAGCTATATCGGCTTGCTGATAAGTTATCTTATTTGTTGTAGCGCAGTCAGAACAACATGGACATAGAAGGCACATGAGACGGCACACAGTGCAGAATAGCCAGCTTCAGTGTCTGCTTCTTTGTATGGTTGTGGCTAACAAAAACTCAAGTCTTTCGGATCCACTTTTCTTCACCAACTTTATCTAAAATATGGCCTGCAAGAGCCAAAATTCCATCAAAGCCTTGTAGAAGGGTGTTTTTCATCATGAGTTACACAGGCTTGTGCCCTTTTTGCTTGTTGTTGCAGTGGTGGACAGCGAGGAAGTGAACTTAGTGGAGACCACCCCAGGTGTAGTTGTGGAGGAGTCCCCATGCCTGCTTCAGGACCATGTGGTCTGCCACGAAGTGGAACTGGTCGCCCAGCCTGGACTACAGCTTGAGGTGCGAACACAAGCAGCACCCTTGCTTGCAACATTCCTTAAGTGGGAAGTTAAATAGCTGGCACATGCAATGACCTAGATATCCATTCTTACCGGGAGCACAGAGTGTGCTCGGAACAAATACACTTGAACCTCGCTATAACGAAATAATGGATATAACGAAGTAAAGTGAAATTGCCCATGAAATTCTCAGAGAGATCTATGTATTTAAAACCTCGTTTTGACGGAATGAAATTCTCCTGCCAATGGATATAATGAACCAGGTTCGTCTCTGAGGCCAAAAAAGTACCCGACCGTTGCTCGCTGACTACATCACTTTTTCAGTAGGGTACGGCGCTCATTCGGCCCGGCAGTTCGAAACTTTCATACCCCCATGTCGAATACGCATTCGAGCAACACTAGTCTTTCTCACTGCCGCACGTATCTGCGCACCTGTACACAAGCAACGGCTCACTATTGCACTTCTACACCGACCCCTCTCTAGCGCTTGCCAGGCAGGGCAAGCCATGCCATGCCACACTGCGTGGCTACATGTGGCGGTGTGAAAGGTTAGTGCATTCACTTCTACTGCGCAACGTGCTGTGCAGGCAGGCACGGCTGAGCATGGCCTCCGAGATCTCCCCGGCATGACCTTGGGGATCATGCCCAGGCCGTGCATTCACTTCTCCCTCTCCCTGCGGTGCACCACGCAGGCTGGCAGCTGGGCATGCCCTCCGAGGTTGCACTGGCCCTGGTGCAATTTCGCAGGCCATGAGCCGAAGTTTGCTTGCCTCCTCGATCCCACAGCGCTGTTGTGTGCCATGTGCTGCTCGATTGCGACGAGCCAAGTGGCAAGCGGTTGCGAAAGACCATCACAATAGAACAGAAGGCAGCTATCTAAAGGCTGTTGCGTCGGTTGCTAAGTCACGTGTTGTACATACCAAAGATTCTTTGGTTCCTTTGTTCAAGTTTCATCGCATGTGTGGCCGTGTAGCGGTTCTGCGGACGGCAGAGTCGTCTTGTTATTTCCACATTTACAGCTGTGCACCCCATTGGGCATATATTGCTGTTAGTGACAATACTGGATGTAATGAAGTAACAAAGTAATTTCGGCTCTCCCTTCAGCTTTGTTATAACAAGGCTCAAGTGTATTTGCTGTGTGCGAAAGAGGGAAACGGAGACCTGCAGTGAATGGAAGACGGAAAAGTCAGCGAGGAGGAGAGCACAGTCTCTTGCCTGTTACATTCTAAATGGGCCAAGAAATGCGTGGGGACTGTCACAGATACAAGTGCAAATGAGCTGGCTACGCTAACCCCAACTTATCTCCTGCTTCCGCTTTGGGGGTGATGTTGCCGCAACTGTTGTATATGTGTTTGTTTATTAGCTGTTACAGGCAGGAATTTTCTTGGGTGGCAAAGAATGAGAGAGAAAGCAAAAGGGGGACTAGACAGCTTTAATATATAACAGCTGTACACCTTTTGGAGACCCAATGAAATAGAATTGTCACCACTGTAAATGCATGAGCCGCAAATGGCATTTGGGGATATTTTACATGCTAATCCAGCCACATTAGAATTGGGTCACATGTTTTCAGCATTTCGGGTGCTTGCATGTGTCACAGGACGAACTGTCATAGTGGTTAGTGAAAGTCTGGGCCACCATCCTGTTTGTAGTTGTTGACGAGCCATTCCAGAAAGGAAGAATATCAAATGCAGGGGGCTTCTTTTTTTGTTGTTATAAATTCTGATGCATGGTATATTTGGGTGCACACTGTTTCCTAGTTTCAACTCATTAAAACTGGTTGCACCTGGAGTTTGGGAATGCATTAGAATCGGATGAGTACTGTCAAGGGAAGTAGAGGTGTTGGGGCATTCTTTCTGCCTCTTCTTTGATTCTACTTGCTGGATAATTTGATCGATTTGGTCAGTTTCTTCAGGGTCGAGTTAACAGAAGTCAACCGTATTAGTAATACTCAGAATTCGTACTGACAGTGAAGGGCAAAATTTCATTTATTGTTTTCATATTTGAACTTTATTGTATGATGGCTTTTTGGCAGCAGCGGTACTGCATGGGCAACACTCTCTTCCAGTTCCAGGACCGTACTCTAACAGTCTCCATTCCTGTGTATCCAAATCCTGAAAATTGGGTCGACCTTGGCTCTTCCGCCAGCCCTGAACTCGTTTACTATAGACAGCTGCGGGCTGTTGCAGCAGACACTGCCATCTTCTCCAGGACAACAACTTCTTTGCAATGCATGCACTCTCACTGCTGGACTGGTCCTGTGTGGAAGCAGAGTTCTTTCTTGGTCGATTAAATTCTGGGGTTTTACATGCCGAAACTGCTATGTGGCACACTGTAGCGGGGGACTCCAGAGTCATTTTAAGTGGCTAGAGTTCTTTAACGGGCACCAGAATTTAAGTACACGTGCATTTTTGCATTTCGCCCCCATTGAAATGTGGCCGCAGCAGCCGAGGTCGAACTTACGATTTTGAGCTCACAGAGCAACGCCATAGCCACTGTGCTACCGCGGTGGGTTTTTTGTCGATGCAGGCATGATCGGGCATGACCAGCCTCCCGTCAGCTATTTTGAGTAAACCATGAATACAATGGAACACAGCTGATTCTAAACCCACTAAACACACTGACGTCAGCCTTGGTCGGCCCTGTGTGTATATTTACTACCAGAAATTGAAAACGAAGGGCTGCACTTGATGATGATGATGGTGCATCTCGACTAGGTAATGATGGTGGTAGCGAGGGTAGGGTAGCTTTCACATACATGTACATGTGCTACGTGTGCACATAGGTTCCCTAACCAGGTTAGGTGAGGTATGATCAGTGCCAGTGGTGTAGCCAGAGATATATTACAAGAGAGGTTCTCCGTTCTGTTCTATGGGAAGAGAGAGGAGGGGATTCACCAGAAAATTTTTTTTGGGGGGGGGAGTTTAAAACCCCTGAAACCTCACTATGCCTACGCCACTGATCAGTGCAATACTTAGTGAGGCCCTTTCCATATTTCACAGTATCTCCCTCAATGTTTAGCCATGTAAGGGCCATACCCTCCAAGAAACCCTCACATATGCCATCACTAATCATGGCCAGCAAGCGCTGCCATCAGGAAATCAGGAAATGATAGCTTGACTGAAGGAGGCGCAGTAAAGCACTGAAAGGAGGCTTGAGAGAGGAGCCTTGTTTGGCCACCTTTATCTTAATTGGCCACCTTTATCATGAATCACGCCGACACGCATGGGCATTGCAGCAGGTGAACCAGTGTTGTACCAATGCTGCGCATTTGCTATGATCATTCAGCCATGCTTAAGGAGGTTTGTTGAACCAGTAACATGACAGCATCGAAACAGTGCATATTTTGACGGTTGGGTCAGCTTTAGTCACAACAAAGGAATGCTCACTTTAAGAGTGGGCCATCGTAAGTGGCTAAGCTGTAGTTAGCACACCTGGCTTTCAACTACACACGCATACAGGGGCATGTGTTCGATTTTCAATGCATGTGGCAGGCAAAGTTTTGTTTTCCTTCATTACATGTCAAGGGTGAGGTTAAGAAGGTAGAGGAGGTGGTCTGACGAGAATGCAACAGCATGTTGACAGTAACAACGACTGCATAACAGACAGGACGGGTGGACAGACAGATAAAACCAGCAAACCCAGTTTTGAGCATTTAATTGCAGTTTCAGTAAAGCCACAAGCAACAACAAAAAAAAAGGTACATGGGTGCACACAAAGCACTTCGTGTGGAGTAAATACCAGACAAAATCCTCGACGACTGGCTTGAGAAGATGAGGACAAAAGGTAATCTATGGACTATATAAGTGATACCCGTGCCACATTGGTACAGAAAATGGCATTCAGTAGTTAAGGCCTTAAGTTCCAGTTGTCACATGTCCAAATTTAATTACATTTGACCCGATGATGTCGATGACAGCGTCTTCTGAAGTGAGCAATGTTAGGGTACGAACTAAAAAATTGATATGCATTTACAAGCTTAGACTGTCGTAATAAACAGTGAAATATAAAACTAAGCATACTATGCACGGTTAGCTTGAGTTTCTTGCTGTCTTTTAGAATCGACCATAGCAACTGTGGCCAATGTATGTCAAATCCGAAGCCCAGAAACAAAATGGCGCCTGCCGCAGCGAGACTGCGCAATGCCGACCTGAGGAAGTTTGTTTTATCACGTGGAATCCATAAGCACAAAGACTGCATGTGAACAGCCTGCGCACAATGAAAGACTACCGTGCAATAAATACAACCCATCCCCAAGTGACTTTCGTCTGCTGCACAGGTTGCTAACCTCTTGTGCAGCTTCGCTAGCTGCAACAATCCTTGTGTTCTCAAAGGCTGTTTAGTATAAATGAAAAGGTTTCTTCTCGTAAAAGTGCCGATTGTACTTCAAAATTATATATAAATGTTTTCTAACAGGCTTAAACGTTTCAAATACCTTACTTACACTGAGAAATGCATATTCTCGACACCGTGGCTTGCGAAGCTACGGCGTCGAGAGTACGAATTTTTCAGTCGTTTAGTTCTGGCGAATGCATTAAATAACGAATGGTATTAAGGCGAATGCCATTTGATTTGCTCGTGTGGCACCACTCAAATGACATTAAATGATAAGGCATTAGGAAGTTAATGTCATTTTCTGTGCCCATGTGGCACGGGTATGACCAGACCATGTAGAATGCTTTGTCTGTGTCCATGTGCCTCTTGTTTTTTATCCTGTGGCATTAGCACTACCTTTCATCGTGATATTATTCACAGCCGATGAAAATAATTTTGCGCATGATTTGATGCTCTTTCTATCAGTTAATTCTTTGCATTGTTGCCTCGCTGTTTGGTAGAGTGTCTTACGCCACCTGTCGTCTTCATTCCAGGTCGTTTCAACATCACCTGCGACAGAAAGTAATCGTGCTCAAACTTCCCAGAATGGTCAAATTGCAACCAAAGAACCAGCAAGCCATAAAGTTTTGCCAAGTGAGTGTTTACTAGCAAAAAGCTTGTTTTTCCTAGTGTCCCTGTAAAATGCTCCCAAGGGTTGCAGAGTTGTGCCTACCTTTTCCTTTCACCGCTCGCGCTGCTACTCGCCGAGTGCCATCACGTGGTCTAAAATGACATCAAATGTTCTGCCACTCTGCAGAGAAGCCAATCTCAGAGACACAACACCGACTTTTCGTTACTGTCAATGCCAACAGTGCCCCCATGCCACAATATCCGTAGTAACGATGAAGTCTGGCTGCTGGTTGTCCGTGCCAAAAGGTAATGAAATGTGAAATCCTTGAAAAGACAAAAGAAAAAGAGAAATTTGAGCAGCTGCACGATGGCCCACCACTCCAAGGGCCGCCATGCGCTCATTTTCTGGCCTTCTCGACATTGCCAGCCTTGCACGCATCTCTCCCATCACCCTTCGACCCTTCTGAATCATAACTCTATGCCATGCCACCCTTTGAAACATGGATTGACCACACCAGCTGCACTGCTCCCAGGTTGCTCTCTGGCCTCTCATTCTACGCAGTTAGTCCAACAGATTGAGTCACTTGTGCTCGTCTTTGTTGGTTGCATCGAAGTCATTCCTGGCCACATGTTTTCTCAGCCTCGTTTGACGTCGCCAAAATGGAAGATAGCTGATCCCCCCGCTGATCATCGGCAGTGCACTACATTGCCGGTGAAAAGAAAGCACACTACTATAGATTTGGAAATGAAGTGCTTCTAACCAATGAGGCGATCATTGTGAACATGCTTGCATCGGATAGCAACGGCGATGACGGCAGTGACAACGCAGTAGGGCAGGCTGCTTCAACGTTGTCCTCGCAGGAAGCCGTGCAGATAGTTCAGTCCCTTTGGAGCTTCGTTTTCGCGAGCACCTGGATGCTTTGGAAAAGGAGAAGCTTTGCACGAAGCAAGCAAAACTGGCAAACATGGGGTTTTCTCGTGCAAACCAGTGAGAAGTACGTGGAGAGATGCTTGCAGCTATCTTGCCCTAGCATTTCTTCTGGATTTCTCAAGCTGACAGGCTCCTGCGGCAACCTTCTCGCATTTTATGAAAGGCCCCTTTTGAGGCCACTAAAGCGATGCCTCGGCGGAGCTCGCATATTGCTTGCCGCCCCCGATCCCTCTTTGCAGTTGTTATAGCAGTGCCATTCTCGAACGCCAACAGCCACAGCTTGTTATACGTGACCAGAGCATGCAGGAAGCAGAATTAAACTGTTAAATGAGATAACACAATTAGCAGCCAGATGGAGGAAGGTGGGGGGGAGGGGCACTGGCTTCCCCACCATTACAGTTTTCTTAGTATAGCTCTGCCATCCCCAAATTTTGTTGTTGAATTCATATATCGCCAGCGTTTCTGAGATGCTTGTTGCATCACGGCAGGTATGATATCCTAACTGGATTCTTATGTGCTAGGCTTTTGCGTTTATGCTTTTATTACTCGCGTGAGCTACCGCTGTAAAGTGTAGATCCGTGCATGAAAAACCCGCAGTGGGCTGCTCTGAGCTCCTTCAGCTGACACTGTAGCGTTACCTTTGAGAAAATATTGTTGTCTAGATAATAAGCTCCTTGAATAAATTTTCGTGAACGAAGACGCCATAAAAAAAAAAAAGGAATTCGCAGTACCGGCCTAAAGGTGAAGCACCAATTGCGCTAGCAAATTGGTAGAAAGCTGTACGAAGTAAAGATAGTACCGTATAATGCAGAATATAGGTCGAGGCGGAATATAGGTCGACCCCCTTACATTGAAGCAAAGAAGTCAACATAAAAATTACAAGGCACAAAACTTCGTTTTATTTAGTGGTGCCGCCAGACTCGTCACCTGCTCATTCGTTTGAGCTGTCTGATCTCTCGTCGGAAGACGACTGCTTTTCACTGGCTGCGTCCCACAACATGTCATCCTCGGTGCCGTTTAAGGAGTTGCTAATGCAACACTTCTTGAATGCCCGCACCACCATATCGTCGGGCAGCGAGCGCCAAGCCTGTGACACCCATGTGGCCACAGTGGCGAGAGGCGGGCTGCGCAGCCGGCCGGTTGGAGTCGTCGGGTTGTCGCCGGCCATCCACTGATTATATTGTTCACGGACACGTTCTTTGAAGGGCTTGTTGAGCACGACGTCCAGTGGCTGAAGTGTTGACGTCATGCCTCCCAGAATGACGGCGAGTTCCGTCCTCCCGTCGCGGAGTGCCTGCTTCACACCTGCGGTCAAGTGCCCGCGAAAGGCATCCAAGACGAGCATGCTCGGACACCGCATGAGTGCACCAGGTCGCCGATTCCAGACGGTCTTAATCCAATTGAGCATGAGGGCCTCGTCCATATAGCCCTTTTCATTCACGCGAACGACATCCCGCGGGAAAGCCTCTTTCGGCAGCGTCTTCCTCTTGAATATTATGTATGGGGGCAGCTTTCTGCTGTCTGCAGTACACGCGAGCATCACCATGAAGTGCGAATGGTCGTTCCCCGTAGAAAGAAGCTTGACTTCATTTGCGCCGTTTTCGAACACTGTGGTGGGCAACAACATGTCGAACCACACCGGCGTTTCATCAGCGTTGCCGATCTGTCCTAACATGTAGCCATGCTGCTGCCGGAGACGGATAACATAGCGCTGGAATTCGACCAGCTTGTCCTCGTATGCCTCTGGCAGCTTCTGGCAGATTGATGTGCGCCGTCAAAGTGCGAATCCCTTGCGTCGCATGAAGCGACGAACCCAATAAATGGAGCCCTTGAATTGTTCCATGGGCAGTCCGGATTCTCGGGCGATCTCAATAGCTTTGATGCGAATGAGTTCTGCTGTCACTGGCAAAGATCTGGCACGATGCTCGCGGACAAAATCCGCCACGCTGTCTTCGAGCTCCGGGGGCACCGCGCCATAGAATAAAGAACCGCGCGGAGCCCTCGAGTTGGGCCACAGAACACCTATGGTTGGGCCGCGTCGGTCACCAAGGAGGCGATAACGATGCGGATGCCAAAAGGTCTGCGCTCCTACATGTTGCCAGACGACTATTCATGTTGTGCCAAGGGCCGGTATATAAGTCGAGGGGCGAACTTTTAGAAATATTTTTTGGAAAAAACCTCGACCTATATTCCGCACTATACGGTAGTTTTATCGGCCGCATAAACTATTAAACATTTGCTTACTAACTAAATTAACAATGATAGAATGTGTAAGCATGACTTAACGAGGACGTAGAAAGAAACAGACACACAGAGACAGCGCACCCTTTGTGTGTCTGCTTCTTTCTACGTCCTTGTTCAGTCATGCTTACACATTCTATCATGGATTCAAGCTAACTAGCCAGCAAACATGTTTTAACTAAATTAACCGACGTGGTGTCATTTGTGCACAGGTAAACATGAACACATCTCGCTCGATGAGTGCAGAAACTCACCGTCAAAATTCTGGAGGGAAGAATCGTGGCAGCAGCAAGCGAATTGACCTTCATGTATCTCTCGCTTCAATGCGAACGAAACGGTGCAAGCACAGCGCATACGAAGCTACCGGCACTATGCGCATTTTGCAAACATTGCAGATCGCTTTGAAGAGGAGGCCCATGCGGGCGCGCACTTTGGCATATCGCAGATCGCTTTCGAGACACACGAGCGCCAGCGACAGGTGTGAGTCTGTGCCCTGACGTCAAGCAAGCGGTGCTCACAGCGCCCCTGTAGGTCGTTCTCGGTGCTAATAAGAATGCAATTTTCATGCCACTTGAATATCATTATAAGTGGGTTCGACTGTATTCCGTGACGTGACATCTCGTGACATACTCGCATATGCCATGACATGCGTCACATGGCATGAATGACAAGAAATGTAATGAGATCACATGTGACATGATAAGAATGACATTGCATGCTTGACATGAAATGCAGATATGACATGGCAAATGAGATGATAATGACATGACGTGCAAGACATGAATTACATGCGTGCATGGCATCATATGCATGATATGAACATGAATTATATTTATCACATGCATGCATGACAAAACAATGATAGACATGCATGACCGCAAGCACATACTTTGTGGCCCAGACTAGCAATGCACGTCATGATTAAATCCAGTTAACGGTGATTTAGTTGAAGAAACAGTATCATGAGGGTGTAAGAGGGTATATAGACAGACTCAATGTGCCTAAAGTAGGCAACAAATGCAGCGTGGCAGCTGCGTTTCTAGACTACTACTAGATGGTGTTCCAAGTTCGGCTCCTGTGCGTGTGATGAGTGGTTTTACCTGATAGCATTAGAACAAGACGGCAGATGTACGTGTAACTCTGCTTCCTTTGGGAGCATATACAGGGACACTATTCTTGCCAAGTTTCTCTTTTTTCATTCATTGTCGTTATCATGTGAAATTTTTGCCTTTGTTATGCACATCAAATCCTTGCAATAATCAATGCAGGGGTCACCGAATGTGCTTTTTAATTGTTTTGGGAGCACTGCATATAAGGTAACTGGTGCTGTGATGCACACTGAAGTGGAAATTAATGCAAGCTATGGCTTATTAATGACAGGTGATCGCAAGTGATTTTTGTTGACTGCGGACCTTGTAGCTTCTCTCAAGAAGTCATTTTATTGCTGGCCAAAAAAGAAGTTAGTCAGGTAGCACTTCAAATTTGCAAATTTAATCACATCCAGAACATGATGGCAGCTAAGGAAGAGTACACAAAACATTTCTGCACAGTTCAGCCTCATTAATGTTTCTGCTACTTTACAACTGCCTTTTGTGCCTTGGTACAGGAAGGAACAAGGGCTATTCTGCTCTGTTTATAACCATCAGTAAAGAAGGTCTTGAGCAAAATAACAAGGTTCTTGTGCAAGGCACCAAGAGGGGTGAGGTGAAGCATCAGGAGCTTTGAAACATAAACAGAATGTGGGTGGTATGGGTACCAAGCGTGACAAAGACAGGTTTTCATTGCAGAAATAAAGTAGCATGGATGTTGGACTGAAGGGGTCACTCTTTCAGTGCTTTGTTCTGTTGTGTTCAGGTACATCGTCCTCAGCTGAACAACCAAAACTAAAAAGTGCGAACAGTGGCGGCACGTCACCAACGCCAGCACCTGAAAACAGGTTGGACAGGCCTCGCAGCCCTCACAGGAAACGGCCGGGCTCTGGTGAGTGGAACAGCGTTGGTGATGGCAACAAAACCAGTGTTCTTGAAGCAAGGGACGCGCACGCGCGGACATGGCTCAGTCATGTTCAGATGCTTGACTGCCACCTGAAGCGCCACTAACAAGTCTACGTAGATGGGACACAGATTTTTTTTGTTTTTTGCTGCACTTTTCTCACCGAGCCGCACATTATGCACTGCCCTAGATGTGCAAAAACCACCATCACATGTCGCAGCGACATGCATGACACTTCAAATGGTCAAACAACAAATAAGATGGCGCCCATGACGTGTTTCCGGCATACAGGATCGCTTCTGGGCCTTGTTTAGTTTTGTAAACAAAAATTGTGGTTCCCATGCAAGTGTTATGCATGGTATTTTATGCAATTTAAGTGCAAACACATTTGAGCACTTTTTGAAGTCTGCTAGCTTTGTGCGAGTAGGTAATGTGCGGCGTTACATCCCAGCAAATTTTGTTGCAAGATTGCAGTTCAGTGACATTTTGTTGTCGAGAGGTATGAAATGCATTGAGTCCTTATGGATGTTTGCCGAGAACCGAGCTTTGACCGAGCTTACGGGGGCTCCAGGCCCAGGAAACGCCAACTGGGGCAGCCTTTTACAGAAACATTATTACACACTGCTTCTCAGGCTAGAGTCGGCGAGCAGCTCTCGAACTAGTGTAGCTGTTGCTGGGCGCTCGGGCGCATGAAATCGGAAGCTTTCTTCATGAGTGTACAGTGGCTTAGTGCTGTGTTCCATGCTTACAGGAGCTGCATGCTGCGATCCCGCAGTATTGGAAATACTGCGGGATCGTGTGGACACCTGCCACAAGCGCCATTAAGTGAATGCCCTTAGGGGCGCATCGCCACGATAACACCAGCCGTGCTGCAGCCGTGTTTCCATAGCAGTAGTGCAGTAGAAATGATAAAAAATGAAGGGACAACTGCAAGCATGTAGCAGGGTCAAGATTTGGTTGCTGATAAGTGTTTGCAAAAGGTGAATTCTAAATGTATTGTTGAAAAAAAAGTTTGTTAGGGGGTGGTTCTTAGTATCATAGACATTCTACGCCTTTCATAATAGCTGCTGTGGGCCCCTTTTAAAGTGAATAGCTTTCTTTGGCTCTTTTCCCCGTTTTCGTGGTGGGAGGCCGAACTTTCCCCTCTAATAGAATAAGGAGAGGGTAGCAGCGTATGAAGGAGGAGAGGAGTGCCATAGAGGCTGAGCCAGCAGACAGAAATTAGGTCAATTGGGGAGAGGGAAAGGTGTCATTTTCTCCGGATCTTACTGGTTAGTGGGAGAGGTGCTGGCATTGCGCCATAATTTAGTGAACCTTGTAGGTCAGCAAAGCAGTGACCCAGCATGATGCTGCAATGACTGTAGCAGAAAATGAACAGAAATTGGAAAAGCAATGCGTGAGGCTTGGGGTCAATGAGACGCCGCCATTATTGTCAAGGAACAAGAACAAACGTGTAAATGCACACAGGCCCTCTGCAATGACATATGGACGCCATGGCCGTAGACAAATGAAAAGAAACATTATGCGAACGACCTTCACAGATAATTCAGCGCATTAAGAATGATATTTGCTTACTTTGACGGACATCTTTGATGGTTTCTGTATAATATTTTAAGGCTTTTATGTTGTCCTGAAGTTGGAAATGTGATGTATCATGTGTAATAACAGAGGTATTGCTGGGTTTGTCTCACTAACATGCAAGCGACTTGGGACTGTTATGTCATGAACATATAGTAATTGGAATGTAGAGCTTTGGTCAGCAAAGCCATGTTAGCGGGAGAGACCTTGAAATTGCGGAGTACTTGTGGAGCGTGTTGGCCTTGTGAAAGCAGTTCAATTTACAGTAGGGATAATGTCTTGTTGATTACACTATGCAAGAAACAGTGCCCAGTTGTGATCCAGTTTCTCTCTTTTTACACAACTCTCTTGTGCTCTGGTCAACCTATGTGAATCATGGTAGTTCCATAAAAATTTCTGACGAGAGAGTTGACAAAGTAATTCCACTTTGTTACTCTTGAAGGGGTCTGAAACACTTTTTAAACATAGTGAGAAAACATTGCTGGTCTTTAGAAAAGTCTCCTGTGTACATGTAAGCCAGATGTTATCGCACTGCATGCAGCAGGGAATTTACAATCTCGTGTCAAAAACGGAAAAATCACTTGCTCTCACCTTTGCAATGTCGTCACCACAAGCAGCGAAGCTTACCAGCAAGTATTGGCTGATTTCGTGATTGTGATAACTTTCTCAGTAATACAGTTAACTCTCACTTGAGTGAACTTCAAGGGACCGAAAGAAATAGTTCACTTAACTGAAAGTTCACTAAACTGAATTTTCACTAGACCAACATAAGACATGGCATACAGAGTGAGAAGTTTGAAGTGCAATTCATGGAGCAAAAGACATGGCATCCATGGTGTTAAAAATGTGTGAAATGGAATTTGTACATATGAACAAGTACAAGGTTCATAACAGTTATAATGCTGCCTTTCTCACATAGAAAAAAAATCTGTAATCTTCTTCTGCACTTGTACTTTTAAAGCAGAGGAAGTAACAAAACCGTCCAAAGAGCCAATGTTTTTGTACACTTCTTCTGGCACAGCTTGCTGTTGAGACACAAAGTCTCTCAACTTTCCAATGTACCATACAGCCTCAGCTAGAGTTATAGCGCTTGAAACTGGCTCGGCAGTTGCCTCTTCTTCGTCGCACTCTTCTTCTTCAGGACGAACACTGGAAACAATCTCCAGATCCGTCTGTCCAGCACAGGTAATCAGTGCCTGTCACACTGTGCATAGTCTTCAAACAAAGTACTATTGCTATCGACCTCCAGCTGATGACAGGTCTCTGTCCACATCGCGGAGTATAGCATCTCGTCGCGCTGTTCCTTGGCCTTGGTCCTCTGAGCGAGTTCGTTAAACTGAAATATTGAATGTTCCAAAATTCGTTTAAGTGAAACATTTTTGCATAGGATCTATAAGAAAACTGCCGGGGATTTTAAAAAGTTAGTTATTCTGAAATATTCTATAAACCGACGTGTGTACAACTGAGAGTTTACTGTACTATTATCGCTAATTTTGAGATAAATAAATGAAAAATGTAGATCTACACTCAAAAAGACAGAAAAAGCTTTTCATCTTTCCACTGCCAGTCTACACATGACAGTTGCACATAGCTGCGTGGCCTTCGGGATAGCAGCGGCATGCTGTGTAGAGTAGGTGCCACGGCCTCCGCGGAATGCCACAACGAGCGCTTTCACCGGTGAGAAACTCAGCTTTTGGGCAGAGCCTTGCCCCCTTGCCATGTCCCTGTGTAGCTTCCAGCATACTAATGGAGACGAAAGAAGAGAGAAAGCATCTCATTGGTGCAGTAGCTACGTATAACTTCTATATGATACATGAGGCAACTACCTTTAATAGTGAGGCCATTCTACGATTAGAAAAGTGTTTTAGGACCCTTTTAAGCTTGGTGGAAGCAATGTTTTTTTCTTGGTTTCGCTTCAGTGTATGCTAAAACTATATATAGATTGTACTAACCAGCAACCTTGCAGTGCTTTTGCACATCTTCGTCTGCTGTGGTCAGCATCGAGAAGTAAATGGTTAAGGTTTGTGGCATTTGCTATTGGTTCTGGTGTAAGCAGTTCATTTTCACCATGCTCTTACAGATGATGGGAAGGATGTTCCCGGTGCCAGCAATGGTGTTGTGGCTTGTGGAGTTGCTGAACGGCTGGGTCTGATGGTAGAGTACAGTTCTTGTATTTACATTTGCGTGATCTGTTTCGTCACTTCTATCATGCTGCAATTCTTGTACACTACTATGAGCTATCACTTAGACATTCTACCAAAAACAGCATAACAGCATTATGTGAAGTATTACAATGTAGTAACAGATTCAGCGCATAGATAAAAGTACAGCAGGAGGTTATTTAAGGTGCCCTGAACTTGTTAATTGATATGTTTACGATTCAAGCAAAAATTAGAAAGTTCACTAATTAAAAGTAATTAAGTAATACTTTGTGATGAAAGAAACGATGGCCGTAAGTACATACGACTACAGCTACTATGAAGTCGGTACGATCTGTCTAGAGCTCGTGGTTGATTTTAAAATCTTGATCCAAGTTAGCTGGGACACCCTGTATATAAAATATATGTGTTGTTGTATTGCCTGCCTGCTGTATGCTAGTATATTAGTTGTAAATAAGTTCACAACATTTGTTGTCTCGTATTGTTACAGGTTTCTGGTACCACTGCCATTTCCATATCATCTACCAGCATAGTGCAAGCGACTGACACTGCCCAAGCTCAAAGACCTGCCACCAATTCGCCAGCAATAGTTGCCACACAGCCTGCCCAGCTTGTCTCTTCAGAGCCTCTAAAGAAAGCAAGTAGTCTGTTGCGGCGGACTAATAATTCTGATCTAGCCGTCCCTGGCCCTAGTAAAATGTCCGCCATAGGTTCAACATGGAAGCCCAGTACGAAGTCGCCGCCTCCTGGACCAAGTTCGACTGGAGAGCAACAGCCTAACGGGCCTCAGCAACCCATTGTTCATGTTCAACCAGTGCCACCTGTCAGCATGAGTGAAGCACCGTCAACATCTAATGGACCTTCAAGGTTGTTGCCAAGTGCTATTGCAGTTGAAAGTCTTAATGAAAATTCAAATGCAGATATGAGTGACAGTCTAAGTAGCAGACAAGCAAGCAAGAATTTGAGTACCACTTCAAATGGAAATGGTGGCCCGAGCCAGAGCTCTCCGGAGAACATAGCTGAAGATTCAGCAGAGAACTCTGTGGAGAACCTGATGCAGAGCTTGGAGGGGAACTCGGATGACAACACAAACGACAGTTCCCAAGAAAGCTCCAGCGTGGTTGGTGGTGCAATTAACGAGGAGGATTCTGTGGAACCCACGGACCTCCAGGACTCCATATCGAGTTCCTCCTCGGCAGCACTAGTGTACCCCCGCAACCCTGATGAAGAGCAGTCAGCCATAATCAGCTCATCATCGAATGACCATGGTCGGAGGGACATTCACAAAGCTAAGCGCGCTTGCGATGTGAGCAGTTCGACGTCGGTGTCTGCGTCGCCGTGCCCAGTTGCACCAATGCCTTCAACTTCTGCCGTCTTCAATGAGCAGCGTCTGCCAGCTGCCAGTTCAACACCATCCGCTCCTGAGCAGAACTCTCCCGATCAGACGAGCGAGGGCAGTTCCACAGGCCACTTTCAACTGCCTTCCTGCTTCGGCGAGGACAATGGTGGCAGCAGTTCCAATGTCACGTCAGCCGAGCTTGAGATTGCTGTGGTCTCCTCGCCAACTCCGGATGCCCAAGAGTTGGCGAACAGTGCGAGCGGCGAGAGCAGTGTTGCTGGTAGTGAAGAGCGAAGAAGCAGTGCCGTTGAGTCGTCCGAGCAGGATGGTCCAGCGGAAGTGAGCTCGGCTGTCACAACACAGCAACCTGGCATTTCGTTGCTGCGTGCTCAGCGTGAAGAGGTGACGTCAGCGCAGAATGGTAATGGCTTGTCATCCGCAGCAAGCAGTGAAGTGACGTCGGCAGTGTCGTGTCCTAACTTTGATAATGATGATGACGACGGTGTTGATGGTAATGAGGCCGGACCGCTAGTGAGTGAGCTTGTTGTCAATAGTGACGAAGAAGAAGTGAGCACTGCTGAGGCTGTGTTAGTGCATTCTGAAGGCCTGGCGGAAATCACATGCTCAACTATAGATGCTGCAAGTGCTTCGACAGCTTCTGGTAGCCTGTTTCACCTCAACACACGGCCTCTGTCTGTGTCCAGCACGGAGGAGGCGGAATATCTAGGAGGCAAGTTCTCATTCTCAAATTCGGCATCATAAGTTCTTGAGCATGCAGTGTTTCGTATTTAATATTTATTCGAGTGTGTGCTTGCTTGCCATTTCAGTAGTACCAAATTTGCACAGATGTAATGGAATTACAGCTCTAAGAAACACCTCACATTGTTTTTGAATCTTAAATACAGGGTTTCCCAGCTATCATGCACCAATTTTAAAGAAAGAGTGAACCCTTCTGTGCAGATGAAACCAGTTGCATGTTGTTAACCGCAACCTTAACAGGCATTGAGTATATTTTGTATTCCTAATCAGTTTGTAATGAGTACTTACCCCTGTTAACTCAAAGCTGTAAAAACCTGCAACAAATTTCAATATAAAAGGAGTTTCGAGATAAGCGAAATCACAAAATATAAGCCATCTGGTTGCACGTAGACCACGTGGAGCTTTTTTGAAATACTGCTGGTAATATTTTTGGTCACTTTCGCGTGCATTGGTGCAGGAGACATCAGCGTCTATGGGCAACGGCACTGTGCCAAGACAGCATGCTTGTCACAGAGTCAAGGCAGTTAATCCTATTGATATATTTGAAGCCAACGATCCAAGCGTAACTGCTTTCAGACATCTAAAAAGCTGACATTACTACTTTTTGCATGGGGATGAATTGCAGAGAATTTAACTGAAACTGCGGAAGAGCGCAATTTTCGTACCTGGGAGCTGAACTTACACCACACAATATAAATCAGTTATTGTTGTGATCAAAATTACGATGTTTATTTATGAATGGTTCATTCCTTTGTACACCTATAACCACCAAAGAAGGCAGCTAACAGATACATTCAGTCCTTCCTTTTGCCCTTAATTATGCACTGCAGCTGGTTACTTCAAAGTTCACTGAAGTGAGATAAACTACTGAAGGAAGCTTTCTGTTTTGGATTTGCTGTTATTGTGAATTTTTAACCTAAAGGTGCACTCAGTGGTGGTTCAGAGCAGATTAAAAATTGTATTGGTCTCTGAGGTTTTTTAAGCAGGTTCTTGCAAAGCTCACAAAGACTTACTGAAGCTAAGACTTGCTGATGGCTCTATGTAGTTTATTTAATAATGACATACTACTCGGAAACCACTGTGAATCCCACTACGCGATAAAGTTACAGCAGTGTGCTATATGTCCAAAACAAAATGCAGCACTGCTCCCCCCTCTAATTGCAGCTTATAATTTGAGTTAGACTGATTTCATGCTGCCAGTAGTAGTAACCCTTCGCTGGCCAAAGGGCAACTGTGGTAGGAAGCATGTTGTGTTTGTACCATGGCAAATCTGCTTGCCACGAGATCAAAAGGCAAGGGGGTGAGAAGAAATAGATTCTACAATAAAAGTGGGGTTGAGGAGACCCCCCCTTCCCCCCCCTCATCTTGTCTTCCCCTAGAATTCTTTGGAAAATCCACAGTGGCATTCTCCTAGGCACGCCCTTCAATGTTGCCCGCAACCCAAGAAGTACAGCAGGAAAACAGCAGGAACCACTGTCAATATGGCACAAGCAGGGCTGCTGTACATGCACCCTGAACGTGGTGAAATCGTTCTCGGGGGGGTCGTCTAAGCCTTTTCTCAACATTGAGAACAGTCACAAAGCATTAACTGGAGCAGTGAGAAATTCTAGTGTGAGTATATTTATTTAACATAAGGCTATTGCCATTAGCACAAATCCGGGTTCTGTGTTATTCGACACTGTAAGCAGCATTGTAGCAAAAGTGATCTTTTCGCGAATCAAGGGGTTGCAGCGGAGTGCCAGACAAGAGGACCAGTGTAGCAGGCTCTTAGAACGGACTAGCATGTGCTGTGCTTACACCGCGAGCATGCGCCGCCACACTTTATTTTCGTCATCTTTCCTAAGGCCGACCGAGAGCGCCGACCTTTAACGTCTGCGCGTAGCGGCGTTAGCGGGCATTACAGTAGGTGCACCAGCAAGTGACTCCTAAGCTATGTGCTGGGATGAAATGAGGAAATTTGAAGGCATAGGATCGTGTCAACTGAAGCAAGACGGGTAATTGCATCAAAACGTATTGTTCGAGTGGTTGGTTCATTATGGCAGCAAATGGCACCAGAGAACATGAGGAACAATCAAGTAGGCCGAGATGATCGCTAGGCGCACTAACAACTGAAAGCGCATAATAAATGGGATCGTCTCAGTTTCTTTGTTTGTTCCTCGTGTTCTGTGGCACCGTTTTCTGCAGTAATTAGATACTCTGAGTCAGGCCTTTGTCCTGTTGTGGACATGTAATAAGTTGTTGATGATAATAATGGTGCTATGAAATCCAAGAAGCAATCTTGATTACAGCAAACGTGTGCATTCTCCTTTTAATAAACAGAACTAAACTGCAGTGAACTATAATAGATCAAACTTATACCATATACATATACTTTGTTTAAAGCCTGTTTAGAAGAAAGGAACGCTTATAAAGGGCCACAAAGCACAGCTTCAGTGCCACTGTTAACGGAAGAAACCATTTCTCCACCCCGCTTTGAGCTTTGTATAAGTTTGTCATAGCAACAAGGTAATCGTACAAGCGTAGCAATGAGCGTTAAAATGGACACTGCAATGCTTCTTGAACATACTAGTAAAAAAGTGTTCCTGATCTGTAGGCAATGCTACCATGAACATGCGACGAGCCAAATTTTATTCTACTGCATGCAACAAGAAGCCTACATTCTCACATAATAGTACCTAGATTGCTTACTCTCTTCTGCAGCTTTAAAGAGCCACTAAAGTAAAACACTGAGTCAATTAGATCAGGGCTGGCCATCGAATTAAATATTTAACTACTAGATTGATCGGTACCCTTTAATCCGTACCCCTTTTGTGCATGGAAGACAATGAGCCTAGAGTTGGCCTTGTCCAACTTCACGGTTTGCTGTTGCAGTCCATACACCAATTCTTTGAATGTGAAGCATTCTCCAAGTGCAGCCACTTTTCTTTTTCATCAATTGCCCAGCCCTAGTTTAAATTGATAAACTATTCTTGAATGGTGTGTCGGAACGGAACGAAAACAAAAACGAAAACAAACAATATTTTTGATCGATACGAAAATATAACCAACATGCTGTTTTTTATTTTGTTTTGTATTGAAACTGAAATATCTTTTATTGTTTTTCGGTCAAAGGGAAAGTCCGCAATCCAAAACAATCGGCGTCAGGCAACGCCAGCAGTAGCACGTATCTCAGGCAGGGATAATGTGAGCGATAGCCAGTCCAGAGCTCTACTAACCTAAGCCTGTTGCTCGGTGTACTAGCAGGTCGGCATCGTAGCAAATCCCAGGGCCTGGGTGCTGAACAGCTTATTGTTTCATTTTCAATGGGCGCAACACTTTGTTACCGAAGTTTTATTGTTTATCTTTGTCAATCGGGACAGCGTTCTTGCATTTCGGCGAGTACACTCAATGAAAGGCTGCTTCTGAGATCATGCTAGTTGCCTTGACTCAAGGCACCGAGCATGATCTCAGAATTCATAATACACTTTGAGAAAAATAAATATGTTTTTATCGTTAATTTGCTTCGAAATGTTTGCATGCAAACAAAAAATGTCATGAACCGTTACGGAAAATTTTTTTGCCTTCTGGAGCAGAACTGGAATAGAACTTTTTTTTGCAGTGGATCGAAACTAAAACCAGAACAAAAAACATTGTAGAGCCAAAAGTGCCAAAATGTAGGTCTTCTTGAGATGAGAAGCGAGGATTAGTTGCAGAGTAGGTAAAATTAACAGTACAGGAGTAATTAGCACCAGTACAGTTGAAAATTAACCACATTGCACCATAGGCTGCACAATCTCCAGGATTGGCCCACCTGGCATCTTGGTAAAAAAAAAAGAATGGTTAGGACAACCGAAGTTGATGCAAAAGAAGACAATGTTAACATGTGCGCTTAAGAAAAGAAAACAACACAGATGAAAAAACTCAACATGAATAAATAGAAATAGAGGGTTCATAAAAAAATTTGAGGTCTGACATTGGAACGAAGAAAATAATGCAAATAAAACAAAAAATAACAAAAATTTCAGAAATATGATACAAGTATGCAAAATTGCATCATTTAATGTCCCAATTTCAGCACATATACATGTACCATTATGCTGACCTTGTCTTCTGTCGCAGTGAATTTGGTTGACACACCTTTTTCTTTAAGTATGAAATGCTTTTAGATCCCATTGTCGGTGACCTTCAAATGACCTTGAGCCAAAAGCCAGAGCCATTATTCGGGCACTCAGATGAGAACATCCAGGCACTCAAACGAGGCCATCTGGGCAAGTAGCAAGAACAAAATGAGATCGTCCAGGCAACCAGTCAAGACCGCATTATGTACACTAGTTACTTCCCAAACCGGTTACAAAAGACATTGCTTCCGAGTTCTTCCTAATGTTTGTTCACAATATTACTCATGTTGTAACTTCTAGTAAACTGAAGTTTTATTTGGCATTTCCAGTAGCGACATTCAAAAGGCAGCTGCAGGACACTATATACTTGATTGTCATCTTTTGGCGCTGAGTGCTCTTTTCAACACCAGTGGTCCCCGAGTTCCGTGGCATGTCGGGCGCGCCAGCAGTGCCAGCCGCGTCTAAGCCGGCAGCATCTGGCATGCCACGAATGGCCGATTGACCAAGACGATACTTGCAATGAGGTTCTGTCTGTGACGGGAACTATTGCATCCATATGGACCAGTGCAAAATATGGTGTGGTGTGGTGTGATGTAGTAGGCTGTGCCATTGCAAATATGCATTATTCCCATTTTAAGATTGTGGCTAGTAACATCTCCAGCCAATCTGCTTTGCCGGCAGTCATTTCATGCTTACATCTACTCTCAATTATGGGGAGAGCCAGCGTTCCTTATATTTTTGGTTGCCTGGCACTGATTGTATATACAGTTGTTACGTTGTATTTTTTGCTTGTGTTACATCTAGTTTGTTCCCATTGTGTCAGTTTTCACCTAACTATATGTGCATGTTATGCTATACGTTTTTATTACTTTTGGTTGTATATAGCTTGTACGAAGCCCCCTTACTTGATGCCCATAAAGGGTATGAGTGAGGTATTTTCTTGCAAGGTATTTTTTGTAAGATTTTATGTGTGTATAAAGTAATGTAAGGTATTTAAAATAAATAGATAACCTTTTCAAGAATCAACAAGGTATTAATGTTGCCCTCCCAAACACAATGAAAAATCGCAAGTACTGCAGTCAACCAAAAGGTGTAACACTTGACCTATGTGGTTTTCTGTGTGGTAGCTGGGAAAACATTTGTGGTGAATTCCACTGGGTTTTCAGAAGAATTCTGCCTAATTAGGTACCAGAATTCTCAAGCGAGCATTTGGAAGAAATAGCACCCGAGCTGGCCTACACAGCAAGAGTCTTGATTCTTTCTGAGTTTATGGTTCTGTGGTTACGAAATCATCAGGGTCACTAAGACATTACCGCTGTGGTCTGCTTGCATGAAGTTTGATAGTGCAAGCACTAGAGCACTGCATTTGTTGAGCCACCTTGGAAATCTGGCTTGTATGTAGTATGGGGATTTATCTATGATGTGGCACAAATTGCTCAAGACGGCAGCTTCTGTTATTGTTAATTTGCTTCAGTTGTTTGTTTCAGGACCAAGATTGTTTCGAATTGGATTTATTGTCCTAAGAATTCATCCAGAAATTGCCACACTAAGCAGAAATGGTGCAGTGCACTTTTTACTTCTGGCCAAATTTAAGCCTTAATAGGGGAGCAAGTTACAGCATTTTACCGCGGCGCAAGTTGGCGTGTAGCAATCGGCAAAAGATGTGAACTTACTGCAGATTGGTCAATGGAAAAGAGGTTCCTATCTGTAGAGCAAGAAAAAGAAATTAAAATGTCCTATACTGCAGAGGCAATGTATTGATTGTCACATTGTAGTGATGGTGAAGAACAAAACGCTGCCAGAGCTGTGAGTTAAGAATATAACCCTTTAATTGGCAAACTTGGACCCAGAGACACGAGCAACACTCGAATCACAATTATAGTGGCTAGCACAGATATTGGTCATTGATCCTGAACTCACGGGTCAAATTCGTGCACTTTTTATACATGTAACTTGTTACATTATAGAGTAATCATCGGCAGTCACATATATTTAATAACAAATAACACTATTTGAGTCACTGGCACAATTCAAGTCCAGTAGTGCTGAAGGATAAATTAATAACACCACTAATCCGGTAAGAAATGGTCACTGGAAATAAGTGAAATGACGAAAGCATTGCATTATTAAGATGATCTAAATATGGAGAGGATTAACTTTTTTAAAGACAATGAATTACAGAGATTGAAATAGTGTTAGCTTAGTTGTGCTGATATCAGGGTTTTGCGGCTGTACAGAATGTACTGTTTTCAAGAGGTTAGGGAAGCACCCTTGCAAGGCTCTCATGTGCATTGTGGTCCAGCTTATAGAGTCAGGTTTTCTCTTTTCTCATGCCATTCACAGGGTCTGTGGAAGTGGACTCCCACGAGGACATTCCTGATGCCCAAGCCTTCAGTGACGTGGGCACAAGCAGCAGCTGTGGTAACAGAGGTGAAGTGATGGGAACAGAGGCTACTGTGGGAACTGTGCCACCGGCACCTGATGAAGCATCATCAGACTCACACTCGGGCGTCGAGTCGTCGCGCACTGTGTCGACAGCCTGTGACAGTGCTCCTCCAGCTGGCAACCAGGGAAACCTGAATGGTGCATCAGACCAGCCGAGCCAGTCTGAAACTGGGGGCGGCTTTTCAACGGCATCTGCAGCAGAGGAACCTGTTGAATCTGGAAACATTGGGGAAGAAGTCTATGAATTACTGATCTGCGATTCTGGTAGGTTTGATGGTCAGCTATGCTTGTTTTCCCACCAAAAATATAAATTACTGCCTCTGCTTTGAGCGAGTCAAATTTCTGCAACAGGACATTGGTAGAATGTTGTGTGTTTGTAAAGAGCACCTCTCAGAATGGTGACGGTCTCACCATTGCCAACTTGCTGGTGCTTACTTTGCTCATTGAGTTGGGTGCACTGAGCAATCTTTTCTGTGTTGTTTTGACTTTGCAGAAGCCAGTGAGGGCATCACATCAGTCATGGTCGACTCGGTGTCCAGCACCGTGTTCGGAGCACAGCGGGTTGCTGGCCCATCTCCGTCCACATATCACTTAGTCTCCCTTCCGTCGTGCTCATCGTCCGGCCCCAGCACATCGCACTCACCTCCTGCAATAGATGTGGCATCACTCAATCTTGCTTATCACAGAACTGATGACGTGGCACACCTCGACACTTCATCATCTTCCTCATTGTCAAGTAGCAACGGGCAACCCATTGTGGCTGATTCCTCTGCTGGCCTGCCATTGCGCGATAACACCGCTGCCTTGAATAGTGTCCCAGGCAGCACTTCTAGTGGAAGTAAGCCAGTACAAGTGGACAATGGGCACACCAGCAATAACGGCAGTGGAAGCAGTGGTAGTAGCAGCAGCGGCACCAGCTCAGACCCCGCGACACCGCTGAACATTGATGACTCCGAGACATACGAAAACGGAGCAGCTTCGACGTGCTCATCTGCTTGTGATGTCATTCTGGTCGGAGCTCATGCCGCGGGAACCTCATCCGAGATCGTGGTCTTCGCAGAAGAGGAAGCAACAGCCAATGTGACTGTTTCCTCAGACAACTGCGATGATGATAGCAGCAGCAATGCTGCTTTCGAAGATGTCCCAGGCAACTTGCTGACCGTCAGCTCGTCGGCGTCTGTGCACAGCCACTGTGAGCTGGTGAATGGAGTGCCGGATGAACACACATCAACGTCAAGACTTGTTTTGCACCAAGACGAAGACTCAGCAGCGAGTTCAGCCATTTCAGACATTGATGCAGTGGTTGGCAATGTGGTGACTGTTGAGACAGTGAGGGATATTGTGGAACAGGTGGTGACCTCGTCAGCCTCGGTGACCCCTGTGTCACTGTCCCAGCCTAGCACGTCCAGTGGCACAACAGGGCCACAGCTCCTGCTCAAGAGGAAACGTCGTGTTAATGCACTTATTGATGAATCTTTGTGTGCCTCGGGGCATGTGTCTGGTTGGGCGCGAGTGGCATCGGGACTCCTGGACCGAGTGTGTAAATTCAGAGGTGCCAACAGGTCGAAGGGCGTGCCTCCACCAGCACACTGGTTTTTAGAGCCAGGTGAGCACCTCTTTATTTCTAACAAAATGTCTTCAATGTGCAATATGTCTAATCAAAGTGCATATGTAGGTTTGAGTGCTGCCGTGAGTTGTCATGGTACGAAGGACAGAATTTGCATGTTTTGCTGCATCTCACAAGCTCATGATGTAGTGTAGGTAAAAGGATCTGTACACACAGTGCACCAGCAGCACGTAGCTGGCACAAGCAAGGCACAAATTTTTGTTGTTTTGTATACTCTGAATATGTGCTGATCGAAAGTTCTGTACTTGCAGATTTTATTTTAAGTTATAAGAAGCCTGATGTAACTGAGGTAGTAGCTGTAGAAGAGCAAAATGGGGAAAGAACAGGAGAGCCTGCAGGCGTTGTAACTGCCTCTTGTTAATGGACACTTTTGAGTAAAGTTGGTGCTTTCTGAAACATGATTTTGCAAATTTTTATGTGTGCAGATGTACAGATGCCGTTGGCTTTGAACAGATGTAGAGCCAGAAGAGATGTACTAACCAGAATACATAAGACTAGGTCATTTCACAGAGCTTGCTCGTACCATATGAATGTCCTATTATCAGCCATATTTCAGCACACCCATCTATTTTGGGAAGCCAAAACGTTTGAATTATACGAAATCCTTGTTTGACTTGTCTGCATCAAGGAGCTTGGGTCACAGCGGGAAAGCCAGAATTTTCAAATTTGTCTGTTAGGTAAAATATTTAATAATTACGCAAGTTTAAATATCTTGAGTCTGCTGCAATATTTTTCAAGTACACTTTGATATTCTGTTTATGTGCATCATTCTCTCAGTGAATTATTGTTTTACATTAACTGCCAGGCCTCATACCTGTTTACTCTACTTTTACCATGACTAAGGCCTTCAACGCGGATGTTCTTTCCGAGCACTGACCTAAAGTTTTGAGTTCTGATAGTGGACGATTGTCCAACTGGTCCAGTACTCTGCACATCAATAAGGTTACTGCGGTCAGCGGGGCTTCACAATAAACTTTAAGAATGCTGCCCCCTAGCAATCTATAGTGTACGCACTTTGTTCGTGCTCGTCTCTTTTTTTCTCTACCTCCCCCTTCCACTCTCTCTCTCTCTCTTTCTATCCCCCTTAACCCTTCCCCCCATGCAGGGTAGCCAACCGGAACTACCTCTGGTTGACCTCCCTGCCTTTCTCTGTATTCTTTTCTCTCTCTCTTTACCACGACTTTCGTGCATTTAGTTCATGTGGGAGCCACCTTCGTACATACCGTAATTCTTCATTGTTTGTTTTTCATTCCTTTCCTTGGAATTGATGAGACATGGTCTGCTTATCCACAAGCTTAAGTAGCAGTTGGTCAAATTGGCTAACAGTCATCAGGCCTATGCTGATTGAGGCCCACAGTTGTTCACAAGTACGGAGTGATTCATATGCAATAATTGGCCTGCATGATGACTAGCGCTGTTTGCACCACTGGTCAGCGCTTGGGCGCCAAATGCAGTCACAATGTGTCACAAAGGCCCTCGCTTTCATCGTACACCACAGTGTACGAGCTGGGTATCCTCGGTGCCTGCCGGTGGCGAAAAAAATGCCCGCCGCCGCATGGGGCAATTATTGCATTCATATTGCTGACTGCTGTACCTGTTCTTCATTGCCAAGTCCTGTTGTATGCACTGAAAGTTATGTGCTCTGTTGACTATGTTTCCATGAACCATGGTAGTAGTTGATTTAAAATGTATTAATTGCTCATTTTAATTTTGCCACAAGTATATATACATTTCCAAGTTAGCGTGGCAGTGTCAAGTAATCTTAACTTCTCGTAGACATTTTCATCTTAGTTGTGAAGTTAGCTGTACATCATCACTCTAAAGGAAAAAAAAAATTGCTCAGATCACTCATTAAAGGAAACGAAATTGGTGCTCTAGCACTGCTGTGCCCTGCCAAGGCCCAAATATTATTGCAACAGCTGTTGCAGGACGTCGTTGGCATTAGTTTGTTGTCATAGAAACTCTGCAACATCCTAAAAGGCACCTCCTGTGGATCAAAGTATCATCGATGTTGTTTGTGCCAGCCAGGGCCAAACTATGCTAAGTGGCATGCCCGTAAAATTAATGTATTTTCTTTTATTTTTTTATTCCACACACACGACACATTTAAAGAACCGATGCAAGCTAAGCCAAGGCAGTGCCGTTGTGGATTGCGTTGCAAATTGCGCGAACATTGTCAAAAGAGCAGGAGTGCCAATACTTGTTCGTACTCCGGAACAGTATGTTAGTGCACATGTGAAACTTGCGAGTTTTGTTCAGTCATCTTAGCTTTCTTTCTAGTTACATGACCAATGTCATTGCTGCTTGGCAGTTGAATGATAACCAGTGCTCACAGCCTGGTAAGCTGATGAACTCAGCTGTTGGCTATTGCCTTTCCCCTGTATTGTATCATAGCAAGGAGGAGTTGCAGACAATTTAGCTCGAAACAGTTATGTTGTTTGCACGAAAAGGCTGGTTTTGCTGTTTCAGAGTCTAATTATTAAGCATTCGTGAGAAAGCACCGTTTAATTATTTCAAGTTCTTGGTTTCAGTACTTGAAAGTACCTCAACAGATTCATTTTGCTCCAGTTCTTATTGACCGTATTTTGGATTTCCTTACGTTAGTCATACTGTTTCACATTAAAACTGGTAAGAATGTGTTACCAAGTGGCATTCTGTAGAACTGCCCTTTAACTCCTGTTAATCTGCTTAAAGTAGACGTAACTGAAGAGGCCAGCAGTCACGGAATCAAATTCTCTCTGCTTTCTTGGTAGTTATTTCTCCTGAATTTCTCGCAAAGCCTATGCTGCTCTTTGCTAGCACGGTTGTTCAACTGTTGTCTGTAATGCTTGGTGCAAGTAGCATTATCAATGAAAACAACACACTTTTGCTATGAACGTTGGACATTCAAGGAAGTTCTGAAGAGCCAAGCTTGTTTCAAGATCATTTCACTTCTAAGCCGTATGCGCACAGGTGGCTTGAGAGAACCCTGGACTACAACTGGCACCCAACGTGGGGCGCACAATGGCAGAGTGCGAGAAAAAATGGGAACAATCTGTTTACCTAGGTGCCTTCCTTCGTCTTGGCTTGCAGTCTTCTCCCCTTACTGGTATTCACCGGCTGCACCAGTTTTCACCAGCCCGCCTTGTTCTTGGCTTGGTCCAGTGGGCGTGCGGCTCCGCAGCCATGTGACCGTTAAGTTTGCAATCGGTTTGCAAGAGGGTACCGCCAGCGTGAGAAAAGTAATCTGGCTCCCCGCACGGGAAGAGGAGAAAATGGCATCTGCTCCTCGCTTTCGTGGCGCGCGTAGCAGTGCGGGAGAATATCCATCTTCATAGTTCCCACAGATTTTGCGTTCAGTTCATTTTATTTCAATACTTTCTTCTCTAGAAAATGTGAGTGTTAGGGTTATCTGTATTTCACCATGTAGCAACACTGTGTGCAGAGGTTTCATGGCACCTACTATTACTGACTTCGTTTTCTTGTCTATTTGCATAGTTGATCCTGAAGATGCTCCCGGTTACTACGACATCATTGATCAGCCCATGGACTTCTCAACCATAAAGAAAAAACTGGAGGCAAGTGTTTATTACAGGTCTTGCAGTACAGCAGCCACAAGGTCATCTTAGAGAATGCATGCTATAGAGCACCAACCCACTGCCACCTGCACTTGTGCAAGACCTGCTCTTTTATTCTCATAATCTTCACGGGGCGCAGCCATTGCATGGAGCAGGCCTTACAACTACCCACTGAAACCTTGTACCATACTGCAAGCTTCTCACAACATGAATGTAACCTCTGCAGTCAGCTAGACTTTTAATCATTGGTCTTCATTGGCGCTGCTATCACCACAGTGGACAGCCCAGCTGCCCATTCGCAGTGTTCTTCAGCATGTGCAGCACCTCGAAGCTAGAAGATTGCAACGTACACCTTCAGGTGCTTTCCTATTGTCTCTGATAATAGAGCAGCTACAGCGAGCTGAAAATGAATAGAGATCTGTGCAACTCTCAATACCTACACATCACAGTGAACAGCTGCCAGGATTACTTGACTTCTTTTGCCTCATTGCTGATTTACGATTGCCTTGTGCTTCCCGCTTCGGCAGTGTTAGTGGGAAGGGATTTCAAGGCGTGGTCATCCATTGTGTACGGCAATGCTATTTTCTGTAAATCAAGAAATGTAAAAAGAAATGCCTTTTTTCAACCTAGGCATTGTGGGACTGTCTCTCAAAGCACTCACCTAAATGCGTTGCACCAACTTGGGTGACTAAACAACCCTACAGCAGCCAGGCTAATGCTGCCTACACTGTGCGCTCCACATGAAAAGAAATGAAACTGACAAGTTTGTGCAAAAAATTAAGTAAACAGTGCCATCTCAAGCACCAACTTGCAGAGCCACATGGGTTGTACCACGAGTGCAATGTGAAAAAGCTTTTTCTTTTATTAGCCTTTCAGGTAGTGCATGAGAGTGGTGGGCGGCAAACCTCGTGTTTTCTTTTATAACCGAACCTCAATGTAACAAAATGGGTTATAACAATTTAATGGATAAAACAAATAATCGTAATTTCCCTTCAAATTCTCATAAGAAACACATGCACTGAAAATGTTGTTTTAACAAAGGAAAAAATTCATGTGGATGGATATAACAAACTTTCTTTTTTTTGGTTCATAATAGATTTAGTGATTAAACGTTTTTGATTACTTAGCCCAAAATCTGGAAGTGCACAACTTTGCAAGTAACTCATCTTATGCATAATTTCAAAACTACAAACTGTTGGCCACCTGGTAGTGCGCCCAAGCAGCCGCGCTGCTGAGTCAGCGACCATCAGCACACCATGGAATGACCACAATGGTGTCACGGTGACGTTATGGCAGTGAAGGCGTGATGATGACAATGGCATGACGGCGGCGGCATGATTATGGTTCGTTGACGACATCACAATTACGGCGGCATGGTTATGATGGATAGAATGGGGAGGTGTTGAAAGCAGCAACCGCGGCTGGCTTCAAAACGCATGTGCCGTGAGGTGCCAATGTTGTCGGCACAGCAAAAGCAGGTGTTTAAACCTTCGTGCGCACTGTTCTGTTTGTACAGCGAAACTGTCGGCATGACTGGAAAAGCTCGGAAACGTTATATGCCAATTTTCACGGTATACTAAAAAAACAAGGTCATTCACAAAGCTTATATATAAAGGGAATGGCTGGCATGCAAGGGGTGAAGTATGTGGGTCAATTCTCAGCCCGCTGCCCTGAAAGAACAAAAGGTGGTAGCAATTCTATATTTGCAGAGAATAAGGGCCATATTACGGGTGACATGTACCGGAAGCTTAAAAGTGTGAAGGTTAATTACTGCCTTTGCAACAAATCTCTTACACAAGCGTTCCGAAGCTGTACAAGCATTTATTACGAATCACGCAGGAAGCTTGCTTAATGTCCTGAGAACTGAATGCATCACAAAGTTAGAAATTTTAGTGAATGGCGAGCACCTGATGCGTGTTGTGTGCGAAAAGTGTCCTGGCTGTCAGTTAATTACAGCCTTTTTAGAAAATTACATACGTAAGCATCCCCACCCAGAGTATCGTACGGCCGTTCTCCAAATGTTCTCAGAGTGCTAAAAGAGCTGCACATGACAGTGACTTCACATTCAGTGGTAATGGGGGTTATTATTAAGTTTAATGACTAGTAATTATTTCTGGCTTAATTAAGAACTAGTACAGGGAAACAAACAACTGCACCGTGTTCTCCCCTAGTGGCTTGCATGCAACGAGGAGACACCTCCTCGTTATGGAAACGCACTTCACTCTTGACACTTCCCTATTGTAGACACCCTAGCGTGATGTTGACAGGAATCTTCAAAGGATTTTTTAATTGAAGAGTGGCATTAAGAGGCTAGATAGATAGACACAAAGTGACTGAAGTCGGCTAACAATGCTAATCGCTATAAGCCCTACTTCCACACAGAACACTGCTGATTTACCAGAAAGTTGGAGTGCAGGAGTGGGGCGTGAAATGTCTCGACATGGCATCTTCATGTAGTTTAGCCTTTTGTGCCTTGGTTTTTTTCTTTCTTCAGCCTCAAGGCCTAAACCCATTGCACTGTGGCTGCTTGACACATGGTGACTTTTGCCATTGTGTGCGTTTTGCAAGCCGCAGCATGCTTTGTGTTCTGTTGCTATCTGTACAAATTGCCAACTCACCCACAAAGCATCACTATACAAGACTGTGCTTTAAACAAGGTTAACACCACTTATGTGCACTTCATGCTTAAAGCTTAGGAAGTGTGCCTGATTATGTCTTGAAGCTAGCCTAGAACATCAGGGCCTGTATTTAGAAAGCTTTGTTTACTTAATTGTGCCCTTTGTCTAACACGCATGCCATCACTTGGGATAATGCACTTAATGCAATGGAGACAGCCATGGCACCGTAAAGTCATGAATTGTGCTTACAAAAGAAAAATCTTGTCAATCGAAGTCCAGCAGCAATTCCTTTGTGTGATATTGCATTTCGTCGTAATCAAGGAAGTCTTTTAGTTTTTCTTTAATACTTTCCTTGTACTTTTGTTGGGGACTTGCAGTGAGAAGCAGCTGCTATACCTGAAAAATCTGCATACTATTTAACAGCTGTGCACTGATTGTGGAAAGAGGGGGATGGGGGGGAGAAAGGGGAGGGCTTGTAACACACACACCCTTCCTAAGAGGTCGTTCAACCTCCTCTTCTTTGGAAAGTTGCTTTTTGTGTTTTGCATGCGGGAAAGCGTGTGAACGTCCGTGTTCAGTGCCCTCTTGAATATCATCATAATTTCTTGCCAAAATCCCCCCCTCCTCCTGACAGAAGTTCTGGGTGTGCATAATGTTATCAAAGATACATTGCTATCTTTCTCTCTACCTCTGGGACAATCTTTCCTTTATGTTATTTTTTCAATTTAGGAAGTTTTCATTGCACCAATGCCTTTCACATAATATTTACCTCTTGAGGTCTTTTGGATTACTGTTTTTATTTTTAAATTCACTCTATGCCTTCTTTGTATAGCCTTGCGGTGGTTGCATTTTGAACTTGCAGAGTGGCCAGTACCGGGACATAACGGAGTTTCACGAGGACATGATGCTAGTGAAGCGGAACTGCCAGACGTACAACCCTCCCGATCACGAAGCATCACTGGACTGCGAAGAAGTGTTTGCCTTCTACCTGCAGGAGTACAACCGGTTGGTCGAGAAGTGGCAGAAGGTAAGCGACCAGCTGCCTGGGCATCGACGCTCTCCCTTTTTCTGTGTGTACTGTTGTAAGCACTTGGGCTAATCCAGCCAGCTCCTGCAGTGGTGGAAGAGCTGCGCCATCCTGCTTCAAAACCGCATTTTAATGAAATGTTGTGCCATGCCTGCACCAGAAAAGCATATAAAAGCTGCCTAAAAAAAAATTCAACCAAAATTTACAGTGAACTTCTATTATCAACATTGAGGTTAACCAATTGGCCATAGCCACTTATATAGCTGATGCCATCGGTCCTCCATTTGCTGTCTTTTCCTCTTTTGTTGCATTTCTCTCTTGCTGTGTGGTCCTCTTCTATATGCTGTTTATGGTGCAGTTTTGGTTCCTTGTGCAACTGTGGCATGGAGCTTGCCCAAGGAGGCTGTCAAATCAAAAAGCAGCTTCAGATAATGTTGGCTAGCACATTGTTTAGCATAGTTGTTGACAGTGCCACTTTAGAGATAAGTACCTTGTAATACGCATGCTCAACAGTTGGCTAGGAAGAGCAGAAGGAAAAAGAGAGTAATTGGCTACTAGTGGGGACTTTTCTTGCAACCCTACACAATCGGAAGAGCAAATCCCGTGGCTGTAATTTAAATGAGTTTCACTTGACCCAATGCACAGATATGCAGGTGAGACTTTACATTTTAAATGTAAGGAAACCCGTGGATGCTTGAAGCGTGGCGAATCCTCATTGGCATTGCATGTTCTCCATGCACGTGGGCGGTAGCGCTGCAGAAGTCGTGGGGTGCTGTTCTCGTCATGACGATTGCATTCACGAGGCTGACGTAACGCGCAGCTTCTGCCACTGTCAGACCTGAATCGCCCGTGCTGTCGCTTTTCGTGTCGTTCTGACGAATGTCTAGTTTTTCTTCTATGCTAAGCACCTGGCGCCTTTTTAATCCGAGCTTTGGCATCCGAGCTTTGGCACAGCGCCGAAATAATGTTGATGTGGCTTCACGCACTAATGCCCAGGACGCTTGGAGTCCGTTGTTCTGATCTCTGAGGCTTGTTCTTCTGCCAGGCCGCCCGACGGAAACGACGCACCGATGTATTTGCGTGACGAAAAGTGGTAACGCTACGTGTTAACCAATACGTACGCAATAATCTGGTACGGTTTATGCGGACACAAAACACATTATGTTCAATGGCCGCTGAGTCGGGGATTTGACTTTATTACTTTTAAAACGAAACTACTGTTTAAGCGGGTACGGTTTAAAAAGGTTTTGCTGTACCTCCGTATCACAAACAAAACCTGTAGCAACTGCCAGAAGAGGTCAACCCAGCGTGCCTTCGCCTGCGTACCTCGTCTTCGACGCTTCGCCTCGTTTCTCCTTCCCCACATCGCTCAACATCACCTAGACTCTACTCTAGGTTGTGTTGCTTTGCAGCGCGCTCAGCACGCTCTTTCATACTTTCTTTAGCTCGGAGCCTGCAGCGATGACCTTTGAGGTGGCAGATGCCTGCTTTAACTCCCTAGTGAACTTTTTCCAGCAGCACGAAGGCACAGGATTTTTAAGGTTATTAGGTGAGGGGATATCATTTGTGGCTGCTCGCCGATTTGCACAGAAGCACCAAGCATTCATCACCGACTGGATGAAACCAAGCAAGAGTACCACTTGAAAACAGTTTTCTATTAAGTGCAGCTAAATAAATGCTTTTTATTTCATTTTTCCCCTGTTTTAAGTCTACTTCATTTACCATTTTGAAGTAAGACATTTGGATGCACCTGGTCATGTTGCCAATTATTCTTCTGATAAGACGAACAAATTTTCATGGTCCCTTCGAGTTTGTCTTAAAGGAAGTGTACTGTAGGAACATTTGCCTTGTGTCTTAGCATGAGAAGTGATCTGTTATGGCTCTAAAAATATTCGTAGAACAGGTGATTATCGCAATGTCGTAGGAAAGGCTGTACCATTTCGCAGTTGTAGGGGGAAAGAAGAAAGCAGACAATGTAACAGTGTGGGCACGTGGTCTGTCAACTCGAAGAACATTGCTAGTGCAATGAGAAATGTGAGTAGGTGGCACTATGTACCCTCTGTGGACAATGTTGCTGCAAAAAACTTGTGAAACAGAGCTAGGGTAGAAAGGCAGCAGTGAAGAGGAAGAGTTGATTAGGACTATTCAGCTTTGAAAGCCGTTACACCAACTTGATAAGAATAAGAGGAATGAAGGAACCTAAGCGCGCGGTTCTAAATAGATTCGAGGGAGTTTCTGAGGTATAGGTAATGCGGGTTTCATATGGCGGATGCATACTCTAGCCTTGGTCTGATTAGTGCTTTGTAAGTCAACAGCCTTATGTAGTGAAGAGTGTGATGAAATCTCCGAGCATTTCATTATGGTAGAAACATGTGTATGCCAAGTTAGGTCATAAGATAATGTGATGCCAAACTATTTGAATAAATCGCTTTCTTCTATGTGGACATTCGCTACTTCGTGAGAGAAGGGAAGGCCATTATGACTACAGGTGAAAGAAACGGGATTATCACTTGCGCGGGTTTAGTGTCATTATCCACGTTTACAACATTCCTGCACATGAGTAAGGTCATCCTGAAGGGCTTCTTGGTGGCACGCATTATTGATAGTTCGATAAATTATGTGATCATGAGCAAACATGAGAATCTGGCGGAATATGTGAAGGAGTAAGTCATTAATGTATGTTATGAAGGACAATTTAAGAGCACTTTCTGAGACAATAAATGACATGGTTGTTAGCACCTTGTCTTGTCCTTCTCATCGTCGTCCTGTTTCAGTGCCGTTGATTTGAGCTGCTATGTGCCAGCCATCCCGACATGTGCATCGTGCTAAAGCCCAGACATAGCTTTGCAGACACAGTGGGTTGCACAAGTTGTTGAGGAAGGCTTTCTATTTTTTGCAGAGCCACTTGCTGTCTTCGCCAAAGAGATCGAAGCTGAGCTGAAAGTGACTTGGCAGTGCTTAGCACAGACAATTCTTGTGGCCACTTTCCCGTGCACTGAAGTGTGTTCAACGGTGACAGAGCAGCAGCCCCGTATACTTGGCAGGGTGCGGACAAGGCCACGAGTTGCTCGTCTACGGAACACACCAGACCGAGAGCACTTCCCTGCCTTCTACTTACATGCATGTGCTTGTACATATGGGACCCATGTGGAAGGAGTTGCCACAACAATCATCTGTACATATGTTTTTTTGGACATCGTCATCAGTGTCGTCGTGAACGCACCTCCCCGTCTCCACTTTTATCTTTTCTTGCCCCTCGAAGCCAAACAGATGGCCTTCATCCTGAAGCTTTGATCTGGTGTCACGTGTTGTATAATACAAATCTACAGTTTGTTTTTATTCCCAGCTTATATAGTACGTACATGGCTAATTTGCCCTGTAGTATGTTGTACATCTTTTCTTTTTTCTTAGCTGTCATTTGTTGACCGTTTTTTTTAATTATTATTATTTTATTATGTTGTTGACACCTCTGCTTATTGCCAAAAGTAAACAGTTGCAAAGCAGCGCTTCGACGGATCGAATTGCTGTAGCATATACTATATGTGTACTATATATATATATATATATACACCTGGTGCTCAGAGCTTCACATACTTGTTCTTTTCACATTTTTATTTGTGAGATTTTTTGGAAGCGAAATATTTTTAAATGCATTTTCAAGATCCCATGTAGTGCACTTTGCAAGGCTGGCTGCAGTAGTCGCAACAGTCCGTTGGTCACATGGGCATAAATGGTGGAGAAATGTTTTGTTGATCACGAAAGGTGGAAAGAGAGAAAAAAAATGCAACTTTGGCTTGTGTTTCATGGCAGTTTTTAATTCTTGCACTATTTTAATAACATGCAGAATTGAAGCAAAACGTGATTTGCAGTTTTAGCTCCGGAGTGCAAGTTAATTTGCTTTGTGCTGGATCATTGTGCTGTTCTGCTTCCTGCTTTGTTGGTGTGCGAAAAGAATGGAATAATGATATCTGCACAACATGAAAACTTATCTGAGGAATCTTGTAATATACTACTAATTACTAAGCCATAGCATGTACAGATTGTGGTCCCATGTGTAAATACTGACAGATGTGTGTACATACAATGTACTATATAATGTAATTGTTAAGTTTGTGTCCTTCCCCATCACCCTCATTAGTGTATAGTGTACATATATATATATATATATATATTGTAAGAAAAAGGATATTTTTAAGCCCTTCATTTGTACATGAAATTGTGATTCCACCTGGGCACATTTTCTTTTTTTTCGTTTTTCTTTTTAACATGAAACTCTGTGAACTTGATATGCAGCCGAGTTGGGCACCCATCTTAGCCAAGGTGTCTTTTTAGAAATACTCATCGCAGGTATGGATGATGCGATGGAGGGACACAGGGCCTATACTATTTTTTTTTTTCTGGCACTGGAGAATCGAGTCTACTGATATCTCATGCTTGAGAAAAAAATAATAAACACGTGGCAATGTTGCTTGGGTCTGCTGCCTCATTTTCCTAAACATACTCTGTGAGACTGGAATATTTGATAGCAAACAATTTTTCTAAAGGCTCCGATCGACATTTGAGGATCGCACCATGAAAACTACTAACCAGCCACATTCCTTTAGCCATAAGTGGTGTGTTTTTGCGTAGCTTCAAATTAGCTGTATCTTGCTAGGTAGATTAAACTTTGCTGAAGATTGCAATACAGTGATTGGCACTGTTAACCTGTGACGAACATTGTTGCAGTGATCATATTTCTATTTCACTGGTGTGATGCCTGTGTAACTGTAGTGCAGTGTTTAGACAGACATTGGTTAGTTGTTTGTCATTGTTATGGTGCGACCAGCTCTTCGAGATTGGCCAAGAATCAGGTGGTAGGTGTTACGGTGCTAAGTGAAATGGCAAAAAGGATGTGTGCTCAAGAAAGAGGTTAGTGATACCTCCTTACGTTTCTTCCATAATTAACTTGAAATGGACCGTGTTTCACTCCCCTGGTGTCAATTTTCACTCATTGCAAGGAACAAAAGTTTTAAACTTGGCCTTAGTACAAATGTCTCCTTCCTGCTTTTGCCTTGGAGCATCCAAATTAGCTTACCGCCATCGGAATGTCTGCAGTGCAGTGGTAGAGTTTATTGGAGTACTTCTTGTTTGACTAGTAGGTGAAACATATCTATTAGAAGGGGGACAATTGTACACAGAGAAGTATAGACTAGACAAGCACCAAGGTTCATCCTGGATTGTCATCTGCCCTCCCGAAAACTTTGTGATTATATTTTCTATTTCATTATTTTACAGCAAGGAGCAGCCTTTGCTGAGGTACTTGAAATGATCGGTAGCCGCATGGCTTCATGCAACCACCTCTCCACTGCAACCTCCTGGTGGCGCTGCCGCTGACACGACCTGTGATGCTGTGCACAGTTGTGTCTATACCCACGTGATATAGTGCAGCAAAGGCTAGGGCTCATGTTGGCTTATCGGCAACATGAACCTGCTGTGTGTTCCAGAGACGGGAGGGAGGCTCGCACATTGTGTGCCACTAACCCATTGGTCAAGCTTCCATTCTGTTGACATCGCGTGGAGGGCGGTTGTACACAAACAGTGGAGGAGTCCTTGTTCTGATTCTTTTTTCTTGTCCAACGGAACCCATAGCTTTCACTGCACTGGACAGAGTTTGTGAGGTGGCGTATAGGTGGAGTGGTTGCAGCAGTGCTCAACTAAATGGTTTATTGGCTTAGGAGTGGTAGAGTTGGAACTCCATGATGGCATATTCGGGAACCCACAATCGCGCAGTTGTTTCCTACAAACAGAACCAGACGTACCTATTTGTGCGTGTGTTTTGCTAGTACTTTATGCTCGCGGTTTTCATCCCTTAATCGTGCTACCACAAATTATAAGTGGTAGTGCGAGTGCCATAGCACACAGGTTCTTTAAACACAGAAACATACCCACAGACAAGTGCATGCAGACCGAATTTTAGAAAGACACGCTTACCTCATTTGTTAAGTTTGTCTTGAACTGAACCTTAGGAACTTTATTAATCCCAAATAAAGCCGTATTCAACTACGTGATAGGTTTACTACTCAAATCCCCCAGCCCTACTACTAATGTGTGCTGTGCATTTTCCAAATACGCATCGCAGTGCACTGCTTATGGTCCGAGTCGTAGACAGGATCGTCTGCATACACGTCGCCATTTGCACGGAAGTGCTGCTTCAGCATTCGGTATATATAGCGAAGAAGTAGAATGCTATAGTTGGGTCCTTCTCTCCAGCACTTCTTCTTGGGGTACGCTGCTCATGCTGACAGTGCGTGCCTTGTTCTGACGGTCGGCCCAAACGCTGGTGACTAATAAACACCTTTACAAGTAGTGGAGGTTGGGTGTGGAGGTGCCCTTCATCACGCGACTGACACATTGCTGGTTCGGCTATAATCTTCGACCAGTCGGCGCTGCTTGCAAAAATGAAAGCGTTCATTCGGGAGGAAGTTGCAAGCCAGCTAGCTCTCCTTGATGTCCTTAGTTCAGCTGCCGTATACGCAACAGCCTGCTTCGAATGCCTCCATTCCGTTGCACAATCGAGCACGAAATCACCCAAGGTCTTAGACCAATTTTCCTTTGGCTGCACAACTAAGCTACGCTGAAGTCATTGCAACACCCCAACAGGTCCCAGTGGCTGGCTGCACCTCTCGGCTACGCTGAAGTCGTTGCGAGGACCCAACTACTGTCTCCAAGTATGCCTCTCTGTTATGCCGATGTTGTGGCTAGGCCCTGACAGCAGCCCACTATGCACTCATATCAGCAGCCACCTCGTACTATGCGTCCTGTAACATGGATGGGACCTGCCCCAGCGAACTGGTGGCGTACTCTTGACAACTGGACCATATGCTTTGTGTGCGGCTGCACCGGTCACGTCGCACATTTTTGTAATCCTGTGCAGCCACCTAGCACCGTACCATCTGTCATGAGCCAGCCCAATTGTCCATGTTACGACCCCCTGTCAGCTACGTCGCCGACATTGCGACGAACGCCAACTACATGCCGTTCGCTGTCTCCTCGCTGTTGCTCTCTTTCTCACCGGTGCAAACGTCGCCCCGTAACTTGGGCCAAGGAAAACTACTCGTCACAGTCCAAGGTGCAAGGGCTGCGACACCGTCAAAATGTGAAAGTCGGCAACGCAGTCCCTGGAACGTAATCGAAGTGTTTGTTGACAGTGTTCGCGCATCTGCACTTGTGGACACAGGAGCTACTGTTTGCATTATGGACGCTAAGTTTTGTCGCTTTCTTCAAAAATTCACGACACCCCTTTCTCGGCTGTCCCTCCGCACAGCCGGTGCTCAGCACGTTCACCTCTTTGCAGCTTGCACTGCTCGTGTTGTCATTGACTACGTTCTATATGCCACAGAGCTCATCATCCTTTCCTCGTGCTCTCAATGACATTAACCTTTGCTGGGATTTTCTCTCGTGCCACAGTGCCATTATTCATTGCGCATGGGCCGAAATAGAACCCTCTCCACTGTTAGATTTGCCGCTCACCAACAATTCTTCGCTTTCGAGGAAACTATTTATCCAAGCCTACTCCCACATTTCTCCGAACACACCAACGGTCGTACCCATGTACTGCAGTGGAATCTCAGACACTGATGCACTACTGTCTCCATCGGACTGCTTTCTCTCTCTCGAAAAGGTCTGTTGCTACCTTTTGCGACAGCGGGCATCACGCAGGGCTATGGCACCATTCTTGTTTGCAATCCGTTCCCATACTCTGTGATCATGGGCAGTCCATGGGCATCCCCTGTCGTCGTTTTTACGAAGAAAGATGGTTCTGTGCGGTTCTTTGTGAACTACCGGTGCCTCAACAAGCAAGGACATCTACCCTCTCCTCTGCATAGAAACGTGATTGACAGTATACAAGGCGCAAGATTCTTTTCATTTCTAGATTTGCACGTAAGAGTATTGGCAAGTACCCATGGCATATGCCGATCGGCTGAAGGTAGCTTTTGTCACAGCCAACGGCCTATACAAATTAGACGTAATGCCTTTTGGACATTGTAATGCGCCCGCAACTTTTGAGCGCATGATGGACACAGGTCAACACTTCTTGAAGTGGCACATGTGCTTGTGCTATCTTGACAACGTTGTGGTTTTTGCTCCCGACTTCACCACACACCTTCTGTGGCTCCGGCGTGTTTTGATGTGTTTAACAAATGGTAGCCTGCAACTAAACCTAAGGAACTGCCGATTTGCAGCTCGGCAGCTGACAATTCTAGGTTACGTCGAATCCATGAATGGAATTCTCCCCGATCCAGTCAAACTTTGGGCCATTGCCAAATTCCCTAAGTCAACGTCCATCAAAGAATTCTGCAGTTTCATAAGTTTGTGCTCGTACTTCAGATGCTTCATTTGCAATTTCGCCACCATGATTTCACCCCTGACAAAGCTACTTGGAAGTGAAGCAAGGGGCCCCTCACTTTGTGGTCGTCCGAGTGCGACGAGGCCTTCACAAAGCTCCGTCGTTTGCTAACATCTCCGCCAATTTTTCGCCATTACAAGCCGACGTTCCCCTATCGAGGTGCACGCGGATGCCAGCGGTGTAGGCCTCGGCGCTGCTCTTGCCCAGAGCAAACAAGCGTTTCCTGAATATGTTGTGGCTTATGCAAGTCGTACACTTAAGAAATCTGAGACAAATTACAATGTGACAGAAAAGGAATGCTTGGCTGTCATCTGGGCTCTTACTAAGTTCCGGTGTTATTTGTATGGCCATTCATTTGATGTAGACACAGACCACCATGCACTATGTTGGCTGTCGACCTTGAAAGATCCCTCAGGCAGTCATGCCCGATGGGCGCTTTGCCTGCAGCACTACGACAAACACGTGCTGTACTGCAGTAGATGCCAGCATTCTGACGCCGATGCTCTCTCGCGCGGTCCCTTACCTGACGACAATGCCTGCTGCTCACTATCCCAGTTTGCTGTTTTTCACTCTACATTACCACTGCTTCTGAGCAGCGTAAGGACCATTGGACTTACGCTCCCTTTTAGACTTGCTTTCTGGTTCATCAGCACAACCAACCACTCCCACATTTCGTCGTCAAGCTCGCCATTTGTGACAACCTGCTTCACCGACGCAATTATAACCCCAACAGGCATCAATGGCTGTTGGTAGTACCTCACAGTCAGCGTTTCAAAATAAGCACAGTTTTCAAAATGTACCAGTGCCTTTGACAGCGGTACTACTGGCAAGGGATGTACAGCTACATCCAGAAGTTTGTTCGCTCTCTCCCCAATTGTCAGCACCAGAGATCTTCATCCCTCCTATTGCCAGCCATTTTGCAACCTTTAGATTGCCCTACCCCATGGTGTAGGCCCGTTGGCATCAATTTGTATGGGCCCCTTCTCCTGACATCGGCTGGAAACTGCTGGGCCTTTGTGGCAGTTGACCACCTCACAAGATACGCTGAAACTGCCACCCTCCCAGCAGCTACAGCACCCAATGTTGCCTCCTTCCTGCTTCGTCAATTCATCCTGCATTATGGGCCATCTCAGGAACTGCTCAGTGATTGCGAATGAGTCTTCCTGTCTGAAGCAGTTGAAGCCATTCTTAAACGGTGCCACGTTGTTCATCGTACAACTACTGTGTACCATCCTCAAACCAATGGTCTTAAAGAACGCTCCAACCGTACGTTCAACGACATGCTTGCCATGTGTCTTGTACGTTGCCTCCAACCATACAAATTGGGACGTCATTCTGCCTTCCGTAACTTACACATACAATACCGCTACTCAGAGCAACACCAGCTTTTCGCCCTTTTTCATACTGTACAGTAGGCACCCATCGCACTCCATCGATACAATTGTACCATACTGGCCGGATACATCTGAATGTGCGCCCGTTTCTGCCATGGCAGGACATGCTGATGAGTGCTGTGATCACACAGAGGCCTTTGCCTCCAACGACTAAAAGCACCAGAACTCACTCTCGGGGCCGCCACTTCTGTGTCCACCTTCTTTTCTGGAGCGCTTGTGTGGCTCTCGGTTCCTACCGCTGTACCTGGTCTCTCTTCACAACTACTGCCCAAGTATGAAGGGCCCTACCATATCATTGAACATGCATTCCCCATCAACTACATGAGCAAACCCATTGAACAGTCTTTGGACATGCGCCATCATGGACGAGACATTGGCAACGTTGAGTGCCTCCAACCGTACTATGATCCATTCATAGTGAAGAGCTGTTAGGTCACCGAACGGCCCCCATTTTGTTCCCGGGGGTAATTGTAGCAAAGAAGAGGAACACTATAGTGGGCCATCCTCTCCAACACTTTCTAGTGGGTCAATTTCTCTAGCACTTTTGCTTGGGGAACGCCGCTCGTGCTGGGAGTCCGTGCCCTGCTCTGACGGTGGGCCCAAATAATGGTGACTAATAAACACCTTTGCAAGTATAGTGTATTCATGCATGGCAGAATTGTATTGCCTTTGCCTATCCCACAACCCGTCAGCTTTACACTTGTGATCTAATCAAAGAGCATGTACACTAGTGAGCAAAAGTTAGAGGAGACCCACAGCATTAGCAAAACGGGTAAAATTTTTTCTAGCTCAGGTTTGCAAGGCTGGATGGCTTCAATACATTGCATTGGCTGAACACGCACAAGTAAGCTATAGCACTTGGTCTCAACCAGGACGCACAGGCTGTGAAGCAAAAAAAGTATATATATATATATATATTATTTGTAGCACCATTGGCCTCTAAACTTTGTTCGCAGGTGCACCTGGCATGTGCTGCACAATTTAGAAGTGTCCACAAAGCTACGACAGTGATAGCAATACAGTTAGCACTGTGCTAAAGCAGCATTTTTTATTCTCCAGAAACCACAAAGTCCTGGCAGCTTCATGTTCTGGTGCCACTGCCATAGACATGTGGCATGCAGAATGCAATGAAATGTGTGCGACTCGCCTGAAAGGTGGTGTGTGGTGTCAAGGAGTAATAGTGTTCCGATGTCAATGGACGAGGCATATAGTAACTTCCAATGTGTGTGGCGATGCCTGCACATGAACATCCTTGTACAGTGGGTTTGACAATGGAGTCAAAGTGTAATTTACGTGCTGTACATGTGCACGAGGCCCGTCTTCTAGAATCTAATCTTGATAAACCAAAATGGAGTTGGGTGAGGCTTGTCATGGTCATTCAGCAGAAAAAATCTTTAACGGACAGAAACGTACAAATACACTCGACTCCATGTATTAGAAAGCAGTTTTTACACACTTGGGAGTGGTTCAAAAGAAGAGGTGTTGGCCTATTGTGATAGTGAATCTATTATTACATACTTATTAGTGAAGCTGGCCAGCCAGCAATGAAGCTTTTACAAATAGAAAGCTTCATGAATTGAGCCTTTGTGCTCTAAGTCAGTAGGATGTTCCTTTCTGTCACAAGTAGATCATGCCCAATGTAGCACTTCTCTCACAAAATTTTTTTTTATTTAGCATTCATTGTCAGTGCAGATGGGATGCACATTTAATAGAGTGATGTGCGAAGGTAAAGAGTGAGCAATTGTCTTCAATGATGGTGCTCTGCCTAAAAACAACCTTGATTGGATTCTCTATGCCTTCATGTTGTAGCTGTACAAGGCGTGTGCAGGCCACACACATGAAAGCATAGAGGATGATGACACTTCGCTGCTCAAACAGGGCAGGCAGTTCGATGATGGCGACGGTGCACTCCTGGCCACATCTTTGTGCTCTCAACAAGAGTGCACGAGGTTTGAATGGAAGTTGCTAACTTGCCCAGTGTCGCAGCAACGTTAGGGCCGTGAGAAGCAGCACGTAAGGCGAGAAAATTGCCGACAGAACTCCAGCACAGTACATTCCTGCAAACAAGACCATGGTATAAGACCAGTATGGAAATAACATCCACAGTCCTCCATACTCCACATTGTGACATAGGTAGGTGGACAGTTGGTTGTATGGATAAAGGTGTTGTCTTGCTTTGAGGGGATATTCATGTGACCTATGTTTTCATCATGCCTCTTACAAGATCTGTTATCACCTTTCTCTACCAATCCTCCAGCTTGATGTTATATATGTTGTGCCTAACAACCTTTCTGCGGCTACTTTTCAATTACCATATCTTCCGAGATTTATGTGCCTGCTTCTTCTACTATATGGGACTCAAGGGCATTGCAGTGTTTAAAACTATGGTCAGTGGTTTCTCTGGCTTAAGTGCAGCTGTGGCAAATAACTACATTGTCATGCTTTTACCTCTAGC
Source organism: Dermacentor andersoni (assembly GCF_023375885.2). Taxonomy (NCBI): domain Eukaryota; kingdom Metazoa; phylum Arthropoda; class Arachnida; order Ixodida; family Ixodidae; genus Dermacentor; species Dermacentor andersoni. Next base: position 183,281,982 of record NC_092815.1, on the reverse strand, counting down.
ACTTTGTCCTCAAGCACAGAGCACTAACTTCAGAAGTAAAGCAATCGACTTAGTGGCTTTGTTAATACAACTTCATCTTGAAAAAAAGTGGCTCAAAGGGGGATGACTAAACAACAGAACAAAGGCCAGAGCACTCTCCTTGGAATTATGAATGTTTTCTTTTTATAGTCTTTAGCTGGCTTGTAAAAATCTAGTATTTGTTTACCTTGCACTTTACATCTCCTGTAGGACTTCCTAGAATCTCTTTTCTTCTAGTTTGGGCACAGCTGGTCTCTACCAGAGAATTTCTAAGGACGATTTCAGCTTAAACCAATGAAAATTGCTGCATTGAAAATACTGGTTTCATTTCGTCTATAAACTGAGTGGAACAACAAATAGCTGAGGTACTTATGCAACTACGGGTATGTATACACTATCCAGAGAATGTGCAGTGTCTGAAAAAACTCTAGAACATTTTACAAATTGCGTAAAATGTTGACTGACTATTGTCTCTCTCAAATAAATTGGCCACGACATGAATGTAAACATGTAACACGCAATAGGCTAGCCTGGTATGCACACTGTCATGTGCAGCTTTTTTGTCAATCCTCTGGGGATTTCTTTCAAATATTTTTGTTAAGGAAGTATGGAAATGTGGAGCACATAATGCATCAAGTTCTGCAAGGTGCAGTACAGGTTTTGTACCCAGTATTGTAATGTGCAAGTTTTATTCTATAGCTTCTGCTTGTACACATGAAGTGTAGTTTCACTGGAGCTAGTCATGTGACACATTGGTGTTATGAAAGGTCAACCTTTTAAATGGCTTGCCAACCTAACGAAATTTGGCACAAAGCCTTCTCTTCTTGTTTAAACATGTAGTAAATTTGATTGCCCTATCACAAATACAAAATCAGCTGTGTATGTGTATTTGAAGAAATGAGTGTGCCACCGTAGAAAAACTTACACTTAAAAAATTAATAAGGCTTATAATATGTTTTATATAAATGTGTTCACCCCACATTACAGGATAGAACCAGCTGCTTGCAATTTTATGCCTTCTTCTTCGCATCACTTCAAAATTAAGCTTTGTTGTTGTTGTTGTTGTTGTTGTTGTTACAGGGATCCAGATATCTATATCAACTGATCAGAAAGTGCAAACCGAGAAAAATCTATTCAAGGATCTCAAAACATGCCAAAATGCATGTGATTGCCGGGTAAAAAAGCTGACTTTCTTCTCTTCTATCGTGCTGATAATACTTAACCAATTTGGCAACGAGTTCGTTTATATGCTTAGAAATCCAAACACAAAATTAGAAAATATGTATTTCTGAATTGTGATTTTAGCCCCACATCCCCCTTTTAAAGGAAAGACGAAAAAAGCACACTAGTAATCGCTTTTGCAATGGGAAGTTACCAATATTTCATTTGCACAATGCTGATGCCTATCTTCCCTGCCACAGGCAACATAATTGTGCAGTGGCTTTAGGCGCTGATCAATGCAGTGCCGAATTTAGAAGAGGTAAAGTTGAAGCGAGGCTGTTGTACGTGTTGACTGAAATGTGTTACTAGAGCGATAAAGGGCATGCCGAACAACACGTAGACCCATGCTTTCTTTTTTTTTCAGCCTGCATTTTGTCACTCTAGTAGCAAGTTTCAGTCAACATAACCAATGATTACTTCATTGCAGAGCAGCATGGTTTTGTGGCAAGGCACTGACTTGGCACGGTTGACTAAAAACGTTGAACCAGCGCAAAACACAAGGGATGGAAAGAAAGGCGAGGACAACATAAGGTTAACTCGCAACTGAAATTATAAGCAAGCTATTCCCCCTCCTCCCCCCCGGCATACCATTGGGCATACACAAAAAACAACCACAATCACTAAAATTTTAGCGGTAGATGCTGATAAAACACGAGCTTAAAATGACACAAAAAATAACAAAGAACAAGGTAAACATGTAAGTTAGTGCTTGTGTTGTCCATGTCTTTCTTTCCTTCCCACATGTTCCACGCTAGTTTAACCATATTAATTATTTATGAACTGGCCCAAACATCTACCCTTTTGGTATGGTGGGTTTGCCAAAAGACAAGGAACAAAATATGGGATGCATGGAAAGACTTGCAAGAGAAGAAAATAGGCATGCACATATTTGCCTTAGTTTTCCCTTTCTACTGTCTTACTTTCATTATGTAACACTTAGGCACAACAGGTTTGGCTATGAAAGAAAGCATTTAATAAATATCTAATTTGTTACGCTTATTTCATCCATAAAGGGATGTTTACCAGTGTTAAATCCGTGATTTGGACCATATGCACGATGTTCCAGTTAACTTATTTCAAGCCTTAAAAAATGCAGATGTATGGCATGTGAATGCAGACAGCTCAGTGTTGTTTACTCTAATCTTGAGCAACTCGGAGTATTAATTAACTATTTTTTATGGCCTTCAGGTGCTGCAAGGTTGCAAGGCAGGCACAAAGACCTTTCTGTCACCAGTCGGGAGTGTGACATGTGCAAGCACACACTAAGCGAGTGTGCATTGAAGAAAGCAGGAAGGCAACCAAGCTGTGTCTCTGTTTCCACCCTCGGCATCCAAAAACCACAGTGGTGCTAGTGACAAACTCACCCTCGTGTTCAACTTCAAATTTGATTTGCTGGGGGTTCCTGCAAAAACCTGCACAAGGAATGGGAAAAATCATGTTCATCATGGATCTATGGATCATAGTACCAGGGAAGCTCTGAAAACTTATATGAGCAATGATGCGTTGTAGACAGAAGATAGCTCTCTGTGTTAGTGTACGAAGGTACAGCCACTGGCTGGGCCTCTCATCATTGATTATGTTTTCATAATCCTAAAAATTAAATTATTTGGTTTTATGTGCCCAAACCACCATATGATTATGAGGCACGCCGTAGTGGAGGGCTTCGGATTAATTTTGACCACCTGAGGTTCTTCAACATCCGCCCAATACACAGCAGCAGGCATTTTTGCACTTCACCTCCATCGAAATGCGGCCGCCGCAGTCAGGATTTGATCCTGCATTCTTGGGCTAAGCAGTACAATTGCAAGGCCACTACGCCACCATGGCGGGTTTTTCATAATCCTCTGGAGCACAAAACCTTTTCTCCTGAATGGCCATGACAATGCTGTATTACATTAGTGAAAAAAGATAAGACAGTAGGCAATTTCTTCAATAGTCAGTCGGTTAACTGGTTAGCCACAGTAGACTTCATTTGACAGGGCAGTATGACTTACACAATTGCTGGCGCTTACAGAGGGACCACGATGCATGACAATGACTTTACTATTGGCAACAATGCATCGAATATATTTGTTATTCTTTTTTGTTTATTTATGCATTTGTTTTGTTTGCTCACCGGCTTTGCTCAACTTGCACAGGATAGCAAAGCCACATAGTCCTTCTATGCTTTCACACTTGCAGTAAAGCTAGGGACTCGGGGCTACAATTCTGTGGTCTTTTAACACTCATATACGACACCATGAGTGAGGCAGAAAATATCAAACAGTGCCCACTGCACAGATTCACCGCATTTGGAAGTTTCTTTGCATACCTTCGCAGGTGGATGCGTCAAAGTTGATCTGTGGAACATTCTCATCCTTTCCGATCACAGCGTACGTCAATGGAGAGCAGCTCAGAGGTCCTTCTGCAATGTGATATGGGGGCAAGGAAATGCTTAGGTACAGCGTATGTAGACTTTTGCGCCGCAGTGTGGTAAAAACATACCTTATCTATGCACAGTTTTGCACTACCTAGAAGCTTGCAATTGTTTTCAGCAGCCAACATTCTAAGCCATCGCTGATGCTTGTTGCCTCTGAAATGTTGACTGTTGAATAAATATACAAATAACTTTTGTAGGCAGCTCTCTGCACCTAGCTGATTTGATCGCTCGTTCCTACTGAAGCAAGCCTGTCTACGTGTGTTTCATTTTTGGCAGAGTCTGTTGCCTTCTGTTAACCACAGGTGACACTAAAAGATGCAAGAACCAGTACTGACGTCATCGCTATTAGGAGGGCAAAGAGCACTATTCATGGTTGACATCTGCATTTCTCCGCAGTTTTGTAGAGAATCGTATTGGATATGATGCGCTCCCATTATGAAGACAAGCTGTTGCATCCTTGTGGGTTACCTTTCTCCCTAGAGCCTTCCCGATCGGAATGTGTGAAGCCTGGCCAATCAATCTGACCAATTTTATGCTATGGAATAGAAAGTATTCATTGCTGTATACTTGCAAAATCGCAGCATGAAATCGATCAGACAGTGTAATTTACAACAAAACCCTAAATGTGTGGCCATCACAGTAGGCAAATAAGCACTGTGGGCATGGTACTGACTGGTATCAAAAATGTTTTCACACATTTCTGTCATGAAAGCTGGAGAGAATGACACTTTCGACACAAATATGCATAGTATTTATAATTATCTGGCCAGTTCTTCAAGCTGCCACAAGCTTGGTTTGATTTACTTGTTCAACTGTGGGTAACTTTGAGATGCATAACATTATTGTTATAGCTGTGAGAAGATTTGATGAATCTGTCACAATATCATTGCCACATTACTGATTTAATCTTCAACTCATCATGAAAAACACCCAGCAGATTGTCATTGTGTACTCTATACCGTAAAGGCCAGAATTGATAATAGTACTATTAATAGAGAAAGAGTCGGCACTGCAACTTTAATCACTGACATAAAAATGTGTGCTGAGCATACACTTACTTTTGCATGGCCTTGTGTAGTTGAACGACAATGTCTTAACTGGGTAGAGAAAAACAAGAAGAAATCGAGTGCATTAGGAAACCAAATGAAACCGAATGAGCACACATTTTTTTTTCGACTTCGATAAATAAGTCACTGAGTATATCGTATCACACACAGCAATGATGAATTGCTTCCAGTTCACTTGTAAGGTGGCAAATATTGTGGAAAGGAACTTTTTAGAATTTGGGCCACATTATTGTATTGTATTATTACTATTGTAAGGTCATAAAGCACCGTCTGCGTATACACTTGGACATGCAGGAGTCTGTCGCCAGATTCAATTTCAGAAACATGTGATCCTGCAACACTACATAGCTTAACAAATTTACAATGAATGTTGTTACTATCTGAAATGATCAATGTAATGAAGTGGAATGAATTAACAGCATACTGCATTTTAATTTTTTATATGTATAGTGCTAACTGCTACAATGAATAATTTCAAACACATTTGCTTTTTTAATGAATTGATTTACACATTCTATATCGCAGTTTTTTTTCTTTATAACAAGCATACTAGAAAATATATGCAGCTCCATCTGATGCAATTTTGCTTTGCATGAGTGGCTTGAATGCCAGCAATCTGCATCTGTGTTATATTACACTTTTGCTTGACTTTAGCTTATGCCTTATGTTGTCAGATGGATGAACAAGTATTATAGCTTTCTGAAAATATTCAGCATAAAAGAATGCACGCACACAACATGTACAACGTTGGAACTCTACTAAATTATTCTATTTCATACTTAGTAGACAATGCTATGGAAGCTATGCAATTAGTGCGGTCACATAAGTCTCACTCTGTGTGTTCCACACTGCAATCAGTTTTGACCTGCAATGCTTTCTATGGAATAAATACCTCATATTTTACAAATATAGCCTGTTAATATAAGGCTACATCCCGTCGAGTATTTTATGTTCAGCTTTGTGCCTCCAGTATGTGACATGCTATGTTTTGGTCGCAAACCCACTGGTCACAGAAACATGCCATTTCATTTGACTGGTAGGAATAGGTTCAGGTCTGCGACACCTTCCATGTAGCAAGCATGTCATATTGAAAGAATGAGACCTAATGATATGTAGAATTACACGATGCACATACCTATATCTTTCTCACATACGTGACACACTTTTTTTGGGGGTTGTGAATGAAAGCAATAAGAAAAGTCTCTCTAGCCTTTGTAGCATTGCCTGCTATGTATGAAACTGGAAATAGTGACATGCTTTCAACTAACCTGAAAGGTCTAATAAGGTATAATTTTCTGCAATTTCATATTTTTCAAGAAACTGTTTTAATGCATGCACATCATTGCGCTGTGACCTTTGAGGATAAACAAATGTTTGGAAACAAGGGAATCTATTTTCTTGAAAGCCTTCCAACTTGAAAACAGCGGGAGGGCTTACTTACACTGTGCGTTGGTTTCGTAGCATCTCAAACCTGCGAGGCTGTCACCGATAACACGACCAGTGACGTCGCAGACCTTGAGGTTGCCCTGGTCATTAGTAGTGAACTGAAATAATGGATATTGTTTGGCATGGAACTGCTGGGTTCTTAGCATTGGCATTTATGCATTCCTTGTCTGTTTAGACTGTGTGAGCACAACAAAATGTGTTCCTAAGAGGATGACTCGAACAGAGGAAACGTGGCTGTGCACAAGTTAGAGCCACTCTCTTCGACTTGCGAGCCTGAATATAGCCTGCAAGTAGGCATATGAACTTGGCAAAATTTTTTATTGCAAGATGACTGCACGCATAGACCAGAATTTTGCAAACAGGATGCAATAAAGAGAAGCATCCTTATATACCATATTTATTTGAATCTATGAGTACACTTTTGTCCTTCCCATGATAGCTAGTCAAAATGCCTAGGTCTAAAGCATTGTTGTACATATTTTCTTCCTGGGCTCTTCTATCCCGATAATTGTGGAGTGGTTAAATCTTAGAAAAAGATATAGTACGACGAATATATATTAGACTGTGTTTACTCTTTGGCTGTGTGCTGGCTTTACTTAATATTTTCATTAAAGCCTGCAGAACACCACTATGAATACAAGTAATAGGCTAGTAAATCTTGTTTTTCAATCATAGTAACTTCCTAAAAGCAGTCGGTGACGGATATTTATTATCTAGCACACAAGCACACTCATGCCAAAAACAACAAAAAGTAATGTGTATGTATCATTGCTTGGCTATAGTGGTTGTGTGTCCTGTAAACCTTGAACATGGCCTTAGCACTGTCATGTGCATGGAAAGCTGCTCACATGGGCTACATAATGTGTTGTTTTAAGTGCCCTGTTCAAAATGGTGCTTGTAATTTGTATACCCGAAAACAACTATCACTTACAAAACAATCATCACTTACAAATGTAAGCACCTAGAACTCTCCTTCCTTTTGTGCTGATTTGTTGTTCAGAAATATAAAGAGAGCTTGAGAAGGAGATGGTGCAATGCTCGCATACAAGTGCATGATTGTGCCATTGGTAGCTGAACATTAGTTACATGAACTTCTTTTTATGAGCTTTGTGAACAACATGGCATGCTCATGATGAACATCATAAAAATTGAGGCAGGCAGAGGACTGAAAAAGCTGAAACATCCATCACAGATCGCCATTATGTACAGCACCAAGACAGGTTTTATTAAACTACTTGAAACAGCAAAACCTGCTTAATGAGGCCCTGAACCACTTTTTATCGATGTGGAGAAAGGCATTTGAAGTGAAACTAGGCTATTTCAGAAATACTTCGCCGCAAACAGTACTTCACTGCATTCAGCAGAAGGGTAGTTATTGGCAATCAAGCACAATCTCTGCTGTGCATCCATTCCTTCTTCAATGCCTTGCACTGCAAAGGCTATGGTGGAGTGGGCATGCCCACAAGGCTCCACCTTCTAAATGTCACTGTGGCGCACAGTTCAAATATCAGTTTGGATGTTAACATAGATGTCACGACTTCCGATTTTGGTGCCTATGACATGCTAAACTTAAGCCGAATACAGTTGTCCTTAGCGAGCTGCAGTGCACTTAGCCAGTGGACTTTGTATGGCACTCCGCGGCGGCCGCAGTATCTATGCTACGTAGTGGACCGCAGCTACCAATAGCAGCCGCATATGGGAATTCGCCTTATTATGAAATAAAGCATCCAGAAGAGAATGAGCAGCAGGCTTCTGTTGAAAAGAGAGCACTTAAGAGAAAGGTGACTTTGCACTCTGGTTGCGAGCTCCATGCACCATGTACAACAGCAAAACTTGGCTGAGATGTTCACACTGCGTATGTTACCCGTGGACTATGTTATTTCACCAAGCCCGAAGGGTGGTGCAGGGCCCGCCCCTTTAAGGTGCCAATGTATATACTCACTGAAACAATAAAAAAAAAGTTACATAACAGGGCTTTCTGACGTAGCACTTATGCATTATAAGTAAACATTTTCTTAAAATGTCATTAAGGCCTTTCTGGAAAAGAGCATACAATTTTCTAAACTGTCTTACTTTTTTTTGCACATAATGCTCATAAAAAAAAATGAATTATTTGGGTTTTATTTCTTGCATTCATAGAAACTTTGAGCAAGATGTCCAGAATGGAAGTCTGCAATAATATTATTATCTACACTCATCACATCTAAGCAAATGTAAACTACTAGAGTTTCAAAAGCCAGCAGTTATCACTGAAATTGTGCTGGCACACACAACTCGTTACTGCATTGCAGAGCTAAGAAAAGTAGCCATCGTTGAGTATGATTCACGCTTGGCATATTAGGACAAACCGGCAACACAAGTACAGGTCAAGCTTGGAGTTTCAAGGGTTAACATTAAGGTTATCGTTCTCATTAATGGAGTGCATAATATATGACACACCTTGTAGCAAATTTTCCTACATGCACCTTGAATACACATCAGCATGAGAACACTGTAAGTGAGGCGTGGGAGGTAATGCTAAGTAATGCTAAGGTAATGGGAGTAATGATAAGCGTAATGGACTTGGCCAACATGATTAATGTTTGAGTTAATGCTTTGAGGTGAGAGAAGCACACACAGTCGCACCTTGATTTGAAGGTTTTTGCTTGCCGAGAACGTGGCAGTACTGTAGGACCAGTACTGTACTGCTCCGGGGGTCACAGCACCTTGGAACTTGGTCTGTGCAGAGGACTGCCACCGAGAGCCCTGAGGCTGGCAGTGTTTGTGTCGCAGAGCGGCTGGCACTGTTAGTCCAGAAAGTGGACAAAGCTTTATTATGTTTATAGAACTACAAAGCCTGTATTGTCATTTTCATCATTCCGCAGTGAACCACCGTTATCCTGTCAACATCCAGGTGTGATCCACTCACCCACATCTCAACATAACATCTAAAGGATGTCCTACTAACATGTAATTTGCAAATATCAAGTAGCTGATGTCTTGGTGAGGTTCATTCTACTTTATAATTTGACTTTCTATGGATATTACAGACTGACGTCGTAGAGATGTACGTGCTATGTCATGTCGAGTGGCTGCATTTTAAGTTTTCTTGAACATTTAGTTAAGGTGGTGTATTGGTTGGGGGGCATAATTAAAGTTTTGTAGTTAAACTTTTATGTGACATGACCTCTGAAAATTTTCAATTCCCCAAACTTTATGGTACATGAAATGCCATTCACATTGAATGTGGTAGCTAAATTTTGCAGAAGTAAAAAATGGAATCATAGGCTGGAGGTTACGCAGTCAAGGCTTGAAAATTTTCAGAGAATTTTTGTTCCGAAACGTGGTAGCCCCTGAGTATGGTGTATTGTGCAGCCGATCACGTATCGTCTAATGTGCGTTGTAACAACATGACAAAAAGACTTTTTTGAGACCACACATGAATAATTGCCCCACCACATAGGCCTTTTTTTTCCAGTTTCCTTACAACAAAATTATGTTTCTTCCTTTTTTTTTTTCAAATTGTAGTTGGAAAGGCATGTCTCTATCTCATATGTGTACATTTACTCTGCCTATTTTCTCACACAGTTTACTTTTAAAACTTTCGTTAACTTGTATGCTCAGTGTGCCAGACGGGAGGTTCAGGAGAATGAGTTTGCTGCGCTTTCTCATCACGGGCATGTGCACTAATGTGTGCACATGATGTATGTCATCCTGCTGTGTGGGCGTTCTGCCACTGAACATCTGCTGTGAACACTCTATTGAATTTGTCCTTGATAGTACATCTGCTTTGGTACCTGCAAGTATGGCTCACTAGCATGGACTTAAATATATCCACTAAATGTTCTATAGACTTCTGCATGCCTAAAGTGAACATCTATTGGAGATCACACATGTCCAGCTGTGATATCCCTACAACATTACAGCAACGTTATCTGAATGGAACTTAGATTTACCATGGTATGTATTTGTAATGTTTGGATAAATCTAGATATCTATAGGATGTTTTTAATGTCTAAAACGTCATATTCTATGAACATTTATGGAACATAAATGTTTACCTGGGTTCTTGTCATAAAGTTAGCAAAGACTTGTTTTTAATGGTTACGGGATCGTGTCAATGATGGGAAGACAGGAGGCTTAAATATGTGTATTTTGCAAAGGTCACCACTGGTCTGCTCTTGCTCTGTTCTCTGCTGTTTTTCCCTCTGGTTAGGAATAATTATTTACAGCTTTTAGATTTAAGGAATTCGATGAAATATTCATTTTTGGTGTTCATCTGAAGATTTAATTTTTATACTTTTTGGCTACTAGGTCTTCCATGACTACCTTTTTTTTTGCATAACAGTGTAGTACTGGCTTTTTTTGGCAATCATTACATGAGAATATACATGTTTTGCACAGTCAAACTTATAGTTATACTGAGCCCATTTAAATAAGGCTATTCCCCATATAAAACAATATTTGAACATTGCGAAGCTGAGTGAGAATACATAGCGAGATGCATGATTACCTTGAAAAAATTCATATTTAAACCCAGTAGATCAGACTGTGCTGTGCCAGAGGGGGGCTCCATAAGTTGGGTTTGCCTTTCAGGCATGTCAATATTGTGGTCACCATGAAGGAAATACAAAATCAAAACAAAGCTTTCCCTTCTGCCATAGCATGTACTGTGCGCAGATTTTCAGCATCATGGCCATGCGCCAAGATATGTACCTTTCGAATAATGAACTGTACTTTCGAATAACAGTACTAAAAAGATTATGTGGATCCCACACACTGTGAGAATCAATGTAAGCAAAGTTTTTTGTGCTGTTTACTTTGATTGACGATAATTAGCAGTGATGTTGACAGCGAACGTTTAATTTCTTCAAGGTTTAGTCTAAAACAAGAGGGGTCAATTGATGTTGATGTTAAGCGTTACCTTGCATGTACCACTGCTGTTTGTCTTCATAGTACACAGATCACACAGGTGGAGGTGTTTGCTTGAGGCATTGCTGGGCACCATACCTACAACCTCTGAGAGGATCGAGCATATTCATTGCCTCACATGGCACATCACATTGTGGCATAAATACGAGGGTCGATCCAGAAATAAGTTTCCCAAAGAGGAACCTTATACAGCCACACGGGAAGGTGCGAGGCGAAATCCAGCAACACTGCTGCACGCAACTGTTCCCCCACTCTCTATTCCCCTCGGCCGTGCTTTGCTGCGCTGCTCAATCTTGGCTCAGCAACCATCCGATACGGAGGTTCTTCTTGTTGATCCCACCAAGTGCAAGATTCGTTCTGTAATTTGCTTTTTGCACGCTATAGGGACTCCACCCGTGGATATTCATCGTCAGTTGACAGAGGTCTATGGTGACAAGTGTATGTCCGTTTAGCACATCCAAGAGTGGTGCAGGGAGTTTAGTGCCCGTTGGAAGGAATTCCACGATGAAGAGTGCATGGAGTGGAAGACCACCAGTTTTGGAGGCGGTTATCAAGATGGTCCAATGCAAAGTGCTTCAAAACAGGAGGATCATCGTCCGTGAACTTGTTGCTCAGATTCTTGGGAGTTCTTACGGTACAGTGGAAAGAGCTTTGACTGAAAAATTGGGGTATCACAAGTGTTGTACTCGATGGGTACTGCGGCTATTGACATCAAACCACAAGGAGAAATGCCTTGACTGTGCTTGCCAGTTCCTTCAAAAGTGTCAAGAAGATAAGGAAGGATTGTTGGACTCTATTGTTACGGGATACGAAACGTGGGTGTTTCATTTCACTCCCGAAATGAAAAAAACAAAATCCAAACAGTGGCGTCACCCAGAATTACCAGTCGCAAAGAAGTTAAAACAAACTCCTTCTGTTGGCAAAGTCATGGCCATTGTTTTTGGGATCATAAGGGAATACTGCTGATTGGTTTCATGGAACGTGGGACAACAATCAACTCGGACAGTTATGGTGCAACACTAAGAAAACTCAGGCGAGCTATACAGAACTGCCGGTCAGGACGACTGGCAGCCAGTGTAGTGCTGCTTCACAATAACGCCCGACCTCACGTCCCCCATCAAACCCAGGAACTGTTGAAAAACTTTGGTTGGACTGACATGTCCCACCCACCGTACAGTCCAGACCTCGCGCCTAGTGATTATCACTTGTTCTTCAAGTTAAAGGAACATTTGAGTGTCCAATGCTTCTGGCGCAATGATGAAGTCAAACAAGAGATAAAACGCTTCTTCAACGGGTTGGTGGCAGAGTTCTACAACATTGGGATACAGAAATTGGAGCACTATCTACAAAAATGCATAGAAAAAGATGGTGATTATGTAGAGCAAAGTTTCATCTTTCCAATGATTAAATTTTCATGAGAATAAACAATGTTGTCTATTTCTAAAATTGATGGAAACCTTATTTCTGGATCAACCCTCGTATTAAACTTCATCGAATGATGGGCTGTACGTGCCAAAACAACAATCTGATTATGAGACAGACTGTAGTGGTGGACTCCAGAATAATTTTGACACTGTGGTGTTCTTTAACATGTCCCTAAATCAAAGTGCCCGAGCGTTTTCGATTTTGCCCCCATTGAAATATGGCTGCCACGATCACGATCAAACCTGCAAACTCGAGTGATGCCATAGCCGCAAAGCTACCGCGGCAGGCACAGAAGTGTTGATTTGATGAGTGACTGCTTCCGTAGTGTCGCCTAGACTCTACAGTGCACTTTAATGTGGCTCTGCTTCTGCGTGCCCTGTGCAAGTTGTCTGCTTGACAAAGTTGCATGGTATTTATTTTTCAGAAATATCAGAAACGCACCGTACCTTGAAATTAAATTTATCCTGTTTTGCACCCAACTGCAGTCGGGTCTATAGTAGTAGCGTTTCCTTGCCTTCTCATGTCACCTCCGCTCGTTACGTGACTGCGTCAGTTATACCCATTCTCTTCCTCCTCTACCCCCTCATCTCTACCATTTTATCTAGCTTCCCTCTGGACTTGCACACTAGTAGAAAGGTAAGCGCTGCAATTTCTGCGATGCCTTTGCCTGGGGTCACGGATAATTACAGCTGTCAAGAGGCTAACGTGGTGATACCCAGGGAGCTCCAGGGGGTACTGTGCACATTCGATGCAGCACAAAGGTCCAAACGAGTCTCTCACGTCGCGTTTCGTATTTTCCATGCTCCTGTCATGTATACATGCACTCTGAACCACCCCCTGACGCACTGTGCCAGACAGCAGCAGCAGCAACGGCAGCAGCAGCAGTGGGAAAGTTGAAGGAAGAGGCAAAGAAAGCTTCACTTTACTAACTGTCCTACTTGATTTGGTTTTAAAATCAAATAGTCGCTATTCATAAACACAAATATTTCTCATATAGTTCTTGAATATTTCAGAAGCGTCAAGTGGTCTCAATCAAACATAAAATTGGAGAGAAAGTGTGATAAATTTAATCCCCGTGGCCATAATATATAGTCATAAAATGTAAGTTACATCGTAAAGAAGGCTGTGCTGCTCAGGCAGCCAGACTTTATCGACTAAACCACTATCATTCACTCTCTTCGCAATATCCAGGGGTATGCAAACAAGCTATCATTCTATTTGTTTTGATGCTACATCTGTGCTTTCAATAAACAAGGTTTCATAATTTGCAATGTAATGACAGAAACTTGCTAACATTATTAATACTAAGATGTAGACATCTTTTTATAATAACAGTGAAGACAGTTGTTCAGTATTTGGAAATTATTTGAAAAATATTCAATATTCGATTTGTATTCAGTGCCGCCTCAAAAATGGCAATATGCACAGCTGTACATTTTGACCATGGATTAAAGTAGGGTCATTGCATGCTGTAAAATGATCGTACCTATACACCATGTCGCATGACAGAAACACACTTCATGCAATTGCTGCTTAATTCATCCATGTTTGGCTAACCCTAGTCACTGTCACAGTCAGTTAAGACAATGAGTCACAATGCGTAGAGATGAGGAAAGGAAGAGTTTGTCCTGATGACTTGGTCTTAAATGTTCCCGTTGTCTGTATGTCATCTGCACTGTAGATAAACTGTTCAGCTATGTCAAATCTAGAGAAGAGAACTATATTCCTGTATCATAGTTGATGAGCTGCAGGAAGCAGTGGTGCATGTGTAATTTGTAATGCATTTTTGAGTCATGATATGCTTAACTTAGCAGTCACATTGAAAACAACAGTTGAGGTGGTATATTCTTCCTTGCTCCTCAAGCAGCAAAGAGTGATTTTGCTGTTCAAATCATTAAAAACAAGTAAAGGCAGCTCACTTACCTCGGCATATTTTCTTTGGAAGATTGAGCAGGTCCGGGGCTGTACGCAGTCTTTCCATGTCAGGATTCTCATCCGAAAGAACATTGGTAATGTCCACCAGTGTCAAGGCTCCAGATCTAGTGTTCAGCGCATCAATAACGTCCTTGGGGCCAATGGCGAAAATTGGCACGTCTGAAAAAAAGCCGGTGAATGGCATCATACTCAAAGATTCACTGGGCATGAGTTTTCGTTGGTTAACTGCTTCGTTGAACGTGAATATGTTGAAACACTTTTGAACAACACAAGGACAGCTAGGAAATATAACAACAAAACTAACACGGCAACATTCAGTTATTGTAGTAATATTCTTGTGCAGTTGCATTGTACCCTGTGCTTCTGGTATTTAATTAGTGTGTTTAATCTGCCTTTCTCATTTTCCTGAGCTGCCCTTTGCCACACGCCATTGGAAATGTTTTGGAAGGGTGCCAGGGCCTGTTGATTTCTATACCTTGACCCATGTCGAGTGTGCATTGATTGTGCATTGTGTGGGTCACGATTACTTATTATTGGCTTCTCCAGGGCATCATGTCGTTCCTTGAAGCCATTTAGCACTCACAAACTACTGGGTAAGAAGGACTGAGTGCATTGTTGTGCTTAGAGGGCAGCCGATAAAGGCACGCCGAGTTCCGTCTGCCCACAGACGGCTGCCTCGTAATTTGTTATCGCTGATTTCTCTATTTGCAGCTCACTTTTTGTATTCCTTTTACACATTCTTTAGACATTTTGAATATTCACGAAGCCTTCGAGTGCAGCCTTCTGCGTCAGATTTACCAAAGTGGTGCATTTGTTTACATCAACATCTAAAGCCACAGATCGATGTTAGCTTCAGATAATGTGGAAACGGTGCATGGCTGTTATAATATAATCTCAATATATACCAAAACATACATGTCTGCGCACATGAGCCATGTTGTTTTACCCTTAGACGAGTCAATATGAGGGTGACACCGCTAAACAATGGTGACTGGGAACCAGACACACATATTATGGGCTATTACTATTGTGATAAGAGTGTGTAAGTACTTCACTTTCAACTATAGAACCTATAGTTGAAAGTGAAGCGCTGTCTCTGTGTATCTGTTTTTTTCTACATCCTTGTTCAGTCGCGCTTATACACTCTATCATGGATTCTAATCAAATAGCCCGCCAACGTGTTTTAACTATTATTACTGATTCTCGCTTTTCGTTAGCTTCGTCATACTTACAGTATGTGTGTTATTCGTTCCATAAAGTATTATTAGAGCAAACTATGCTCACATAAGCGCTCATTTATAGGCCATTTAAAAAAGAATGTCTCGCGAAAATGCAGGTGCCATTGTTGACAGTATTGTTAACTGAGTGAGGCAGTTGTTTATGCTGGTGTACCGAATGCACTGTCACTTGTTTCCCATTTGACGTAGAGGTAAACAGTGCATCCCTGGAATAAGAAATGTGTCTGCATAACAACACGTACAGACCCACCCGTCTACGTAGCAAATGCGACTGGCAGTCTTCGGGAATGGTGGCCTACGGGTGTTGGCACAGCGCTGTGTTGCAGCTACCCCTCTATTGTGTGCATGCTCTGTGATATGTGTACAGTTGATTTCAATCACTAAGGCCAAAACTGAACTACAAAAGCAGTTTCCTTCGGCCTAACTGCTTACTTTTCAGTTCAGGCATGCCGGTAGCAGCTCCGCTGTACCCAATTTTTGCTGAACATGATCAACATCAGCTCAAACTTCATGTGCATGCTTGAGAAGGCTGAAGTTTGTGCATTGCAACTCCAAAAGCATGTTCTGACTCATCTTGAGTGTGATTAATTACACATCCAAGCGAAAGTGCTGCGGCTATCACGTCGGTTCGGCTGCCGATCGCATGGAAATCGGTCGAACAATGGTCAGAGCGCTGATTTTGTCAGTGCTGTCAACAAAAGAGCCCATTACACTACGACAACTCCTGCTTGTCGGTTGATTCATTGTCGGCCTGGTATGACACAATGGTATCAACAACACACTGTACTGAATAGATGGCCAATTGTTGGTGTCAACATCTTATCGGTCTCGTTCAACCCAGTGTTAAGCGAGTCACGCATGTGCTGCCGCCCTCAGCAAGAGAGGGCCGACGCTGCAAGAAGACTTCGTCAGCAATGTGATATTTCTGAAGTGCCACCCCAGTGTAACACAGGGGTTTTTCGATTCATTTGCTAGCCATCAATCAAATGCGGCTACTACGTGATTCAGGGTGCAGTCCAGACGAAGCCTTGGGTCGCATTCTATTTTAAACGTGAAGATGCAGTTGTCACTATGCATGTTTTCATCACCACACTATGCGGTACACGGCAGGAGTGTTTGCAGCAGCATGCATCCGAGCCACATCCAAGCGCTTTTGTTTTTTCAGGGGACTTGCTTCCGAGGTTAGGTTGTGTGTGCGACCCCTTCAAAATGTTTTGCGACTAATCCGCTAGGGCAGGGTGCATGTGTCACCATGCCATTAAAAAGTTGGATTGCATGTTCACCTTTTTCTTGCAGTTTACCGGTGTCACTGAAACAAGTTTGATGTATTCCATAACTATTTTAACATGATAGTGCTTGCTATAAGCTGATGTTCGTGCAGTCGCCGTTCCATGATAGTGGTTAGAGCAATAATGAGATGGCCACCGCGGCAATGGCCATTTGCAAATGCCTTTTGTGTAAGAGATTAAGTTGTGTGAACAGATGCCAAGTTTCTTTAACAGTAACAGTCATGCACCACAAATTTTAGAATAAGTTGTCTGTGCAGCAGCTCCAGTCCCTCAACACAAACTTGTAGTATTGGAATAAGGCCGAAACATTTCCTTCAGTGATGAACAGAACAATTATAACCTCTGTGTGGCCTCTGAAGCACCTTTTTATGTTCGGATAACTGTGCTGCACTTTAACCAATATATTGATTGAAGTGCATTCTTATGACAAAACAAACCAAAATTTTAAAAGAAGTTGACAAGAAGGAACCAGAATGGAAAAAACAACAACTTGAGGTTGCTGCAAGGCTTCCATCTCAATAAAACTTAGCTACTCTTATATAAGCAGACTTGGGAGATAATTGTTCGAGACTTACTCATAGGAGACTACAGATGTCACTGCTACAGTTGTTGACACAAAATGAGCATCACGATAATGATTCAGCCCATTGTGTGAGGAAATGCGCACAGAAAAATATAAATAACTATATAGCAATTTTAGTAAATGTGCCACTTCATTGGATATATAAATGCTTTATAACAGCTGAGGGAACAAAGTCATGCAACTTCAAAGCATCACCACAGCCAGAAGTTAAATACGTATCTAAATAACCACTGGGCCTTACTTTATGTTCATTTATTTACACTTGCATCTCATAAAACAAAGGGGCAGTAATTTTCCCTGTAGGCTAGGCCATGTATGCTGATAGTATGTGTAAATGTGGTGCGGCCATCGTAAAAGCCGCACTAAAACTAGCTAAATCATATACTCGATCAGACTGCCTCGAAGTTACCTCAAAGGTGGTATGGTGCACAATGCCTACTGTGGAGAAGCACAAAGGCAGGTCATCATCGAGAACAAACAGTACCATGCATATGCTAAACTTTCCTGTATGTGTATTTTTTTTGTGCAGGAGGCACGTAATGAAAACAAAATATGAAATTAGAAGCTGGAATTTGAAGAACCAGTGGTAAAAAGCGACTGGAATAAGTAAGTGCATTTGTGAAATTATTAGCAGAGTACTCCGTCAAGAACACACCAAGAAGTGTTCATGGTGTCTACGACTCTTTTAGTAAATCAGGAGCAACTGACAGAGCAATTTCGCTAGAAGGAAGACAGAGAAGGGTCCTATCTGGTGATTAAAATGAATGAATGAATGACAGTAAAGAGGAAAAAGAAGGGAGTCGGAGGTGATAGCAGAAATACATTGAACAAAAGAGAGGTGGGAATGCACAAATGCTATATATCACACGGATTTTGGGTGCCAAGGAGCCGCACTTCTTTTTCCCTTACACAAGGAAACCTCTTAATGGTGCCTTTCGTTTTCAGTTATATGATATATGATGACACATTCTGAGTCAAGAGAAACCAGGACACTATGTAGCATTCAAGCACAAGAAATTGGGGATCAAGTGTGTTTAAGATGCATCACAGATAAAGAATTGTGCAGTAGGACTTTCACATTCTTGAACGAAACAATGTTACCGAGTAAAAAAAAAAAAAAAAAAACATATATAGTTCTATGCTCTCCTGTTCCATGCTCCCCAGCATGGTCCCATCCTGTATAAGAGTGTTGTACCTGGATGTGCCACCCGGAACTTGTTGAGAGCCTCTTCGACCTGGCGCCCATTGGAATGTAATCCACCTGCTGCCTTCTTCCTCAGGTTCAGGTACAGCACCACCTGAAGTCCGGTAATCGGGAGATAGCAAGTGTCATGTGACTAATCACCATGTTTACACTTTTCTCAGTTTGATTAGCTATCAGTTATCATTTGTATTTAAAATGGCCTTGCATGAGAAAGGTAGAGAAATATGGTAGATTCGATGTTTAGGCAAGTAACACATACCTATAAAGCCAACAGGCATTGATGAAAAGAAGTGTGACAGAAATTAACATACTTATTTTGAATTACATTGTTCAAAAAGATGTAGATAATGTTTATATTTACAAGCATGTTCATGATTAAAAGGAAAATGAGAGAAAAGCAGGAGAGCAGAGAGCTTCCTGCCAGTTGGATATCAATCTATAACCTCTGCATGTCACACCTGGAGCTTTAACAATTGATCTAAAATTGAGGATTTCTTTCCTGCTACATTATGGAATATTTCTGTAGCTCATTCTGTCTGTTTTCCATCCAAAGCTCCCCCCTTTCTTCTTACTTTTGCGATTACATAGTTAAATTATATAGTCTTCTCTGGGTTTGTTGCAAGTATGTAGCTTTGCTTCATGTGCCTCATGAGAAGAGGCGCATACGTTACAGAGCTGTTTGTCTATAGGAAGCTAGCGCTAGGTGCCTTCTTGCCACTGACCACTCACTGCCAGAAAGTTCAGCTTATTTAAAAGTGTGATATATATACATCAACACTGCAGAACAAGTCGGTGGAGTTTAATACATCAAGTGATTTCTCATGTGTGTAATTCAGTATATGTACTGCAGCAAGTTCAAATTTTAGCACCACACATTAATTTGGCAAAACAAGCCAACTATTACATCATAGGTCAGTGCTGTAGGTGCTCTGCCATGCATGTCAAATGGCAGCCATGATGATCGGTTTCACAGCTGTTGGCAGCTCCATCCTTTCTACGGCTTGAGAAATGCAAGGTGCTTTGGCAACATTACAGCGGCACATTTAAAGGGGCGCTAGTTAGTAACAACATTAAATTTATTCAGTCTGGTGAATCATGCTTTAAAATAAGAATATTGGTATGACATCTCAGATTTCAAAGTATTTCTGTGCTACTGTTTTCGGGCAAAAAGAAGTTCTCAAAAGTCATTGGGTCAAGTCTTTGGTTTCCTTAGAATGCAATGTATTCTTTGTTTCTCAACGGACTGTTAGCTAGTACGAACCAATCATTGTACAAATCTCGTGATATTACAAGCTAACACAAGAACTTCAAGCTCATCTTACAGCTTTTTTCTTTATTGCAATGGCAATTATATGGACACTCCAGGCACATGTTCGCCATTGTCGTCGTTGTGAGGTCCCGTATAAAGTCCAAGGGCAATAAAATCGTCGCTGTGTGTCGTATGCTGTATGTGCGAGTGAAAACGTACAAGGGTGAGCCAGCGATTGTGGCTCAATCTTGCGCACTAGATCGCAGAAAGCGGGGAGGAAGCGCATTGTCTTCCTTCACTCTGAAGGCTCTGGAGGGAGGGTAGGGATGGGGACGCATTCTACTCTGGGTGGCCTGAGCAGCCATGCGTGCCAGCCCAGGCCACTGTTTCTTGAAAGCCATCTGCGATGGGGATAGAGTCCGTCACGCGCTGTGTTTTTGCGGCTTAGTTTTTGTTGATGCGAGACGCTGCACAAAGGTCAATGCGCTAGTTGCTGCTGCCACGCTTCCTCACTCCAGCGTTTTGACAGCGAGTTTCCACGGTCATCGAGTGAGATGTGTTCATGTTTGCTTGTGCGTGCATGACACCATGCTTGTTAATTTAGTTAGCATGTCTATGTTTACAAGTTTATACGGCCGATAAAACTACTATCCTTACTTCGTATAGCTGTCCACTAATTTGCTATCACAATCGATGCTTCGCCTCTCTGGCAAAATTGCGATTTTGTTTCAACTATTTTGGATCATCAAGACATTGCTTACGGTAAAACAGACATTTCTCATTTCCAGAATTGTAATTTGCCAATCCAGCTTAACTTAACAGTCCTCTTTAATGTCTCCTAATTTAGAGGAGTACTATTAACAAAAAATGTTTGTCTACTTTTTATTTCATTATTGGACAGCTGATGACCCAAGAATTACACTATGGAGCCTGAATTTATTGAGAGCACAGCAGATCACTAATTGCGTCACCTTGTGATACTATAACAGTTAAAAACGTACCCTAAGTGCAGCATGGCTTCAGATATGAAGAAAGAGACTATTAATACCACTGAAACTTGATGTGGTAGTCTTGTAGTATCAGATAACACTGACATGTACACACATATCGAGTTGATTCATGCAGTACGCAATAGGACAAGGGGTGTGAAAG
The DNA here is from genome assembly GCF_023375885.2 of Dermacentor andersoni. Classification (NCBI taxonomy): domain Eukaryota; kingdom Metazoa; phylum Arthropoda; class Arachnida; order Ixodida; family Ixodidae; genus Dermacentor; species Dermacentor andersoni. The sequence continues at coordinate 183,260,825 of NC_092815.1, read as the reverse complement.
GGTCTCCCTGCATTTCCAAGAGAGGTGCAGAATTAGAAGGACTAAACTGGCAGCATTCAGTGAGTGAGTCATTGTATGGTATTCAACCACTGCACTGAGACGAGCTGACTGGCGCGTGCTTGGATTGTTTATGGTACCACATAACTGGCTCTTCCAGTTTTGGTGATGCGAATGGTCTCCTGCTTCATGTTCAAAGCCGCACTGCACTTAGCCCTTGTCTGGAACTGGTCATGCAAAAGGTGACGTAATTAATTAGTTTTGGTGCCCTTGAGGAATTCAGTCTTCATACTGTGATTACGGAATCAATGGCTACCTAAAAAGCAAATAAAGCAGCACACAAAATTCTTGTGTCAATACTATGTCTTAGTCAAGGACCCAGGATGTGTAATGAACTGGGCACTACTCAAAAATAAATGTATAATTTACATTGTCAAATTTCTTGGTTTTCAGTTCCCAGCTTTGAAGTGAAGCAATCCTGCTTCGTTCTTCACAGTTTCAGCTGTGAATGCACCTTATAGCCACCAATGAGCCAAAATAGCTTGTCCCAAAAGTGTACTTGCATTCCAATAGCATATGGATGCATATTGGCTTCATGCTAACGAGGCTAGAGTACACTCTAATCGAGACGCAGCTACGAGCAGCATTGGTGATGCTTTCTTGTGTTGCAAGTCTTGCTGTGGTGGATGCTCCATAGATGCACATGCAAAGAGAGGACATTATAGAGCAAATGCATGCTGAAGGTGTACAGTTGGCGTCACCCTTGTGTAGAGCACAGGAACGGGGAGCCACTCCGGAGGCAACCAGCGACGTCTAATGGTAGCTGCTGGGCTCGAGATAAGAAGTGCCTGGGCACGTGCGGCCGACGCATATAATCTTGGGCCCAGCCACTACCATTAGACATCAGTGGCTGGCTGCGGAGCACCCCGGTGGCCGCCATTCCCGCACTCTGCACAAGGGCGATGCCGATTGTACAGCACAGTGTGCATATATTGCTTATGCAGGATGGGAAGCAGAGAGAGCCACATAGAACTAAGTGTATAATAACCTCAATTATATTTCACTGGTGAATCATGCACCTTATAGCTGCACATTGAACAGGAAATGGAACAATCGCATGTGTTTTCCCGTTATGAAATATTTTGCTCTAGTTATACTCTTAATTATGAACGATTGCTCAGAACATCCCCAGAGTCATTGCAAACAAACAGGCATTTCACTCAGCCACCATCGCCATTGTGCACGTACCCTGCTGGCAGCACCGGGCCGTTCATCCATGAGCGAAATGTGCTTGGTGACAAGAGTATTGAGCATGTTGAACACATCCTGGTCGCTGTCTGCGCCAACGGCATCTGAATAAAAAGGAAAAAAAGAAAGAAAAATAGCAAATGAGGTATGACCAGGTTCAAATTCTGTTTCCTGGCTCTTGCAGCCAGTTTAATTTTCACTCATGAATAACAACACTTCAAGGAGGCTCTTCAAGTGAACATAGTAGTTCTAGCCCTTTACGGATGATACATATAAATACCAGGAGAAATAGCTAAATGAGCAACGTACATTGAGAATATTGAAAAAAATTATTTTTTGGAAACTTTTCCAGCAACAGGGAGGAAACACCATGCATAAAACTGGAAGTGGACTTTACCTCAGGCTACATATAGCTTTGTTTGGAATTTATACAGACAGCTCTCGTTAGATATAAACCGTAGGTGTACATTTAACTTACTTTACATTGTGTATATGACAGCACTGCAGAGAGAGATCTTGCATCGATATGTCTCATCTGACTGCGCTTTCAAAAAATTGTGAGGCGCATATCAGACATCCTCTTTCTTGCCCTGTGTTCCTGCTCTAAACCAACAAATGACGCTTGTTGCCTGTTGTTCAGGGCTGGCAAAAGACATTTAGCTGGAAACTTTGTACTCAATAACAAAACCTGGAATGAAAAAAATGTGTTTCTGGTATGTTGCCTGCAGGTAACACTCGTCTGTAAAGGGTTAACTGATACAACAAACTATACTTCAATTACATATTATATATGTTGTGACATGACATGGCACCTTGTGAATACAATACTCCAGTTGACCTCAAGACTGCGGAATTCTGAAAGGCATGCGATGAGTTGAATTTAGCTTCAGGGATACAGGAACCAAATTTTCCTTTTATGCTTGGCACAAATCCACTACACCATGTACGTACCCTCACCATTGTGCAAAGGGAATCATTAGACTGAGTGATTTCTATGCTTCAGTCCAGCTTGGGTAAGAATAATTTTTTTATTTCAACCTTATTTGCTTCACTTCTTATTGTACATATGGCACCAAAAGTGTGTATGGATAATATTACTCTTCTGGGCAAGATTCATGCATTCATGCTTACTGATGAGTCCTTTGAAATTCGTTTAAAATGAAATAAAAGTGCGAATAAGCAATGGCCGACTGAAGAAGCATGATTGCAGTGTATGTAGAACAAAATCGGGTCAACTCAATCTAGACTGTCAATACTGATAATAAATGTTTTGAAGAATTGCTGATTAAGGATGTTGCATACAGCCAAATTTGCTGGATTTCACAGGTTGGCATGTTATCTGCTTCTACAAGTCATAGATTGACACCTACATAATTTTGTGTCAACATACTCACAGGACATTGCAGAGCAGAAACTTCCTCGTGAAAAGTAAGATGTCAAAAGTTGCTCAAACTACAGACGATGACCACCTAAGATGTCCACCTAAGAACATGCCTGTCATATAGGCATACAGTACTGAATGCGAAACTGTGCCACACTTTACAGCCATGCTTAGGTAATGTATAATGTATGTAAACCAACAAGCCCTGCTAAGAATCCTCCTGTAACCTTCCATTCATCTCAGCAAAGTGTGAATGCTTTCTGGTGCCTGATATTTTCTAGCTAAAGATACTCTAGCATGCATCAACGGAGCTCGCACACTTTGCAGACTCTATTTATGAGAATCTGAGCAGCTTTACTGGTCTTTTTGACACAGGCACTGTTTTGTAATTGTCCCTCATACAGATATGACTATATAGTATAAGGATGAGCAACCTGGGATGCATACTGGTCACTAGACTCACATTAGTATAGTTGAATAATTGACGGCTATATTCTATAAAAAAGTTGCCATGCATGGTTGTTACAGCTCAGACTGACTCACTGATATCACTAAGGTCACGCAAGTACAGGGCGGCACATCCAGGGCATCCCCCAGCACTGCTGTCCTCGATGATGTCACGCAGCACATCACTGTGGCGCTTGCTGGCAAAGAGGCTCACGGTACTGATCCCTGTCTGGAACTTGAGTGACCTGGTGATCATTCTGCAAGAACAAGCATTGTGGTGCCGACAGGTGTGAATCCTTCTAAGTCATTTTTTCAAGAAAACTGTCGGTACTTAAGAATATTTCTTAATTGATTGATTGATTGATTGATTGATTGATTGATTGATTGATTGATTGATTGATTGATTGATTGATTGATTGATTGATTGATCTGCCCTATGTTGTACTATGTCTATACACTTTGTATAATCTATTTAGGCTTTGGGGTATAATAAATAAGTATAAATATAGTTGCATTACTGCACCAAGCAGCATGTGAGTGTGGCATCTTTTTCAGCACGAAATGTTTTTAGCTGCTGTTGTGAGTAACCTTTGAGTGACCTTGAGCCAAAAGCCAGAGCCGTCATCCAGGCAAGTTGTGAGAACAAAACGAGATCATCCGGGCATCCAATCAAAACTTTAAAAAAATGCAGTCTCTGGCCCCCAATCCTTTATACAGGACTGCGTTACATATGCTAGTTACTGCCGAAACAAGTTACAAAAAATATTGCTTCCAGGTTCTTCCTAATATGTTTGTTCACGATATCACTCAAGCTGTAACTTGTAATATACTGAAGTTTTAGTTGTCGTTTCTGATAGGCAACATTCAAAAGGCAGATACAGGGCACTATGCGCTTTGTTGTCATCTTCTGGTACTGAGTGCCGAACGCCAGTGGCCTACGAGGTCCGTGGCACGGGTTTTCAATCACCTCGAGAGATGGCACCAAACTGTGTGGTGCCTCCTTCAGGCGCTTCTACATACCATGGCGGCTTAGCGGTTATGGTGTTGCACTGCTAAGCATGAGGTCGCGGGATCAAGTGCCACAATGACCCCATTTCGATGGAGGCGAAATGTAAAAGTGTCTGTGTCCCATGCATTGGGGGCATGTTAAAGATCCCCTGGTGGTCAAAATTAATCCAGAGTCTCCCACTAAGGCATGCCTCATAATCAAATCGTGGTTTTGGCACGTAACACCCCAGAACTCAATTCATTCTTCTTCTAGCTGGGCAGTGCTATCTGTTTCCCTGGCAGCTTTCGTTGCCTGTTGTCCAGCGTTCATACAGTTTTCTCTTCATCTAGCAGGGCAGTGTCCATATGGACCAATGCACAGTATGGCATGGTGCAGCATGGTGTGGTGGGGTGTGCCATTGCGAACATGCGTTCATTTTAAGATTGTGGCTAGTATCGTTTCCAACCAATCTGGTTTGTTGATTGCCATTTCATGCTTACATCCACTCTCGATTATGGGAGAGCCAACAATTTTCGCTTTTCTTTCTTGCAAGTGTAACCTTATGCCAGGTTTCGTGTCACCAAGTGTACCCCTGTCACATAGGTGGCACTGGTGTCATGAATCACCATGTATCAAACCCTCACTACCATGATTACATAAACATTACATAATCTGTGAAACAGGCAGCCGCATGCCAACTCCGTGCTTTTAGCCTCACTGATTCTTGTTGACTATGCGACCTGCAAATAATGTTGCGTATCATTAGGTGCCCAGATATCTAGCCCATATGCATCGCTCAAAGGCAGTGGCATTGACAGATACAGTCTATGGAATCAGCTGCATCAAAACAACATAGTTTTATATTCATACTGGCGTGCATTTGTATCACAGATGACATACGAAATCATTCATACAACCCACGCTTTCACTACATGTGCAAAGGAGGTATACTCTCAGCAGTTACAGTACTGTGGCAATGCCAACAAAAATGTTATCAAAGTTCTTTTTTATCCTTTGTTTATCTGACACACATTGTACATTTAATAACAAAATCTGTCAATGCATTCTGCATTCTACTATGGCCTGGATGACCTGAATTGCATAACCAGCTCTTAAAAATACTTGGAACTTTTCAAGACCAGCATACTTTTGGGGCTACTATTTGTGCCTTGCATTTACATGGTACACAAGGGCGAATTTCAGTTGAAAATAAATGCTTTTTGTTTGGTTATTCACACCTGAACTACAATCGAGCAATAGTCAAAATCTGATATTAGTGGTTTCAAAAACAAAACTTGTACATAGTTCATCACTGTAGAAGCACACACATAAATTCAAAATTTAGACTTGCATTCTTTCTGAACTGCAATAAAAAAAAAAACAGTGCTATGCTCTATAAAGCTTGTGCCCAACTGAGACCATGAATCTCACGTCAACTGTGCCATATTGTCATTATCTTCCAAACCATATGGCCCATTTCGAATTAGTATTGCTATGGATTGCAAAGCATATCCATGCATACCCACTACTAGGGCATGCCTAGAAACAAGCAGTATAAGAGGAAAATGAATGCAAATAAAAGACAAAAATATGATTGTCTAGTGGAAAAAATACTGGCACTTGAGCACTGAGACTTTTATGTGGCAAAAATGTTGATATCTTAATACAATGATAGTAGAGGATTTAGAGAAACAATTACTGCGAGAATATAAGCTACTTGGTGGTCTCCTTTATAAGATGTATAGAAAATTAGAATCGCAATGGAAACAATCATGCAGCAACTATACACTGTACTATACACTACACTATATATTATAACTTATCTTATGGTAACTACAATATATAGTGTAGTACTCAGAGAATTGAAAATACACAAAGGCGAATCGGGCTGACATGGTTCTGGAACACATTGGTGTGTTCAAGAGCACTGTCAAATAAAAGCTTGTTCATTTCCATTGCTTTTTCAAGCTAATGATTGAGAGCTCCAAAACAACCTGTTTTCGAGTGTCTAAGAAAAATATGCCTTGAGTACCTTGCGTACAACTGTAGTGGAAAGAAATGGCATCATTTAAAGTAAGGCAACTGGAGAGTGCCACCGTTTGGGTTTGCCACCTCAGTTGCTCAAGAATTAAACTGAACAAGAAGCTGCTGTGCAAAGCTGTTGAAAAGTGCAGTTTTTTTTTTAATGCTGAGTTTTTGTTTTACTGATGACTCCACATTGCCTCTGGCCCATGGTCCATTGGTCCCCATAGCATGACAACAATTTCTACATTGCGACTTAGTTCTTTACAAAAGACAAGCTTATCTGTCAGTGTTTTCATAGTTGTTGCATGAATGCATGTCATGTCATCAAAATCAGTTGTGCTGTAACAACATACGAATGCAGGCTTAGTGGCAGGACTTGCTGCTGTTATGACAGTAATTTCATGGTTACAACAGTTGCGTCAAAATTTCTGCTGTCATAGTATGTTCTATAATTTTTCTTCTCTTCTGTTTGGGGAAGAACTTGTTGACGCATGTGACCTTTGTAAATACAAGCAAATCTGCTTAGCGCTTATGTATCCTAATTATCTGCTTATCCTCATTATACGCTTATGTATCCTCAATGTATCCTCATTTCTTATTAAATTTTTTTTTTACATGAGCCTACCAGGGGGCCCAAACATGGGTCTTAGTTCCTTTGGAAATAATAAATGTTATTTCTCTCTCCACCATCTTTCATGCCAGATTTGATGCTGGCATTTTGTAGAGTGACATGACTTCTTGCATAGTGGCACCTTATTTTTAATTTTGGAGGTTTTTCCTGTGGTGAAAATGGTTACAGAAGCATAGCCAGGCAATCTTTTACATGACTACATATATGTGAGTGTCCTCTCAGATAGGCCATTAGGGCATGAATAAAACCACTAGGCAAAAAAAAAGAAGAAGATGTGATTCAAGGGTAGTAGCGCTTTGTACTGAGCTTGAGGTCATGGGTTCGACTCCCAATTGCATTCCAATGGAGGTAGAATGAAAAAAAAAAGAACACTTGTGTACTGAGCCTTGGGTGCATATTATAGCTGGTCAAAATTATTCTGGAGACCTGCATAATGATGACCCTCATATGGCCCATATATTATTTACAGACATTAATCAAGCCAGACTACCAAAGGCTCCAAAAGTCTAAAAGACCACAGGGGAAGAGCTGAGGGAGTGAGTTGTCTAGAAAAGCATTCCATGCTGAGGAGTTAAGAGACACTAGAGCGAAGCTTGGCTGGTCCACTACCATGTGGCGCACCTTGAATTTTATTGTTTCAAATTCTCACAAGAAGCAACATTAAGGATCATATGAGACCAATGACTGACCTGAGTCGGGCTGCAGAAAAAGAAAAATGAAAGAATGTTGTTCATTGCATTTGAATCAGTGAACTCACATTCACCTTAGTAGAGTGAGATTCATTGCCATTCACAAAGGGTTTGGTTTGGGTTTGTTGGTTGTTCACGGTTTATAGGGAAACAACAGTAGACAAAGGCAAACTGAGGGCATGAAGAAGACACACAATGCTGTACTTTCAATGTTGAAAGTACAGCACATGTAGTGTGTCTTCTTTGTGCTTCACTTTCTCTCCGTCTATTCCTATGCTGTTTTATTGTAATCCATTCATCTAAATTGCTTGCCCCTAGCTTGTCCACTGCTTGAATGAATGCATCGGTTCATGAGCAGGCTCATATAAACAGTTCAAGTCTGTGTTTTATTGCATAATTGTGTTATGAAGACAGCATTATGGAAACAACCTTCTTTTTAAGGTGCAATTAGAGCGGAAGGTCGAGTATAACTACAGAGTTCCTGGAACATTCCATTTGACACCATAATGTTTTTTGCAAATAGTTCTTCTCTGCACAGCAATCATACTTCATACTTCAAACATTCATGCTTCAAACTTCACAGGCATTTTGTCACAGGTTTTCCAGCTCCAAAAAAACAATGCAGCTAGAGACTCCCCTTCTATATACAATGAAATCACGAAGTATTACCTTCTTAATCGCAGGGTTTACAGTTTGCCGCATCCTAAACTAAACAGGGCTCAGGCACTTACATTACGCTTACTACAGACTGGTACTTATCCTTGCCCACGGAGACTGAACATGTTTTATCCAGAGACGTATACAGAGCCTTGTTGCCAAGATTGTGGTGCTTTAGCCTCGCTCGAACACATGCTCTGGTCTTGCGAAAGAATTGAAGACTCGGCGATCAAGGATGCGTCCAGGTCCCGGACCTGGATGAACAATTCTGGGCTGTCCAGCAGGCTCACGATGTGGCCGTGAGGCTTGGCCTTCCAGTCCCGACGTGGGAGCGGCCCGCTTATTGATTAATTATCACTACTTGCAGGACCACATAAAGTTTTCCTTCCTTCCTTCCTTCATAATGTATAACTAGCCGTAAGGAATCTACTTCCTCTGAATATTTTTTTAATGATTGTTTCTGTGGTTAGTTATCCACAAAAAATGGTGCATTTCCATAAATACCACACCTGTGTCCAGCTCGCAGCTACTAGAGGCACTGTGTAGTTATTGATGTTTCTAATTCTTGGTTTGCATTGCATGCAGCAGTTGTCTGCTTTCCCAAACATCAACTTGTGCAATAGAAAAAGAGAAAGTTATGCTCACGCAAGGATTTCACTTTGCAGTTCCCTCTTTTCTTCGTTGTCGATGACATCTGTTGAAGTGTCCAGCACAACTAGCAAATCCGTAGGCGTTTCACATTCGGCTGAATTTGGAGGACAAGAAACATAAAGTGAACAAGTGAAAGCTCTGAGCAGCTCTAATCATAGATAATTATTAAGTATTACATCATGTGCACAAAAAGCTCAAGAAATCTGACACCTCTGAGCAGCATAAAGGAGAGTATATATATCATTATACATCATAAAACACAAAGTGCACATAAACATAGAGAGCAGTAGATACACAGAACAAAGTATTTCACAGTTACTCGTCTGCGTGAGGCACTCACACCCACTTAAAATTTGCTAAATGCAGGATTTCCTTGTTATGCTGCTATGAGGCCGGGGACGTTTGTTTCTCAGTCAATATATGTGAGAGGTTATAGCGACAATCAAAATGTGGCTTTGTCATTGTTTTGACAGAGAAGCTATAATGTAGAGAATGGCAGCATTGTGCTTGACTAATATAAAGGGCTTGAGCAGATTGCTGCTACTCTGTTAGTTTTGTCTAATTACATGTATGGCTATATTGGGTGCTCGCAAGCCCTTGTGCATGCCATAAGGACAACATATGTATGCCACGCGAACTATGTACAGTCAGATACTTACGCTCATTTTCGTTTGTACTAGCTGGGCATGCATCACTGTGCTGGGAATCTGTGGAAGGAGGAAAAAGAGCAATGTGTGACAATCTGAGGTGCACTTTTAACATACATTGTCTGTATGCACCTATTCTCACTTCCAATGTTTAGCACATCACGAGAAAGCTTGACCAGCTTGTAGCAAGAGGCTTGTAATATTTTGTATAACGAGCCTAAAAAATGGTGCCTACTACCCAGCATAATGATTTGCTTTGACAGCAGTTAAAGGCTCAGAAATGTGTTTGTTGTTGTTTGCCTTTCTGCGAATAAATTCCTTTATCTCTGGGCTTGCTGTACCCTTCCTCTCTATCATGTTAGTGTCATCATCATCATGTTGTCGTCAGGTCACCATTTTATCTTTGCCACTTTTACCACGCATTGAAGAAAGCTATTGAACTACCACTGAGTTATTGTGTACCAGTTGTATGCCACTTAGTGGGGCACTGACCATTAGTCACTAAACTATTGTGTGCTGGTTGCATGCTTGCCAATTTGTGTGGTTATTTGTGTTCCACATTCCACACAGACTGTGTGATTGATGGCGTCTGTATATGTACAAGGCATGCAAAGATTTGAGGACATGTCTTTTAATTGCCTATAGGCAGCAGCATTTTCATTCTACCTGTTGAGGTGCTTAACTTCGTCTTCATCGACCTTCCTGAGACCCATCTCTCACGTTTATTTTGCAGTAGCAGCTTCCAATCTGACAGAGGAGATGAAGCGCTGCAGGCAGTCTTAGTTGCCTTACACACAGGTTACGGTGATTTCGAGATCACCACCTTCTCGAACATGGCAAAGTCCCTTGTTTTTGGAGTGAGAAAAGAGCTCACGATCGATCGTCATCTGTGACATTCAGAAATAACCAGTGCCAGTAGTTAGACTTATTTCAGGTGGCTGAGTTTCTCCAGTAGGTGGAAGTTTCAGGGTTCTCACTCATGAGAGTGAGAACCTTCAAAAGCCAATCATGGCCATTGTGGAGCAACTTTGGGTGGTAGAGTCAACAGTGAGGCATTCAGTGCAATTAGCTCATTAGGCGCACCACTGCTAGTTGTTTTTGAAGGGGATAGTGCATTACCATATTGGTTGATGAGCAAGCAATATATGGTGTTATTAGCTGTGATAGTCTGATATACTGTTGCAATAAATGAGCACAAAGCTGCAGGAGTCACTTAAGTGTGCTGATTTTTAAATTATATGCATACTGACTGTATTCACTTTTGTGTCAGTGTTGGTCCTTCAAATACTTACGGGTGACATTATTTGGAACTTCAGATCAAGTTTTGAAGAACTTCACTTAATGTTGAGCTGAAAGGTCCTGAATTTTATTACAATGGTGCATGATGCATAGTGAGTTACTTCACATGATGAAATGGTCACTTGTGTTACACATACATATCATATAGTACTTTCATTACCATGCCATCTGTACTGGTGAATGAAGACGCCAGACTATAGCGAACAATGGCATGGCTTCATGTGGGCAGGCATTATAGCAGCCTGGATTGAGGCTCACCAATTCCTTTTGATGTAACATTTCTTTTAAGCTCCAACATACATAACGCTCAAGATTTTGTGCACAATTTGATTTGGAAAGCAGTTCAGGCTGAGTTATGACAAGGCAATCTTCACATGTTTGTGCCAGATTAAGCAAGATGGCACTGTCTCATGCTTTCTGGTGGCCATTCTCCTTTCTGTCAGCATGGCATCAGCACGCAGCTGCAAGCACAGGAGTCAATAAACGGTGGTGCTGGTGTATTGTTTAACAGCAAGGCACAACTGAGGCTATGATAATTTACTCATAGATATTGTTGCATAAACAAAGGTGCTCATGTGTCCTTCGATGCTCGGTGCATCAAAGCGAAGGATTCGGACCGTCACATCTTCATAGCTCCAACTAATGCTGCCATTATTACGTGCAAGCTCAACTGGCCAGCTATTCAAATCAGCGGCGTTTGTTTGAGGCCGTGAAGCATTTTATACGACACCAGAGTTGTTCTTCTTTCACTAAAGTTGCTTATACCTTGTCTTACATTCTTTACAAAGTTATTCTTCAGAAATTTTGAAAATGACAGCCCACAAACAAATGTCATGAAACAAAACGCCGACAGTGCATGCCTCTTATGCTAAGTCTTCTCAGACTGAAATATTAAAAGTGTGAAACAATAACATAAGATCAGCCCATGCAAGAGGCCGCATTTCTACCAGAAAGCTCGTCTGCGTGCATAGCGTTTGCCACCAGAATTTCCTGGGAAAAATTAGTTACGTAAGCTGTAGTTGCCGGGAAGTGTGAGAAGCAGTTAGGAATCTTTGAATGCTGTCGCATTTCACTCTTAAAGGCGAAGCTTAAGTGTCCTATTCTTACCTCTTTTGACCCTTTTCGCGGAGCACGTTGTTCTAGAGAAACGAGATGGCACTTTTGGTGGCTCACCGCACATCGCCTCAGCAACAGCACACAAATACAAAACCATTACCGCTTCCACCTTGCTTCTGTGCGATCAGCTGTCAGAAATGCAACTGAGTTTTCGCTGGCAAACCGTGCTCCAATCATGCTGGTTTGAGTCATATAGATTGAAGACGTGTGCAGTAGTGGCTGCAAAAATAGTGACTGGCATATTAAGGAATGTAATGAATCTGTGTAGCCAAGCTGGTGGACCATTGCTGCAACTGTCCATATGTGTTACTGGCACTTCGAGATGTATGGATTTCTTCGAGGATAGAGAAATTTGCTCATCTGCCAGCGTTGTATCGCTAACCTTCAAAGAAAGTGCTTCAGCCCCAGAACGTCGGCAAGAGTGAGTACCGCTCGTTAAACAATGACACAGGGAGTAGCGCTGCTTCCTATCATAGTTCGTGTCATGCACAGTATCTACAGACATCTACCCCAACTGTCACAAAATCTTATGCTTGCTCTATCGCCAACATATCAATAAGTGAATGGGCACGCACTTGAATATATGTGTACCATATACGCACAATAAATGATGGGCTACACCGATAGCGCACGAATGGTCGAAGCTGAATGTTTTGCGGCAGTCCACAAGAGTAAGTGAGTAACTAGCGATAATACATCTTTGCTACAAGGTATTGGAACGTACAAAATGGCTATATATCAAGCCTTGCATGCAGCAAGAACAAATCTATAAGAACTGAGCACACTCGTGAGCAATTAGGCAGAAATAATTAGATAGTGACTGCACCAGGGAAGGTTACCGAGTCAGTAATGTGATAAGCCGCTGCTTCAAAATGTTTGCCGAATAAAGAACGAAGAGCAAAACACACTAATTCTCGTTCAATTCATAAGCGGAACGTTTGGATAGCTTGGAATACATATTTAGCAATGCTTTTAAAACAAGCACGATATACGCTGCTCGTGCCATTAGAACATAGCTTATTTAGCTTCCAAAGCACTTTTGCATGTTCTCTGAAGCTGTGGCCAAAGCTTCATGTCATCCACCCAGTCACTGTGTACGATATCTCCAGAATCAGAGGTTTGCTAAGTTGCACTGGCATCATACACGCCCATTGTAAATGCGGAGGCAACAGAGGCAGTTGAGGCAAGCAATGGATATGGATGTGTCACCACATGATCAAACATGGCAGCGCCCACGGGATCGCTGAAAAATGGACGAATATATAACTTCCAGGTAACGGTATAGATGCAGTCATTTTTTGCGCAAGCGTAACTGACCTACTCATGAAGTCGGCAGTGCCTGTCTGAAGCCGCAAAGCAAGCGACTGAGGAAGGCGCCTGGAGGTGAAGAGAATTGCGTGCTGTGGAAAGCACGAAGGAGCGCACTGAGCGTGTGGTAAAGCGACGCCACCTAGAGGAATGTGTAGGTAACATTGAACGAAGTGGGGACGGAGAAACGATGTGAAGCATTGCGGAGGAGGAAGGTAGGTGGAGGCGTGCTGGGTTGACCTGTTCTGGCAGTTGCTGTAGGTTTTCTTTGTGATGACACATACATACCAGATTTGTTCCGCGTTAACCTCATCCTCACACGCCGTACGCTGTGTGTGCCAGTTGCGGCTCAATCTCGTTTGTGCAAGGAGGGGTGGGGGGGGAGGAAGTGCGGCGTATTCCATCGCGCGCATGGCACCGGGACAGGGGAGGGAGGAGCAGCGTTGTACTTTGGCCACGCACGGTTGCGCGGGCTTTATCTTTAAAGCGATCTGCTTTATGGGCACAATCTAGTTGGGCTGACAGCTCGTAGCTTTATGTGTGCTGTGTTCTCACAGCTCAGTGTGCATTAAAGCGATAAACAACACGAAGGCCACTACGCTCGCTGCTGCTGCCGCGATTCCTCATGCCAGCATTTTGACAGCAAGTGTCCACGTTCATTGCGTGTGAAGTGTTCATGTTTGCCTGTGCTTGCTGACACCATGCTAGGTAATTTAAATAGTAAGCGAGTATTTAGAATGAGGCGTTCTACTTCGGCGGCTGCTGCGTATGGTGCGGCCGGGCGAGCCCTGTCTTGCATACAATCTGCAATAGCATCGTGTGCGCTATGGCACCCATACGCTTGCGCACCACCCGCATTCACGATGTGAAGCGTCACTTTAACTTTTGCTTTTACTACTATATACAAGGGAACAGTGGCCATTTTTATGAATTTATTTTCACTTCAATTTAATTAATATAGCAAGTGAAGAAATGAAGAAAATAAATGAAAGCATGCTGCTCACCCCTGTCATCCCCAAGCTTGCCCAGGAATATGTTCCAGGTATCTGCCACGCGCTCCTTGGCCTTTGATTCCTTGTTCTCGATGCCCGTGATGAGACCCGAGTGTGCCAGTGTTATGGCAAAGTTGTCAATCTGCTCCCGCAGTTCACGGTTGTTGACTTTGTTGAAGAGCTCGCGACGTTTGCAGTGAGTCATGATCTGCGAGGCTCCAGTGGCTATGCCCTTGGGCCCGTAGTACAGGCGCAGCACAGTGCTCAGATTCCAGGTTCGCATTTCTGGGAACTCGTTCAGTGCCCTGCCCAAGATGAGGCCTGTGCAGAGTTCATGGAATGCGCGCACATTCAGTGTCATCTGGCCCAAATTGGATAGATGAATGAATGTTTTAGTATACATACAGATATAAAATTGGTAGCGAGGAGGAAATGCTACACATGACACATAAGTTCACATAAAGATTGACCAGTATCCATGTCAGCATTCTGTAGAAAATGTAGTAGTTGGTGTGAAACCTCTTGCAGCAGGCTGTTTGACCCCTGAGGCAGCTAGCAGACTGTGCAGGTAACTGTACTGAATGTTTAAAAACATAATGGTGGTAATGTGTACTTCCCAAACTAACTTTCAACCTGCTTTATCTGTCACACCTGCAGCATCCCTTGCATTGTCAAGTATAAGTGAGCATCCGAAAGGTGTGTTGATGTCATAAACGGCATAATTACTTTTGAGTTCAAATGTCAAAAACAGAAATCATACAAAATAAAATTAAATTAAAGGAGCACGAAAAGGGCACAGACAATAAGATTGGCGATTGCATTTGTGACACATCTGTCAACTTGAGGAAGGTTGAAGCTAGGTGCTGGAAAGGCTAAAGTTGCAAGGTCTTTAGTCCTAGTTAAGAACAATATTAGTTTTTATTTCTTATTTTTTTTATTTTGAGTACACCTCACGGTGTTCGTTTTTGTACATGTGCAGACCACCAACGCTCCTGTCACTTATTCCTGAAATGCATCACTTGTTACAGAGTACTTGTGTTGTTCGGTCTTGTTTGCGTCTTTATTTTTAGCACTCTTTTTCATTTTATTTTAGATATCATGAACCAACTTGCCCAACTACAAGAACTTGTTAAGAAATTGCACAGCATGTTAACTGTTCTAACAGAAATTACAGAAATAGTTGAGTGCATCAGTTTGGCTTGATTATAGTAAAGGTAGTGAAACAATACATGTGTGTTTGATATTTAACAAAATTTGTAAAAGAAATATAACATACTTTTCAACAATATGTTTGAAGCGTTCTAAGGCTTGCACACAGTTTCTCTATATCTGCATGAAATTTACTGCAAGTTTCCTTAATGAACACTAAAGAGGAACTATAGGTTAAGCTGCATTAGTAAATTGCACTTCAGCGATTACGATATGGGCAGTCTTAATTACCAAGTCGAAAGGCTCGCACTGCTGCCCTAATGCACCACCTGGCAAGATTCAGGAACATTTGCTGTGCTAAGAAACCCAGTATAACAAGATATCACTGGAAATTCATGGAACCATGCTGGAAACAAAAGAAAAGTCAAGTTCAACCTTTTTTATTTTTGGTTATAATCAACCATCTATTTTCTAGCCAAATAAATGAAAATAGGCTTTTAGTAAGATACTTTACCAGCATACACTAATTTAGCATTTCTCTTTAGTGTTCCTTTAATACTATGTTTCTTTAATGGTTTTGAAGAAGGTTCTGGTAACAGCTATCACTGTCTATGCTGTGTGGCCAAACAAAGGCATATGGATGCCTGCTAGCTGGTTTTCTTTTTCATCCTTAGCTGATGGTCAAGACGAGTGTCATCAGCAGAAAGAAGCACTTACCATCGATGGCGCCAGTGATTTGGGCCAGCGTGCATGATGTGTTTGTGTCTCCATCCAGCTTGTACTCAAGGAAGCAGCCATTCTCGAGCCACTTGCCCTGCAGTCCCATCGACTTCCTCAGCTGTGCCGGTGACAACATAAGCGAGGTGCTGGCCAGTAGTGCTGTGGAAAATGGAGAGGGCGTCTTGCCTAATACAGATAAAACTAGTACAGATTGTACAAACCGAAAGGAAACTCAAAGAGCTTCTTATTAACTTATACCCGCAGATATGAAAACTTCGTTTTGTAGTGGCACAAATATTGCCTGCATATAGCATTCAAGAAGACAACAATGAAATGTCATGAGCTAGGTACAAGCACCAGTGTCAAGTCTGACTTGCCACCTCAGGATTCATCGACCTATCTGGCTAGAAGCCGCCATCCTAAACAATGTCTGCTGCTGTGCTCAAATAAAATGAACAGTATTCACTTCAAGTGGTTACCCAGACATGATTTGAACATGAAACCTTATGAACCACATAGGAAGGCATGAGGCGAACTGTCCCGCATGTTTATTAAATTGCTCTTGGAACAGAACAGACAACCAGCCGATGCACTGCAGGCACTGCTGCTGAGATGCCCGGGTACTCTTTCACATGCCTTGCTGTTTTGAGCATGTGGAGCATATGGATGTGCAACTTTGTTGTTGTCACTGTGGTAGTGATGGCTTGCCATAGTTTCATTGACTCTGACTAGGTGTATTGTCTTTCCATCAACCAATTCCTGTGGATAGTTGGGTGCACTGTCTCCTCATTGTGTACACGTGGCGAACCAAATGAAGACAATTTGCAAGTACTGTGAACTCACCCACTTTATGCCCAGCAGAGGCGAGAGCTGTGAAAAATTAGAGCACTGGGGAATTGGGTGCTATTTTTTTTAGCCATTATTATGGCCTTCCCCAGACATTGCTGAATGGAATTATGTGCTGTGCAAATTTTTTTGTTGCTTGTGACCTAGCTACTAAGTACTGACAGCATGCATGCAGTTGAGGTTTAGTTGCATGCACTAAGGTTTAGTTTTTCCTTGTGCTTAAATTTGACATTACATTCTTTGTCATTTCTTTATTTTTCATTCTTTTTTGCCCTTCAGTAGGATATTTTTGATCTTATTTTATGTATCATTCATTTTAACGCCTCTGCCTATAGAAGGGAACTGGTGTAGCAGGAAGCGAGAGCTTCCAAGCCCTCCATGATTTCGTAGTTAAGTTTACCCTATCTTCTATCGCGGTGGAGTGAAATGCAAGCATGAGAAGACAAACTAGAAGGGTTAAAAGATAAATTTTATTTTCCATGTTTGCTGCTCTACATTATATTGAGGTGATAGATTCAGTCACAGAGCTATTGTTTTAAGGCCAGAGTGTTTAAGCGCATGGGAGGATCAGAGCTGGTGTCATTATTTCCGGTGAATTGGTAAAACCTCAATCATACAATTTTTTTCAGAACCATAAGAAGTATTTGCATAATCCGAAATTTGCATGATCAGTATAAAATACCACAAGCACAGCACCAAATTAAATGTGACACAGTATATTGTACATTTTCGGTCGGTTAAAAAATTACTCGATGAATTTCTGAACGTTTATTCCCTAAATGTCAACTTTCGTGCTCTTTGTGCTAATTCGTTCACTTAATTACACTGCCAGTGCTTGATAATGCACATGCCGCAGTAGTGCTTACCATTGTAAGTGTGTGTGTCTCCGTCAGGATTATGGAAATCACACATTGACTTCACAACTGTACACTGTCTGAGAGCCTTGGCATAGCCAAGGGGTGGCACACCGGGCATGTGACCCCTCACCCCCCTCCCCCAACCTGAAATTTCTATTAGTATGTGGCCTGCCAAGCTCCTCAATCATCTTGCTGCCCCTACCCCACCTCACCCTCACAATACCCGGTTAAGTGCGTATCTGCAACTAAGAAAATTTCTGGCTACACCACTGTTTGAGGGGGCTCCGACAGCTCAGACATACATATGATCTATCGCGGCCTGGTAGATTGAGTGGATAGCACTGATC
Source organism: Dermacentor andersoni (assembly GCF_023375885.2). Classification (NCBI taxonomy): domain Eukaryota; kingdom Metazoa; phylum Arthropoda; class Arachnida; order Ixodida; family Ixodidae; genus Dermacentor; species Dermacentor andersoni. Next base: position 183,242,830 of record NC_092815.1, on the reverse strand, counting down.
TAGCGTCCCAAGATGGCGTCTGCGTGGGCCGGTGCCTTGCGGCCGCTGAATTGTCATTTCTTTCATACTTTTTTACATGCTGTAATACCATATCATTAAATATACACATTGTAGTAAGTTTGTCCTTTTTACGCGCATACTACGCGGCGCTTCCAGGGCACCAAAGGTAAAGCTGGGCCCTTTAACCAGAGGGAAACAGGGACACCAAAGCTGAAGCCTGGACATTTTACGTACGTGTGTTTGGGGTTAGCCGAGGCTTCTGCGTGCCGAAGGTGTATAAGAGTGGGTGCTATCGTGGACAGCAGCTCTTTTATGCAAACCCACCCCCCCTGCTGGCATGCTCCAGCCATGATGGCCCGAACCCACAGCTCGCTGATTCCAGCTTTGGCTCCCCCCACTGCGACTTCGGTGCCCCAGAGATCCTGAGCCGCCTGCTTCTTTATAATCTAAGGTACTATCCTCAGTCCTACGCTTGCCAGTTAGATATACGTGCCCTCCCGGAGAAGTAGTTTTAAAAAATCTAATTCCTCGCGGATCAGTAGCTGCAAAACATTCAATGCCCTTCCACTCTGTGAAAAAGGATGATGAACGAAGCCGTGCATGTGGGTCCCTTAATGACGAACTGCACCTCCACCGCAGGTCGGCCCGGCATTGCACTATCTTTGGGATCGGCCCACGTATGGGGAGTGCTTAACGCCTGCTTCACCTCCGGCGCGCCGAGGGTTGGGCGGGCATTGCACTCTCTCCTGGATCGGCCCACGTATGGGAAGTTGTTTTGCTTACCATAACAACACGAAAATTTCCTTGGACGATAGAGGTATACAGCTTCGCTGTAAAAAGGTGCGGCCTGCCGCGTCGGGCAGGCTGTAATGGGAGTCGACGTGACAGCCGTAGTTACATTCTTGGCTGCTTGACTGGGCCGAACGGCGCTAGTTGGGCCGGGGTGACAGGATGCTTCGGGCGACGGTGTTCTAAGCGTGTTCCTGACGTAATTTCTATGCCAATCTCAAACAAACGGTCCCGGCTGGGGGCGCCGCGGCAGAGGACAGCGTTTTCGATGCACACGACAGGCTAAACCTTCCTTTTTTGTCCAGCGGCAGTGGCACTATCTTTGGTATCGGCCAACGTAGGGGGGTGCTTAACGCCTGCTTCACCTCCGCCACGGGTCGGGCCGGTATTGCACTATGTTCGGGTTCAGCCCACGTATTGGGAGTGCTTAGCGCCTGCTTCACCTCCGCCGCGGGTCGCGTTTTTAGAATTGCTAGTAGGTACGGCGAGGCGTGGCACCTTTGACGGAGCTCGACGTTTCTGCGCAGGCGCAAGTAAGAGCGGGCGCGAGAGAGAAAATCTTGGGGCTTTAGCTTCTTGAATATATGTCTCAGCCTAGGCACTACGGAGGAGGTTTGCGCGCGTTGTATTCGTTTGTCCCCTAGACATGCCGGCATTGCGGAGTGCGGTCGAGTTGGTTTATATGCTCCGCCGCTGGCTGCCCGGGCGGCGAGGCAGTGGGCGCGTGCGGACGCCGCTTGGTGATCGCTGTGTCTGAAGAATGTTCTGACTGGTGTTGTATAAGTCGCGGGTCGCTTTTTTAGTCGCGGCGATAGATCGGATTTTTTACAAGCACTGCTCCAGGAGGGCACATGTAACCGGCAAACGGAGGCCTCAAGAGAGCACCTGAGGTTATATTAAAGCAGGCGGCGCAGGATCTCCGGGGCACCAAGCGGTAGCGGGGGGATCAAAGCTAGCGGACAGCCAATTTTTTATGCGAACACCCCCTGGCACGCTTCGGCCTCTGCGGCCCCAACCCACGGGCCACCCTGCTTCCAGCTTTGATGCCCCCGTTGCCGCTTTGGTGTCTTGGAGGCGCCGCTAATAATGCGAAATAATGATACGTTGCTTTCATTAGTAAAAACATGATCGAATAAATATAATTGCCTCGAGCCGCCAACTTGCGGTGGTAAGTTCAGCACTACCGCGCCCCGCGACTTCTGCCGGCACGCCTAGAGACAAGCGCATACAACGCGCGCCAAGAAACTCCTCCGCAGTACCTAGGCAGAGTCGTATTTTCAAGGAGCACAACTCCCCACATTTCCTCTCTCGCACCCGCTCTTACTCGCGCATGCGCGCAAACGTCCGTCGTCTCCGCAAGTGCCGCGCCCCGCTTTACCTACAAGCAGTTCGAAATACGCCCGCGGGTCGGGCCGGCATCTCACTATGTTCATGATCGGCCCACGTATGGGGAGTGCTTAACGCCTGCTTCACCTCCGCCGCGGGTGGGGCCGGCATTGCACTACCTTCTGGATCGGCCTACGTATAGGGAGTTTTGTGCCTATACACGCGCACGATCCTGGGGAACTAGCCAGTAACAACTCTGCAGTCCTCGCCTAGTGACAGCTAGGGGGAGGGCAAGAGGAGTGCGGCGTAGGGTGCCTCAATGTCAGCGCAGCGAGAAGCGTGGCATCGGATCACCCTAGTGAGGCGCGCCTCACTTGTGATTGTGCGGGAAGCAGCACTTTTCCAAGTAGGAGTGAATGAGAAACAAGTTATCATAGCTCTTCATCCCTTGAGTACGAAAATCACTATTTAACAGGCGATACATTACCGTAAGTCACATTAATTTGCCCAAAAGCTAGCACCATCGGCACCGCGGGAGACGCCACGACTCATATATAGGGCTATGATTGACGAAGAGTGTCGTGACGTCAACCCACGTGTCGCATAAGTGCTTCATTCGAGCGTGTGCTATCCAGGGGACGTATTTTCGGACGATCACTTTCGGCGATACTAAAGCCCCTGCATCCACGCGCCACCGCCGATTTCTGGTTGGCGGAAACGTGTATGGAAGGGCTTTAGGCGATACTATCCGGACAGGCCGCCATTAGAATATGAACCTGGCAACGTTTAACGCTAGAACGTTATCTAGTGAGGCGAGTCTAGCAGTGCTATTGGAGGAATTAGAGGGCAGTAAATGGGATATAATAGGGCTCAGTGAAGTTAGGAGGCCAAAAGAGGCATATACAGTGCTAAAAAGCGGGCACGTCCTGTGCTACCGGGGCTTAGCGGAGAGACGAGAACTGGGAGTCGGATTCCTGATTAATAAGAACATAGCTGGTAACATACAGGAATTCTATAGCATTAACGAGAGGGTGGCAGGTCTTGTTGTGAAACTTAATAACAGGTACAAAATGAAGGTTGTACAGGTCTACGCCCCTACATCCAGTCATAATGACCAGGAAGTCGAAAGCTTCTATGAAGACGTGGAATCGGCGATGGGTAGAGTGAAAACTAAATACACTATACTAATGGGCGACTTTAATGCCAAGGTAGGCAAGAAGCAGGCTGGAGACAAGGCAGTGGGGGAATATGGCATAGGCACTAGGAATAGCAGGGGGGAGTTATTAGTAGAGTTTGCGGAACAGAATAATATGAGGATAATGAATACTTTCTTCCGCAAGCGGGATAACCGAAAGTGGACGTGGAGGAGCCCGAACGGCGAGACTAGAAATGAAATCGACTTTATACTCTGCGCGAGCCCTGGCATCATACAAGATGTGGACGTGCTCGGCAAGGTGCGCTGCAGTGACCACAGGATGGTAAGAACTCGAATTAGCCTAGACCTGAGGAGGGAACGGAAGAAACTGGTACATAAGAAGCCGATCAATGAGTTAGCGGTAAGAGGGAAAATAGAGGAATTCCAGATCAAACTACAGAACAGGTATTCGGCTTTAACTCAGGAAGTGGACCTTAGTGTTGAAGCAATGAACGACAATCTTGTGGGCATCATTAAGAAGTGTGCAATGGAAGTCGGTGGTAACTCGGTTAGGCAGGATACCAGTAAACTATCGCAGGAGACGAAAGATCTGATCAAGAAACGCCAATGTATGAAAGCCTCTAACCCTACAGCTAGAATAGAACTGGCAGAACTTTCGAAGTTAATCAACAAGCGTAAGACAGCTGACATAAGGAAGTATAATATGGATAGAATTGAACATGCTCTCAGGAACGGCGGAAGCCTAAAAACAGTGAAGAAGAAACTAGGAATTGGCAAGAATCAGATGTACGCGTTAAGAGACAAAGCCGGCAATATCATTACTAATATGGATGAGATAGTTCAAGTGGCTGAGGAGTTCTATAGAGATTTATATAGCGCCAGTGGCACCCACGACGATAATGGAAGAGAAAGTAGTCTAGAGGAATTCGAAGTCCCAAAGGTAACGCCGGAAGAAGTAAAGAAAGCCTTGGGAGATATGCAAAGGGGGAAGGCAGCTGGGGAGGATCAGGTAACAGCAGATTTGTTGAAGGATGGTGGGCAGATTGTTCTAGAGAAACTGGCCACCCTGTATACGCAATGCCTCATGACGTCGAGCGTACCGGAATCTTGGAAGAACGCTAACATAATCCTAATCCATAAGAAAGGGGACGCCAAAAACTTGAAAAATTATAGACCGATCAGCTTACTGTCCGCCTTCGCGTGACGTACGTATAATGCTCGATCAGCCAATCGGCTCACTCGATTTTGCTCAACCAGCCAGATTTTGCTCAATCAGGGTGCGCCTGATGGCCGAGGCAGCAGTATCGCCGCAAGTGATCGTCCCAGAATATGACCCCGGAAGGTGACACGTATTGTCGGTAAAGTGGGATTTTTATAGTTTCTGGAGTGCGTTACCGTAGTGACGTTGATTTGAAGCTTGTCGCTGCTTGTGTCCACACTCGTATAGCAGTGAACCGCGAACATGGATGAAGCAGTTGGGCAACCGCTGGGCACTGAAGCATGGTGCGAAAAGTGTATATCAAGCTAAATTATTACTAATTGGGAAATGCTGATTGTCGCTATTTTGTCAAACCTCAAGTGAGTCTTTGGCTTTTCGCTGTACAAAAACGAGACTTCGTGATTGCCTTAGCTGGCGCAACAGGTCACCGTACCGGCAGGTCCTACGATCAATGAATCATATATTTTGTTTCGAAATTAGCAAGATGTCTTGATGCAGAATTATGTAAATAAGCATGTGGCTAGCGAAACATTGATTGTTATATTCCTTACGTTCACCACGAAGGCCGCGACATAACGAATGGCCAGCACAAGTCACGACAACAGAACAGTTTTATAGCAATAGCAATTATATGGACACTCCAGGCGCATTTCACCGTCGCCGCTGCCGTGATGTTTCGTATGAAGTCCAAGCACGATAACATCGTCGGCGCGCCATGTGTCGTATGTGCGAGTGAAACTTGCGGTGGTCACTCGACGATCGCGGCTCAATCTCGAGCGCGCAAGGCAGGAAAGCGGGGAGGAAGCGTCGCCTTCCGTCACGCGCGAGGCACCGGGGGGGGGGGGGGGGGGTTGACGAAGGAAGGGGCGGTCTACTCCGGTGGCTGCTGCGTACCGCGCAGCCGCGCGTGCGCATATCTTGAAAGCGATCTGCGATATGGACAAAGTGCGCGGTCGCGCGTGCCTCATCTTCAAAGCGATCTGCGATGTTGACAAAGTGCGCCCAGTGCTGGTAGCGTCGTATGCGCTGCGCTTTCGGCGGTTAGTTCGAGTTGAAGCGAGTGGCAGCACGAAGGTAAATTCGCTCGCTGCTGCTGCCGCGCTTCCTCGTTCCAGTGTTTTGACAGTGAGTTCCCGCGGTCATCGAGTGAGATGCGTTCATGTTCACCTGTGTGCTGTGACAGCGTGCTTGTTATAATTTGATTTGTAAGCGAATGTTTAAAGTTTACACGGCCGATAAGGCTACTATATCCTCACTTCGTATAGCTGTCTATTAATTTGCTTTCGGGCGAAACTGCGACTTTTTACTGCTCATCAGGACTTACAATTTTGCCACATCTGTTAACAGCACCGCTCAATATGAACAGCGTCGTTGCGACCGCTCTCCATTCCTCGGAGTAAAACGTGCACAGGGCCTATACTTCGTACATTCATTCGATCCTATTAATATTCCTTTAGCATAGTGGAAACGTACCGCCTTTCGTAGCAGCCTTCCACGTGTTAAACCCTGCCAGTGCGTGCGGTGCATGGATTGTCGCACAGACGCAATAGCGGCACGGCGCCTATAGCTGTTTGCCGGTGACCATGCAGCCGACAGACGGCTGTTTTCCCGTAAAGCGCAAAGCATTTCCCTTCAGAAAGGCGAATAGAGACCCGAAAGCTATTGAAACAGCACATTTCGTTCTGTCGCTTCCTTCGCCGTTTCAAGTGCGCCGCACCTTCGAAACTCGACAGGTGACACGGGCCCCAACGCACGCGCACGGCGCATTCGAACGGGCTTTGCGGGCCACTTCGTCGCACTGGGTACAGCTCGGCTGCAGCAGCGTCGATGGCGCGAACGCGCCTCAAGTGTCCGTGTACTTACTATCGCAACCAAATGAGATGAATTTTTCAAATAACGGATAGGTGCATAAGCATGTGCAGTAGGAGAAGGCTACAACCAGAGAGGAGGAAAAGTTGCTAGCCGGATTCGTCAATAGAACGCCTTATTTCTTCCACTTAAGCCATATGTAATTAGTAATATGTGTGTGCATACGAAAGTAGGATTCTTGAATGTAGACAGCTCCGCCATAATCACGTACAACGCCGCACTTTTCGCTATCCTACGAGAACGGTCAAAGTGCAGATTACAAGGCAGCTTTCCTTGTCGTGCGGTGATTTAAATGAATTCCCACTAACGACGCAGGGGAGAGCGCAACATCTTTTTATCATTTGCTGATTTTCTTTGATTGGCTCGCTTCCGAGAAAACTTTCATTCTCTGACGCTCTTGATTATAGGTTATCGGCCTGAAATCGCAGGCCAGCGTAGATTAGAGTGAACACTTCTGATACAAAGGCGGCAGTGCTCACGAAGGGAAACTTGTTTATTGCTGCGTCCCGAGGGGCGTGGACGAAGCGGCCGAATACAAGAGGTCGAGACAAAGGACGGTGCCGGATAAAAGACTTTGCCGAAAATGAAAACAGTGAGGGTTTAATATACACGTGCTCTGGTGACGCCAGGACATATGGCGATGATGATTTGCAGCTGCACATGCTTGCGATAGAAAGATGACACGGCTCCGACATTAGAACCGCATATATACGCAGCACTCATGCTCTTCTTAGGTTCTTTAGAAGGGTGCGTAAACAAAGCTACACGCATAAAACCCGAGGCACACAAATGTACTCCCGACAGTGGGCGATAAGATAAGGAAAGTGAGCGACTCACATCCAAGGGTGGCAGCGTAGACCGGACTGAGAGTTCCGTCGCTGACGCCATCCGCGTTCTCCGAAGACCTTAGCAAGTCCTTAATGGTCTTGGCCTGCAGGTCCTTGTGCGCGGCTGCAATGCCCAGCAGTGTCCTGCCCAGGGCCACGACGCTGCCGTCCTTCCGGCCTGTCACGCTCAACACGCCTTCCTCACGCGGTAGCTTAGTTATGTCGTCGTCATCACTGCAAGTAGCGTCGGAAAAGTGACAGAACGAATATACGCTCGGCTGGTTGCAAAGCAGGGATTCCTTTAGTGCAAGTACATTCAATTTATTATCCCTAGAACTTGATGTTACAGCCGGAAATGGCCACATCATGCATCTGAATCCGCAGCCGCTGTTAAGTCGCACTCCAGTAGAAAAATATCGGCATGCATACGATCAGAGGAATATTAAAACAACGCAGCAGTAACACAGGTATGTTTATCTGATAGAATTACCAAAACGCAAACAGTCCAGTGTGTACAATTAACATGATTCTCGCTGAAGTTTTGTACTTAACCATAATAATTAATATTACCAGGTAATATGTGGCAGTATGAATGCTTCATTAACAAACAGAAGTGTTCACTCTTCAGCTTCTATGAGCTCCATATTCAAAGCATGTGGACTGTTCTGAATATTACATTTAATATATTTATATATGAGTTCCCTATTCAGATTGTGTAGACTGTTGTGAATAATAAATTTAATGGCATTATATATTATTGATGGTATTAAGCAGGAGTTTGATCGATGGACTTTTGGTCTAGAAGTACAGCGCCGCTTTTTGTGCGCCAATATGACTTTTGTGCATAAAAATTGCTACCGAAGTTTCCAGTGCTGCTCCTCAATTTGAAACACCCACGCGCAAGAACGGGCGAGTTGACGTGATGCGCGTGTAACATCCCTGTCTGCCGCTGTCTGTGAATTAGCCACTGCACGTCACATGAGAGGTACGGTTGTCCAATACAGGGGACGCCACATCGATTTTCCATTTCCGTCATTTCTTCGTTTACAAAAGCTCACTTCTTGCTACGAATGACGGATGCGCTAATAGAAAAGCCTATAACCTTTAAATCTAGCGCTTCTTAATATTTTCCTTTAGTGTCCTTAAACACTATGAATGAACGAATCAATCATTGGTACTTTGAAATCGCTGCATATGTCCTATCAAGCAGTGTCTCAACTATCATGCACAAATATTTAAAAATATGCAAATGCCGCGTAACTGCACAGAACCAAGGTAATGTTGTTTGCCGTCGCTTGGAGATACTCGGAGTATTTTCTGCATTCCGCCTGATTACATAGTTAGTCTTAATTAATTCGTCAACTTCTCAACTATTATAATTAGATGAAAAAGTGTCAATGAGAAATTGTAGAGCAACATGAAAAACTCACGATACAGCTTTCTGTTCCTCTATACGTGCTACATAAAAGTGTTTTTCCGAGCGTGAAAGAAGCCTGCGAATACACACGAAATTGCCGCGCGAGGCCACTATCGCAATTAAACACGACAGTTGGGAAAGAGAGCAAGGAAAGCACAATGGCCAGTCCAAATTTGAACGCTGAACAAATAGCAAATATAGTCACTAGAGTTGAGGAAGAACTTGGCAAGTGGCCAAGTAAGGGGTGGGAATATGGTGAGCTTCTAAGTGTAGTAACAACAGAAATACGGAAAGAGAAACAACATGTTCGTTGGAAAGGAAAAAAGAAACCGAAAAGCTGGTGGAACAAGGAGATACGAGAAGCGATCGCCGAACGACAGAAAGCATCTCGAGAGCACAGACAGGCAAAGAAGGCGCAGTTGCCACAGGATGAAGTAACCAATAAATGGGAAATATACCGGGCGAAAAAGTCTATGGTTCAAATACTGGTGCAAGCAAAATTAAAAGGTGAAAGTGAACGTTGGTTGTCAGAAATACGTGAGAAAAAGAAGGCCGCACCTAGAATATTTTGGAATCACATAAAATTATTAGGCAGGAAGTCAACAACAGTACAACAACATATCCTAGACGAAGACGAAAACAGACTGGAAGGAGAGGCAGCAATAAATTACATCCAAAAAGTAACAGCCGAATCTTTCCAAGGCAAGGACGAGGTTGTATTTGAAGAAAAAAGAGCATGAAAGAGACCCAAGTGGAAAAGGAACTGGTGCTTACAAATTTAAACTGGAAGAAAGCGGAAGAGAAAATTCCTAAGCGCACAGCCACAGGGCTAGAGGAGGTTCTCGTTAGGCTGATAAATGAACTGGGACCTAAAAGTAAGGAAGCTCTGGTGAAAGCAGTGGAAAAAACTTTAAAAGATAGACGAATACCAGACAGTTGGCGACAAAGTAGAATGAATTTAATTTATAAAGGTAAGGGGGAGAAAGACAGAATTCACTCGTATAGACCGTTGACCATTACATCGGTAATATACAGGCTAGCAATGCAGGCAATCAAATTAAAGCTTCAAGCATGGGCAGAAAATAATGGCATTTTGGGAGAGCTTCAGAATGGCTTTAGAATAGGTAGGCGTTTGGATGATAACTTGTTTGTTCTTACTCAGTGTATTGAAATATCAAAAGCAGAAAGCAGACAGTTGTATGTGGCCTTTTTGGACATTACAGGAGCCTACGACAACGTAGACCGCAACATTTTGTGGGATATTCTGGAAGGGGAAGGCTTAGGTAACGATTGTCTACAGCTTTTGAGAGAGATTTACCTAGAAAATACTGTTTGCGTTGAATGGGAAGGGATGAGGAGCGCAGAGAAAGTTCATATCAACAAGGGACTGAGGCAGGAGTGCCCTTTATCCCCGCTGCTGTTTATGATGTACATGGTGAGGATGGAGAGGGCGCTAGAAGGAAGTAATATCGGGTTTAATCTCTCATACAAACAGGCAGGTACAGTAATAGAGCAGCAACTCCCAGGTTTATTTTATGCGGACGACATTGTGTTGCTTGCAAACAAGCAAAGTGATTTGCAACGTCTGGCTAATATCTGTGGACAGGAAGGCAACAATTTAGGTTTGAAATTTAGTGTTAGAAAATCAGGTGTTATTGTATTCAATGAAAACAGTGAACAGACAGTGGAGATACAGGGCCAAGAAATACCTCGGGTAACAGAATATAAATACCTTGGTATATGGATAAACGAAGGCAACGAATATATGGAAACACAGGAAAAAACCATAACAGTCAAGGGGAAGAGAAATGCAGCCATAATGAAGCACAGAGCGCTATGGGGATACAATAGCTACGAGGTCCTCCGAGGTATGTGGAAAGGGGTAATGGTTCCAGGACTTACTTTTGGAAATGCGGTTGTTTGCTTTAAATCAGGGGTACAATCAGGACTCGACGGGAACCAAAGGTCAGTGGGTCGCCTCGCATTGGGCGCTCACGGGAAGACTACAAATGAAGCTGTGCAAGGGGATATGGGCTGGACTAGTTTTGAAGTGAGGGAAGCTCGCAGTAAAATTGAGTATGAAGAACGGCTGAGGAATATGGAGGAAAGTAAATGGGCTGGGAGAGTGTTCAGGTATCTGTACAGGCAAAACATTGATTCACAGTGGCGGAAAAGAACTAGGAAGCTTACCAGCAAGTATGCGGCCTGTGGGGTGGGCAACACAGCAACAAAGAAGGTCAAGCGGAAAGTCAGAGAGGCTGAATTAATCTCATGGGTGGCGGCAATGGAAAAGAAACCTGCCACGAGTAACTACTTAAGAGGAAAAAACGAAATTAGGAAAGAAACCATTTATGATAACTCAAAGGGAAGCTCATTACTTTTCAAAGCGAGATCGGGATGCCTTAGAACACGCACCTATAAAGCGAGATATAAGAAGGAAGAAGAAGCATGTGCTTGCTGCGGTAAAGCTAGGGAAACGACGGAGCATATTTTATTAGAATGTGAAGACGTGTACCCAGCGGTCGATTTAGGCACCACTGGCCTCCTTGAAGCCCTTGGGTTCAGCGGGAGCAGTGGTAAAGCAAACAGGTCCGCAATAGACATCAGTAAGAGGCGATTGGAGGATTGGTGGAAGAAAAGTAGGGAAACGACAAAGGACGGGGATGTACAAAAGCACAGTTCGCAATAGGGGATCAGCAAATTTGGACGTGGCAGTTCATAGTGTTTCTTTTTCCTTCATTGGTCAACCTAGGTAGGATATTAGGCAGCATAGTAGCAAGAGCTTGGTGGCGCAAGCCACTGCCCCGTTCCAAAGGGGACGCTCATAACATCCATCCATCCATCCATCCATCCATCCATCCATCCATCCATCCATCCATCCATCCATCCATCCATCCATCCACGACATCCGAGATCGGGGAGCGCACGCGCCAGCGGGCCGCTCCATCTTGGAGGCCACGTACGCAAGGCCATGGCCACGTCATCGCGGCCACCACTCGTACGTGTGCTGACATTGACTACACCACTCACTCGACAGAGTACGTCTCGAAACGGTCGTGCCGCACCAACGTCTTGTTGACGTTGTGCGCCAGGCTGAACATGAGAAAGCAGAGGTCGTCGTCCCGGTGGAGCTGGTCTTCCAGAAGTTCCTCGGGTTTGATGCTGGGCCGCCCCAGGTTGGCCATCACGGCTTCCATGACGTTGTGCAGGATGCTGCGTGCGTGGCCAGCGTTGCCGACATCCTTGATGCCTAGGTTTTCCCATTCGTAGTCGTCATGGAAGAACCTGCGTTGATACGTATTTTATTTTGTTTTCCATCATATCCCAGAGAAATGCATCTCCGGCGACATTTCTTTGGAAACAATCTTGCTAAATGTGTCGCTTCATCGGTGCAGGTCAATTTACTAAAATTCAAAGGAACAGGGGCCGCACTTTTGTAGTGATCCAAGCTACCCTGCGGCGGGATGCATATATAGGCAATTATGCCTTTTGTGTTCTTTATGCCTCACCACACCCTTTTTGACTACGAATAAAGCATTATTATTATTATTATTATTATTATTATTTCTGCGACATCGCCGCGCAGCCGTTATCAGTGGGATGAGCCCCGATTGCATAAAAAAAAATGAAGTAGATAGTTATGAAAATGACATCAGCTGGAGCCGTATCTTCTAAACGATACATTCGATTTTCGTAATATTCTTGCATGAGATCTGTCTATCCAACCATCAGTTTCACTGCCTTATCAAACGCATCCTTACAAAATATGTGTCTAGGTCGAAGTTTGTAATAAGGATTTCCTTATAATTTATATTTAGGCTTTGAAAGCGTTGTTGCGATTCTTGCAGAGAGCTAGTCTTAGAGACAGTCTTTAAGCAGTGCCGTATTATCCTTTCCTTTTCCCGCTTTTTTTTGTGCTCTTCTTTCCTTTTTTGTAATACCTCTTTTCTATTATCTTTTATTCCCCTTACCTCCGTTCCCCAGCACAGGGTAGACAGCTGGTCTGAGAACTGGCTAACCTCCCTGTCTTTCCGCATATTCCTGCCTCCTCCTCCTCTTTATAATTCATATTAAAATGAAATAGATCGTTGCACCGATCATTAGATCTAATAGTTAGATATAATTTGAAAATCAAACGAACGGCTCCAGCTGATGCCATTTCACGTTCCACTTAGCTCACCCTTCGCCATTAGAGAGTTTTATACATAACGTGTCCGGTATTCCGGGGATGCGCAATGGTGTTTGAGTATCCCCCCTCCCCCCCCCATATATATTTTTTTCTCTTTGCTCACGTCCGCAATACGTAGACGGCCATGTCGACAGCCGTGAGCACGTTGCCATTGTTGCGCTCGGCCAACCTCTGCTCGAGTATCTGCAGCTTGTCCAGGAAGCTGGACATTGTGAAACCGGCGGGCAGCTGCTGTCCCATCCTCAGGTGGCGGTTGTCTTTGATAGGCGGGAAGCAGCGCGGCTTGAACACCTCGCTGAATGCCGTCGAGCCCATCAGGCACCAGCCGACGTGGAGGACGCATCCTGCACCAGACCACAGGACATACATGTACATGACAACGTGCGGAGGGTCCATATGAGTAAAATTGTAACACGTATGATAAAAGACGTCCTCGGTCTTTTCCACCACTGAGGTGTTGTCAATGTCCCCTGTCGAGTGCCTAGATAATGAAGCACGTTGCGTAAGTTCAACCGTGCGCCGACGGTCTCTTTCTCTTGCCCCACAAACACCTGCCCACCCACCCACCCCCGTTCACAGGCACACACACACGCACGTACGCACGCACACGGCCTGCCCAGTGAAAACACTTTGTCCATCCGAATCATGACCCAGTGTCCAAGCACTATTTCGGAGACAAATAGGGCATCCGCCGGACGTCCCGTTTCGGATATCTTACCACGGATGTCCCAAGCATATCGCAATTAAGAGCTCCAATATCGCAAGACTGGCCAACAAAACTCGCTAGAAGAAATCTCAAAACAATGACGAAAACTTCGACGGGAAAGGAAAAGCTCTCGCCCACCTGACGTACATGAACCTGTTTCGGATATCCTACCAAGAATATCCTAAGGTTATTCCACATGCACATATTGCGACACATACGTGAATCTTTGCTCTCCAATTAAGGCTTGGTCCTCGAGTTTCCCCGCATGTTCGAATTACAATCCGAAGCTATCATGTCCGCAGCACGTGTGTACGTCGTACATTATGAATTTTCTGAAGCAATTTACTTTGAAAAATTCAATTATTTCAATAAGACACTTGCGCTTGGTCGGAGGGCCTAGAATGAGGATGTATGCTGCGCTTCCGCACACGTGCGTGCGCGCGTAATGTACGCGTTCACAAACCCAGACGCATGCGCAGACCCAGACGTAGAAGTCTGCGCATGCGCAGTATCGTCGCCCTTAGTTCTTGTGTACGCAAGCCGCTTGCGTCCCCTAAACTAAAACTCTCTAATGTACCTGTCATTGATGCGTGGGCGCTCTGCCCGTTGCATTTTTCCCACAGCGTGTACATGTGCTGAGACCGTAATAGACATTATGGCAAACACCGCAAACCGCCCTGACATATGTCCATAAAATGCACGCAGCACATCGCCCCAAGATGTCCCTCGCGGACATGCAAGGGATGGCATCAGGACACGGATAGTGCGGCCAAACGGTCATGTGAGGGACGCCCGTAGGACGTATTTGACAAATTCCTAGGACGTCCGTGTCCTGGCAGTGCATGTCCACAGGATATTCACAGGACGTCATTGTTTTCACTGGGCAATTCCCTAACTGTGGATGTCGACACGTGCATCTTTCGACAAATGTCGTTTCTTCATTACTTTTTGACATATTTTACATCACGCAGGCCTATGGTGCCGACGTCGTCCTCATCATCAGATTTCACATCTAACCGTGGCCTCCGAGATTGCACGTGCACCCGCGGATAAAACCCTCCAGATAACGACCTTCCGTCAGCGGGCTGTCTCCTACATATAGGCCTGCACATTTCCTAATCTAACCACATCAACATTGTGTCTTTGACTTTCGTAACCTACTACTATAACATAGACCACCGGCTATCTCCCGCGCACATTACATAACATACCCAACCATACTTTTTCATCAGGACCTCCACTAGCACAACCACTGCGGAAATCCGTTCTCTCTAAAAAGGCCCAACCACACGCACGCATCCGTACCCCACTGGCAGGCGCCTGCGGCACGGAAACATCTGTCGGCGTTGGTCGCGGAGAGAATGACGCGCCGGGACGGGGCGATCTAGTTAAGATCCTTATGTCTCTTGTTGCTGCACCTGTCATATCTGGTTCCATCGCTCGTTCCATCGCAGTTCGTCCATCGCAGTCCTTAGCTTTTTCTTAAGCGTCTGCCTTACCTTCCAAGTTTCACCCCCATAGTTTAGTATTGGCAGTGTGCATTAATTGTATATATTTCAACGCGATAGCGTTAAGGGCCACGTGTCGCAGAAAATCTGGCGTTGGTGTCCCGCGCCCGGCATCAACCGCCTTTTCGACAAAAATCATTCCGAACCATGAAAACCCAACCACGCATACCCAACATACCCAACCACGCCGACCCTCAATCTAGCGTAAAGTTACTGCACTAATTGAATCTCTCAAAGTGAAATACGTCAGAAAAATCGGAAAGTACGACTTACACATGACCTACAGACATGATAGCGTCGATACGTAATTTTTATATACGAGAAAACATAATTCTGTTACGTTAAACTCAAACACAAACCCCTTTTCCAAGCTTTCAAAGACCGGCTCCGGAGCGGCGCTCCCGGTTCCTTGCAACACCTCCAGATGGCGCTCGCCTCCACCGCATCGCGGCCCACGCAAGAGGCCGCGTTTCTACCAGAAAGCTCTCCTTCGTGCGTAGCATTCGCCGCCAGCGCTTCCCGGTAAACATTACGGTTACATAAGCTGCAGTTGCCGGGAAGCGTGAGAAGCAGTCAGGGATCTTTGAATGCTATCGGGCATTCCACTATTAAAGGCGAACCTTAAGCGTCCCCCTAATTTTTATTATGGAAGATGTCTGCCGATGGTGTACTATAGCTCCGAAATGCGTTTCGCGTGTCTCTCAAGATGCGATTGCAGCTAGACGAAGGAGCTGACCCAGTCGGCCAAACGAACTTGAAAGACGTTAAACCTCGCTGCCTTTCTCGTACCTAGCTACTTCTGATTCAGTGCCATTTAGGTGACTCACTCGTGTGACAGATACGCCATGCTAATTACCTTGAATATATAACAACCGAATGCGTAAAGAACACAAGCAATGCTAACACTGAAAGGGTCGGATAAACAGGACGTTTCAGCTTGCTCAGTCGAACGTTAAAAAATCCACTTGTTACCTACGAGAACATTCTTGTCCTCTGTCCTCGTGGGCAATTCAAAGTATATTGTCCTAGATGATTATGTAAGTATTACCGACAGTAATGAAGAGTGAGTGAGTAAAGATTTTATTTGAAAACAAGGTATTGACGGATGACCTTGTTATTAGGCAGCCACGAGCCCCTGGGCCCGGGCGGCTTCTTCAGCTCTCTCGA
This sequence comes from Dermacentor andersoni, assembly GCF_023375885.2. Classification (NCBI taxonomy): domain Eukaryota; kingdom Metazoa; phylum Arthropoda; class Arachnida; order Ixodida; family Ixodidae; genus Dermacentor; species Dermacentor andersoni. Next base: position 183,226,657 of record NC_092815.1, on the reverse strand, counting down.
TGACCTTGGCTTGCAGGTCAGGGTCGGAGGTGAGCAACACGGCCTCCCACTGCTCAGTGTTATTTATTTCGTTATTTGTGTGATTTTCGGCTGGGCACGACCACATAATATGGAATAGATCCGCTTTTTGCTTACAATGTTTACATGTATTAGGGTATTGGTCCGGGTAGTAGTAGTGATAGGCTACGGGGTTGGGGTATAGGTGTTCGTCTGAAGTCGCCTCCAAGCTACTTCTTGTCGCTTGTTAAGCGATTTGTGTGCTGGCGGGTACACTGCCCTGGCTAACCTGTAGTGCTGAGTTATTTTCTGGTAACTGACCATGCGATCCCTCTCTAATCCTATCGTGAGCCGTCCGGGTGCTCGGTTGGCGAGTCCTCGAGCGGCGGTGTGGGCGGCATCGTTGCCGGGTAGGGAGGAGTGTGCTGGTGCCCAAATGATCTGGATTGGTCGTGGGTGTTGGTTGGTGCCTACTATGTGTTTTACGGGAGCCGAGACCCGACCTTTCGCAAAATTGCGTACTGCTGCTCTGGAATCGCTAATAATGTAATGACAATGTGTGGAGGCTATTGCCAGAGCGATAGCCGCCTCTTCCGCTGTTTCGGAGCTTCTGGTGCGAATCGAACCACCAGCGCGTATTTGACCTGAGGAGTCTACCACTGCAAGGGACATACAGTTGCGTTCTATGTATTCTGTTGCGTCGACATAGTCTACGTCTTTGAAGGCGTGGAATTTCTGATGTAGGGCTTTGGACCGCTCGACCCTACTTTCCTTGTGGAATTCGGGGTGCATGTTTTTAGGGAGTGGATTAATTTTGATATGGCGCCTCTGATCGTGAGGAATGTCTACTTTAATGCTTTGCATCGACTCGTAGTTGATGCCGAGATTCTGGAGGATGTTTCGCCCGGCAGCACTCTGAGCTAGCCTTTCGTATTGAGATATAAGGTGCGCTTCTACAAGTTCGTCGAGGGTGTTGTGCACACCTAGGACTAGCAATTTAGCGTTGGCCGTTCTTATAGGTAGCCCAAGAGCCTGTTTATAGGCCCTACGGATAATTCCCTCTATTTTCTCTCTCTCAGCCGCTCTGAGGCAGAGGTACGGGGTGATGTAGGTGATGCGGCTGAGAACGAAGGCTTGTACCAACCTTATGAGGTTGGCTTCTTTCATGCCAGAGCGTCGGTTGGCAATTCTTGAAATGAGTCGCATCGTCTGCTGAACGCATGCTTCCAGTTTATGAATTGTGTTGCCGTTGCGCCCGTGAGCTTGCATGAAGAGGCCTAGTACACGGATGGTGGTCACCACCGGGATCGCGCCTCCTCTGGCTCGCACAGTGATTTCTGGGGGTGGCGTAGTGTCGGATTTGCGGTTTGTAGGGGCTCTGAGTAGGAAGAGTTCTGATTTTTGCGGGAAGCAGGCGAGGCCTTTGCCGGTAACGTACTTTTCGACCGTGTCAACAGCTTGTGGCAGCGTGGTTTCTATATCTCCATCGCTACCTTTAACCACCCACAGGGTGACGTCGTCGGCATACAGACTGTGGTGTAGATCTGGAATCTGATTAAGTTGTTCCGGTAATCGGATCATCGCTAAATTAAAGAGTAGGGGGGATAAGACTGATCCCTGCGGTGTGCCACGACTTCCAAGAGGGATCTTGTCCGATTGTAGTTCTCCTATTCTTAGTTCCGCTGTGCGGTGGTTGAGGAAATCTTTGATGTAGTTGCAGGTCCTCTGGCCCACACCTAGGTACTGCAGATTCTCTAGTATAGCCTGATGCGCTACGTTGTCAAAGGCCTTTGCAAGATCAAGGCCCAGGACAGCCCGGGTACCATTCTTGGGTATGTGGTCAAGAACTTGATGTTTAAGTTGAAGCATGATGTCTTGCGTGGAAAGTTTTGGGCGAACGCCAATTATGGAGTTCGGGAATAAGTTGTTGTCCTCCGCAAAATTATGGAGGCGGTTAAGTATAACGTGCTCCATGAGTTTTCCTACGCATGAGGTCAGAAAGATCGGGCGTAAGTTCTCGAGCTGTAGTCGCTTACCATGTTTAGGTATGAATATTATTTGTGCATGCTTAATGCGAGGGGATAGAACCTGTTTCCCAACAACGGTTGAAGTACTCTGTTAGGGCAGTGATAGATAAGTCGTCTAGATTTCGGAGGGTCTTATTTGTTATGCCATCGGGGCCTGGTGCAGATATAGTTCGGAGTTTCAGCAAGACGGCTCGCACTTCAGCCTCTAGGATGGGTGCGTCTAGGTCAAGATTCTCCGGACCAGTGTATGGCTTCTGGGGGATTTGTGCATTTGTGCCTATGTACCGGGCTTTGAGCTCTGTTAGGAGCTCGTCGTTCGTGCCCTGGTATTGGTGAGTGATCTTATTGAGGCATTTCCTCTGCTCAGATTTACTCTTATCCGGGTCCACAAGATATCGGAGGATATTCCACGTTTTGGCTAGACCGAGTTGTCCCTGCATGCTGTCGCATACCTTTTCCCATTGGTTTTTGGTTAATTGGTTAGCGTATTCCTCGATTTCTATGTTGACTTGCGCGATGCGCAAGCGGAATGTACGATTTAGTTTACTCTTTTTCCAGCGGGTTTGCATGCTCTTTTTGGCTTCCTACAAGTGTAGGAGGCGGCTATCCACCTCGACCAGGCCATCGTCTTCAGGGTTTGCCCTTGTGGCGCGTTTCACGCAATCTCTGAGATCCCCGATCCAGGCCTCGAGATCGTTTATATGCTCGGTGGCGGTTGTCTCCCGAATCTGGCGGAAGCGGACCCATTCCGTGAGCGAAACTCGTTTGCCCTTCTTGCGGGGTGGACCCGCCTGAATGTGGATTTCTAGGATATAACGATCGCTACCGAGGCTTTCCCCGCTATTAGTCCAATCATAGTTGCCTATGTTTTTGATGAAAGTTAGGTCGGGAGTGGTGTCAACACTGACACTATTCCCGATACGGGTGGGTGTCTGGGGGTCTGTGATGAGAGTCAGTCCTTGTTGTTGGGCTTCTAGCCAAAGATTACGACCTTTGACTACCTCAGTGTGGTATCCCCATGCAGTGTGGGGAGCGTTAAAGTCACCTAATAGTAATATGGCCTTTTGTTGGGAGATTCTGAGAGCCTTCCTGAATAGAGTTCCGAACTTGTGACGTCGGCACTTTGGGCTACTATAGGCATTAAGAATGAATATGCTTTCAACCTCCTTACGTTTAGGGATAAGTTCAATAAAGACGTGGTCTATGTCGACTTCTTCAATATCATGTTTAATAGCTGTTAGATTTCTGTGAACTAGAATAGCGGTGGTGGAATCCGACCCAGAAGCATTATAGGATTTGTACCCTGCCAATTTTGCGTGGCCTCCCGTCTCCTGAAGGGCAATGATATCCGGGGCCGCCTTATCCCCAAGGAACTGCTGAAGGTTTCCCCGTTTGCGGCGAAACCCAAGACAGTTCCACTGCCAGATCTTGTAGTTAGGAATGTGAGCCATTTTGAGGTGGCGGGGGTTCAGCGATCGGTTTGGAGATTTCGGATAGGGATGGACGGCCATAGGGATTGGATGCCACGCCCTTAAGGGAGCCGGAGGCCATGGATGTAAATCTCGACTCCCAGCGAAGTACTTTGGCTTCGGTCGCGGCTACCCGAGACTACCCGATCAACAGTATAAATTCAAGCGCGAAGCATTTGACGTAGGAGCCTCCATTGAGAAATGTCTAAATAATTTATTTCCGTGATGATAGCTGCTGTGGTCTTAAAATTTTACAGGCTTTCAAGAAAGCGCGCGAGTCTTTAAGCCCTTGTTTTACGGTTAGCAATTGTGATACGTCCGCAGCTGAAAGAAAGTGGCATATGTGTCTGGTGGATACAGCCAGCTCTTCAGATGAATCCACGCGAAGTCTCTGGGTAGTTCAAATCGAACCTTTTTAGGTGAACCCTCCCGGACTTTGCCGACCGTGGCTGCTGCTGCTGTCTTGCCATATAATTCTCACACATGACAGCACTCGCATAAGGAATTGGAATACAGTCGACCGCCTCTGCTACGAACGCCTCTGCAACAACCGTTATACCTAAATGTATAACAGCAATCTAGGTATAACAACAAACGTAATACCTAAATATTGCCAGGGCTACAAGTTTGGCCGAGTTTGGCTTGTTTGCGTGATCGGCTTCTTGCCGAGCGAGGTGGGCCGGTCCTGGAGATAGTAAAATAGTAAACTGGGCTGATCTCGGAGATGGCGCGATGAAATGTGCCCTGATCCTCCCGTGATGGGGTATGCGACCCAGGTGATTTGCTGGGCAGGCACGTTATCGCAATGTTGCAAAATGCGTTGCAGAAGATTATCAGTTTTAAGGCACTTAATGAAACGTTTCACGAAAGCTTCATATAGGTCCTAAAATGTACGTTGGAGACCTGCATAATCTTTTTCCCACCAAAAGTAATATGCCGACCTAAAGACCGCTAGTTTTAATTGAGACAGAAGAAAATCGTATGTAATTAAAAAGCGCTGTTCTGAGCTCCTACAACGTATTTTCTACGTGTGTACTGATAGGAGGATTTGTTAAAAAAAATTATATCAAATTTTTTGACAGCATCTGTAACCAAACTGGCATTTACACGAAAACATGGAGCTGGCGTGTGGATTTCAGCGAAAGTTGTCATAGCGACTCTCCAGAGCTCTTCATTCGAGGTGTAGCCGTAATGTCTCCTGGTAATGAACAGTGTCTAATATGTCAAAAACAAAATGAAATGTCTTCCCTCCAAAACTGTTGAAGCTGCCTCACTCATTTAATCACCTTAATTCGGAAAGAGAGAATGCATGAACCGACAGTTCGAGCTCTGAGAGCACCATTACCACACGAGTATACGCTTGTTCTTTATTGTTTATTAACTGCGACAGTATGAGAAATTTGGCTACTGAAGAGCTCTTTATCCCAAAATCGTAGCTAAACACACACAGAACGCACGTAAATAACACTGCAGACTTGTGTGACAGTCAGAACCCAATTTCCAACGAAGCTGTTTGTTTCAAGCTAGCAATTGCAATAAATATTTCAGTTGCCTTTAATTCAATCCCACACTTTAAAACGTGGCCCCTATATGGCTGGTCCGTTTGAAACTTCCCCGCTATAACCCATACGGGCTCATGGTAAAAAAATTTCACAAATGCAGTAATTCATCTTCACGAATTTTAGTTTGCAAGATTTAATTCCGAGCTAACGCTTCAGAGGACGCTTTAGCTCGGGCCAAACTCCGACGCAGCCTGTTCAAATACATGTGAAACGCAAGAATGAACGGACGGAAAAAAACTTCGAGAAAAGGACCTGCGAGGGTGCCAGCGCGGGCTCAGGCCGCCCGGGCATTATGTGCGGTGAGCCATAGCCTTTCCACCGCTGCCTGGGCCCGCTGGATTGCTCATAGTTGGTCTCGGTCGTATAGATCCGAGCTAGTCAGAGCGCTTAGCCATCGCTCCTCGAGAAAGTCCGGTTCTATGTTGTCCTCAACATATATTGATCTGACCTCTGTGCATTTCCATAAGATGTGTGCATGCCATGTTTACGTGTTCGTGCTTGCACAGCTTGCAGCTTGCGTCTGGGTATTGTCTGCAATTTACTCTAAGTGTGCTGGTTTTCGGAAGGTTCTGGTTTGCAACCTTCTCCAATCTGTTTCTTGAGACCTATCGAGTTGTTTGCGGGATTGTGGCTATGCTTCTCTTTGTTTCGTATAGTATGTCAGCAAGAGTGCTTTTCTGAGATAACCCTTGGACCTATTTTAATGAAATTTTGAGAGATAAACTTAAATTATAGTGAATGTTGGAAGCGAAATTTCGAGTTAGGGCCTGAATTTAGTTAACAGAATTTTGAAAAATTCGAAAGTTCGAAAAATATAGAAGCACGAAGTGTACAAATTAATAGCTCTGCATCAAGAACAGATATCGCCGTTGTGTAAACGGCATCCATTAGATCATTCAAAGCAGACCAATTCGATATGTCAATTAATATCTTAGGTGAATTTGTTGCGTTGTGTACAAAGGTTCTGCAAAAGCTGTATTTCCATATTACAGAACTTTTTTAGATTCATGTGTAACATATAAGTTTTGTCCGCTTTAGATGTACACTCAGAAGCAATTCGCATAATTGTGATATCATTTTTTCTTGCTGAGTTAGAGTGTTGTAAACTTGCGTTTCGTTTTCTGAAAATTTTTGATTTTTGCTAATTTTTAATAAAAATTTACAAGCTAAATAAAAAATTCGAAACCTACAGTCACTAGATTTTAAGTTCTTCTTTTCCGTGCAACAAACCTCATCAAATTCGGTGCAGTGGTTACCGAGAAAAACGAATTCTCCTTTTACATGTATTTAGATAGGAGCATCCGAGCTAAAGCTTCCTCTTAACGCCGGACGCTCGCCGGACTTTGCGCTTTATGGGCCATACAAGGCTTAAAAGGCTGATGGTTTGAGCTAGTTGGGTTTCCACGAGGCTGCGTGGTGCAGCGCGAAGCGGGTCAAGTAACACAGAAAAACGAGGACAAGCGCTTCGTACTAATTTTTCTGTGCTACTTGTCCCGCTTCGCCCTGCACCCCACAGCCGCATATAAGGCGTTCGCCTTAAAAGTATGTTGCTGTACGAATGGAGGAGGAGGAGGAGGAGGAGGGGTGCCTGCGCATAACTAAGACAATCGTCGTAGATGGGTTCTGCCGGATTTACCTTTGCATTCTTGGTCTTTACCGCGGCATTCTCTAGCTCACTAGCAGCGAACACAGGACAGGCCGGCTGCTTTTGGACAAATGGGGACTGTAGGGCGCGCGCTGGCTGCACCAGGGGGTTCGTATACAGGGTGTCCCAACCATCACGCGCCAAGATTTAAAAGGACTGACAACCAGTTTTTAATGACCTATAGCGTTTTACGGCGCAACGCAAAGCGTACCATCAGTAGTGTTTACACCTGCAGCGGTTACTTCCAAAAGCGCGGGGATATTTTGTAAGCAGCACTTTTCGGTCTGAGCAGTCTCTACAAAGTAAGAGCCCCTCCTCCAGCAACGCTGAGAAGTGAGAGCAATGGCGATAGCCCGCCTCGCAAGTTGTGAAAGGCGCCGATCGTTCTGCCTTCACAGGAATCAGTGTAATTGTGGCTAACCACTTGCATTTTGACCTTTTCAACCACTTTTGAAAACAACAAGCTGGTACAATAAGTTTGCGTTGTTGTACAGACCTTTCTTATATTTGTACCGCGTTTTCCGCCCAAGTACACGTCTACGTCATGACGGGCTGGCCCCGTCATAGAAACTTGACCCCGTTACCCCCGATGACTTGGCCCCCCGTCAGCCAAGTCACCGAAAAGAAAGGCGAAGGCAGCGCCACTTTTCTACTCACTACAAACGAAAGCCTATCTGAACAGTGTAAGTTAGAAAAAACAACAGAAAAAGTTTACTGCATTTCAATACTAATTAAAAGGCCTCGAGCCGCGTACACTAATGGAACGTCACATGATTGGCCTCTTATGAATCTTCATGTCTTTGCCGCATGGAATTTTTCATGTCATTTTTCGTGACGTTTAGTGAAAAACTAAACATATAAATCCACGTTTAATGAGAAAAACATGGCTTGTTTTAGCCACTAGAATAGGCCTTCTTTCCATAAGCGCGGTTATCTCGTTTGGTGTTATGTGCGGTTGTCTGTCCCTTTAGGAATACGGAAATGCCACTTAGCTGGATTGAGCCGAGGTAATGTTCTTTGCAGTCGCTTGGAGATACTCGGACTTTTCTTTTGCATTCCGCTTAATTACATAGTCTGAATTATATTATCAAACTTCAGAAATATTATAATTGGATGAAAAGTGTCAATGAGAAAATTGTGGAGCGACATGAAAAACTCCCGATACAGCTTTGTGTTGCTCAATACGTGCTACATAAAAGTGTTTTTGCGAGTGTGAAAGAAGCCCGCCCATACACGCAAAATTGCCGCGCGACTGGCCGCTCGAGGCATTTTGCGTGTATTCGCGGGCTTCTTTCACGCTCGAAAAAACACATTTATGTAGCCCGTATTGAGCAACACAAAGCTGTATTGAGAGTATCTCATTTTGCTCTACAATTTTCTCATTGACTCCTTTCATCTAATTATATTATCTGAGAAGTTGATTAATTAAATGACTGATTATGCAATTCGGCGGAATGCAACAAATCATTTCAGTATCTCCAAGCGACGGCAAACAACATTGCCTGGCTTTTGTCTAGCTACGCGGAATTTGCAATATCTTTAAATCTAGGTGCATGATAGTTGGGACTCGTATATATATATCAGCGTGGGCGCATGCAAACGAATTGAAAAAAGAAACAGAAAAAAAAACAATAAACAAAACAAATGTGAACTGCAGACTTACCGGCCACCAGCAGTGAGAGGAAGAATCTCATTTTCTAGAACAGAAAGGAATAAAAGAAATGAGCGTTAGTCGGGGCGAGGTGAATAAAATAGTATACATTTACTGCGACGAAGGTATGGCGAGACCAGTATGGTGGATGCTCGTGGTACCCCATTCGCTCAGTTTACAAAGTACTTGGTTGTTCTCTTTTGTTTAAATTAAACAAACACCACTTTGTTGAAATGTATATCGTATGTAAGGCCCACACTTTTTTTTTTAATTTTTACCTGGTGCGGCTCTTACACGAGGCATGCTTATGGTTTCCAAATTTTCGCCCTCCAAAGTCGGGGTGCAGGCCCTACGATATGGCAGTAAATACGGTATGTCAATATAGGGGTGGATTGGCCAGTGGCGTAGCCAGAAAAGTTTTCAGGCACGGGACAGAGCCTGGGCAGGCCGCATACTAATATAAAATTTTCGGGGTGGTGTGAGGAAAGGCACTCCGAGGCTACATACAGTTCAGTATAAAATGTTTTTTTTTTTTCACGCATAGAAAATTCTGGAATGCCGTGATTCCTGCGCTAATCTTTCCATAGATAAATTGGTCAGAAGACCGAAGCGGAGTGCAAAGGCTACTATCGTTCCTCTGGTGGTCATACCACCTTAGGCACCTTGAAGCGACTTTCGTAATTGCAAATTTGTTTATGCACTTGATAAGTCTGGTTTAGCAACTAATTACTATGACTCTATTATTAGGATATTAGGATATTAGGAAGAAGACGAACAGTTTAATAAGCAAAAAATAATTAGCCCTTGGTGTAGCTGTTGACGTGTAACTTCCAGTTTCCCACCTGGGGTTTTCCACTTATTGCTGAAAAAAAATTCCTCAAGATATCTTTTCTTTTTGTTGATTGTGCTTATTCTTGATGTGTTTTGCACATTTGGATAAAAAATACATTTTTCTTGGTTTTATATGTCTCGTCATTAAGGGTTAAATCCCTTGAAACGTGTCACAGACGTTTCAGCGTCTCAAATTCTTACGCGTAGACGCAAGTGCGGTGATTGACAGCGCGTAGTTTGTAGACTCTATGTGTAGAAGGTGCCCATGTGTTGCATATTTGGGCAGTACCGACAAACCAAACGAAATTTTTTCGCTATAACATGGGAAACACGCTCTGAATCCCGTTAAACGCGCAAGAAACTATTTGATAAACCGAACTTTCATTCCACTTGCCTGCGAACCTTTAATAACATATCGTTTAGAAGGGTCTGCACTTCGTCGCTACGGTCACACTACGAGGAATCTGATATATCCGCTCTTTGATGTCTTTTCTATTGTAAAAGATTGCCCCTCGCTTGGATACAAACTGCTAAAATGCTGAAATACTTCACCTATCATTATCCTTTTCTTTTTAATTGGCATGCTATAATAGGGGAAATTGGCGCCTTTAGTTGGCAACGGCCACTCTTAGACGCTTGGAAAAAAGATGTTATCACACAGTTTGTCACACAATGGGTCACAGGTCATGAGAAGCCAACCGGAAGCCAATCCGGCCAATCCGGCCAGGAGCCAATAGCTTAACCTCCTTTCTTCTTGTCAATGTGTCACAGGTGTGCCATAAAATACAGACAGCCAGCTTGAGCACAACTTTATGTGCATGAATATATTAATCCAGAGAAGATTATATACAGATGCACATGCAAACACAAGTACTTCGAATTGTCCGAGAACGCACACAAGAGCAGAGCTTTGCGGACGAGTTCAAAAAACGTTCACAAAGGTTCCCAAATGGCCGAGCGACTGGTCGCTCGAGGGACATTGCGTGTATTCGCGGGATTCTTTCACGATCGGAAATACACTTTTATGCAGCACGTATTGAGCAGCAGAAAACTGTATCGGAAGTTTTTCATGTTGCTCTATAATTTTCTCATTGACACTTTTCATGTAATTGTAACATTCGAGAAGTTGGTTAATTAATTAAGACTAGTTATCTAATTAGGCAGGGCGCAAGAAAGGTAATCTGAGTATCTCCAAGCGCGGCAAACAACATTATCTTGGTTCTGTCCAGCTAAGTGGCATTTGAATATTTTTAAATCTTGGTGCATGATAGTTGGGACACATGACGACTTGACAACATATCAAGCTTAGACTTATATCACACATCTGTATTTTTGAGATAATTTATATAAACATACGATATTAGTATATTCTGAAAAAAAAAAGATACATTTAAAGCGACAAGCGCTTTTCTCTGAGGCCCCACTGTCATTGGCTATCATCATCATCATCAGCCTGGTTACGCTTACTGCAGGGCAAAGGCCTCTCCCATGCTTCTCCAACTACCCCGGTCATGTACTAATTGTGGCCATGTTGTCCCTGCAAACGTCTTAATGTCATCCGCCCACCTAACTTTCTGCCGCCCCCTACTACGCTTCCCTTCCCTTGGAATCCAGTCCGTAACCCCTAATGACCATCGGTTATCTTCCCTCTTCATTGCATGTCCGGCCCATGCCCATTTCTTTTTCTTGATTTCAACTAAGATGTCATTTACCCGCGTTTGTTCACTCACCCAATCTGCTCTTTTCTTATCCCTTAACGTTACACGCATAATTATTCTTTCCATAGCTCGTTGCGTCGTCCTCAATTTAAGTAAAAGCCTTTTCGTAAGGGTCCAGGTTTCTGCTCCGTACGTGAGTACTGGTAAGACACAGCTGTTATACACTTTTCTTTTGAGGGATAATGGCAACCTGCTGTTCATGATCTGAGAATGCCTGCCAAACGCACCCCAGCCCATTCTTATTCTTCTGATTATTTCCGTCTCATGATCCGGATCCGCCGTCACTACCTGCCCTAAATAGATGTATTCCCTTACCACTTCCAGTGCCTCGCTACCTATCGTAAATTGCTGTTCCGAGACTGTTAAACATTACTTTAGTTTTCTGCAGATTAATCTTTAGACCCATCCTTATGCTTTGCCTGTGTAGGTCAGTGAGCATGCATAGCAATTGGTCCCCTGAGTTACTAAGCAAGGCAATATCATCAGCGAATCGCAAGTTACTAAGGTATTCTCCATTAACTCCTATCCTCAATTCTTCCCAATCCAGGTCTCTGAATACGTCCTGTAAACACGCTGTGAATAGCATTGGAGAGATCGTATGTCCCTGTCTGACCCCTTTCTGTTGTGGGATTTTGTTGCTTTCTTTATGGAGGACTACGGTGGCTGTGGAGCCGCCATAGATATATTTCAGTATTTTTACATACGGCTCGTCTACACCCTGATTCAGTAATGCCTCCATGACTGCTGAGGTTTCGACTGAATCAAACGCTTTCTCGTAATCAATGAAAGCTATATATAAGGGTTGGTTATATTCCGCACATTTCTCTATCACCTGATTGATAGTGTGAATATGGTCTATTGCTGAGTAACCTTTACAGAATCATGCCTGGTCCTTTGGTTGACAGAAGTCTAAGGTGTTACTGATTCTATTTGCGATTACCTTAGTAAATACTTTGTACGCAACGGACAGTAAGCTGATCGGTCTATAATTTTTCAAGTCTTATTTGCCGTCCCCTTTCTTATAGATTAGGATTATGCTAGCTTTTTTCCAAGGTTCCGGTACGCTCGAAGTCATGAGGAATTGCGTATACAGGGTGGCCAGTTTTTCTAGAACAATCTGTGCACCATCCTTCAACAAATCCGCTGCTACCTGATCCTCCCCAGCTGCCTTTCCCCTTTGCATAGCTCCCAAGGCTTTCTTTACTTCTTCCGGCGTTACTTGTGGGATTTCAATAGGCCTAGTATTTCTTTTCAGGGTGAGTGGTCGTTGATCTAATAGCATTAAATACGCTCTCAATGTTCGCCTTGTAGTTCCGTATCTTGAGCACTCGAGAAGAATTTGGTGCACCTCTTCTTCTGGATGGCCACAATAGCACTGCGGACTTAAGGGGCACGTTGTATGCCTCACACAAAAGTACCGCTTATATGCTGCACCAAGCCGCAGGTGGTGCAGTATTGTTCCAAATTTTCTGTTAACGCTCAGATTTGACGGAACTCACAGTTTTACACATGATTCTACGAAGAATAACACGGAACTCTTAAATTGCTGATCAAACGAGGTATTTTTTCCTGAGACGTCAGGATACCTAATTCAGGAGGAGAATGACTTCGCTACAAGTGAAAGAGTACGATTTAATGTATCTTCGATATTGCGCATTTTATTCGCTGCTGCGTCCGCTGCAGCGTTTCCAGGAACATTGCAGCGTCCTGGTAACCACTGACACCCTATAACGTGATTCCTCGCTGCCTTTTGTGTGCTCTTTGCACTCAAGAAATTTGTTGAAAAGTCGCACTCAACTAATTTTTGTCGGTTCTTTCTAGTGATGCGAGGACGGCTTGGAAATCGCTAAACATAATCCATTTTTGCGCGTTCTTTACTGATGGTACGAAAGGCAACGCGGATGGATTAGATGTCACCTAGGATAATTTAAACAGTTGCTGCAACACTAAATGTGGAATGATGAATGCTGAAACAGAGGAATTATTATGACACGATCGATACGTCTGCATACACACGGGGATATATACTGAGGATATAAGATGTAAATCTGGTATAGGTGCCAGTCGTTGCGTGGCTACCGTGAGCATTTCTCTCTCTCTCAGCTATTATTCGCTCTACTGATTTATTTATTTCATTTATTTACTTAAAAACACTGCAGGCCTCTTCAGGCCTATACAGTTCTACTTTTGGTGTCGTGAGCATCCAAGGTGGGTAACGTATAACCACTTCGGATAATTCAAAGTTCGGAGAATGCTTTACGTTCCTGAATAGCCTTACGCATTCAGCTTTTGTCCCTTGCCCTAACGCCTACGGTTTTGTGGATTCGTCTCACAAAATGCGATAATCGTGTCGACAAATTTCAACCGTTCGCAAAACTAGAAAAGGCGGAAAACGAGTTTTAACGCAACTAGAGGACTCGACGTTGCCATGGCGGACGTCGAAGCACGCCCTACGCCCTCTTTGTCAGTAAACCTTGAAGCCGCTCCACAGTAACTTGTAGTAGTGAAGTGACTGATGCTTCAAATATGATTTTTTCAGCTCTGCCAGCTGCTAGCGTTCAGCGGTTTCAAAAACGAAGCACTCTGCCGCAGCGACGTTTTCTTCGTGTTACGTTCCCGGCAAGAACCTTAGCCGCGAGTTTTTTACTACTCGACTGGCAACAACGCTCCAGCGCGCCGATACGCGCACTTCTTATCGGTGTATGCCTTCGCGCGGCATAGCAGAGCGAACCGCCGTATCTACGCACCTCGCGAGCCGCTGTTTGTACGGACGAATTCTTGACGGCGAGATGTCCTAACTTCGCCCCCCCCCCCTTCCCCGCTTTCGTGTTCCTCTGTTACGTCTGGCATTATTCACCGTGCCACGTCTGACACAAGCGTCACACTTTGTGGCTACGCTGTTGTACAGTGAGCGGTGGTCGGCTCATTATCCCGCTACAAGCGTATGTAAGAGAATATGAATGAGTAGAGAGAGAGGGGGAGAGAGAAAGAAAGGGGTCATGCCACGTGAAACGCCCCAGACCCCAAAAGTGACCATCGCCGATTTTCTCGGAAAAAAGAAAATTGCCTAGTTGATGATTCTGTAAATAAGGTTTCACTGAAGTATTTTTCTCGAAGAAAATTTGTTTGTGACGTAAGCGCTCTTGGAAGTTTTCGACAAGAAGCAAAAGTTGGTTGGAGGTACATGTTCTTCAGTCAAGCGCGAAACTAGGTGAAATGACAAATGCTTTTTTAGAAATAGTCTACTGGCCTGATTCTTTCACGTGATGTCATAGGTAAACATATTTATGAATTTTCCGCGTTTAATTGGCTCCGTAAAAGAAAGCAAGAAAGAAATGTGCGTTTTCAGATTTTTTGCATAAACGTCGTTCACGTTTCACCCACAATATTTTTTCCGTATTCTTTGTCATCGCTATAGTTTATGCTAAAAATAATGTTCGACTACGAAATTAAGTGATTTTCCTGGAAATCACTTCCGAAGTTGCCAAGAAGTCACCTTTTGCATTAAGCATTCAGGACCTCCAGATAAAATACGTGAGATAACTTATTGTATGCACAAACCTTTCAGCTTGTGTTCTAAAAAATTAACTTCACTAAATTTTGTTTGAGGCGAGAAAAAAAAGGATGTTTGAAGCCAATCTCGCCAATCACAGCCAATGTCGCCGGTAGGCACTCCAAGAACTGTGTCTTCACTGCAGAACAAGTATGCGCCGCCGCCTATTTTTCTGGAACGCAAATGCACCGCGGCTATTTGCCAAGCGAACGCGTCCTGTGTCACTCGACACCAGTATAAATGCACCGTAAACTGCGCATGTTCGGCAGTTTCACCATTTCTAATACTGGGGGCTCAGGGCGGTCAGGTAGGCGAAGAGTGCATAGATGCGAGCGTTTTGCAGTGGCAGATAGTTAAAATTAAATTAAATTATGGGGTTTAACGTGCCAAAACCACTTTCTGATTATGAGGCACGCCGTAGTGGAGGGTTCTTTAACGTGCACCTAAATCTAAGTACACGGGTGTTTTCGCATTTCGCCCCCATCGAAATGCGGCCGCCGTGGCCGGGATTCGATCCCGCGACCTCGTGCTCAGCAGCCCAACACCATAGCCACTGAGCAACCACGGCTGGTGTGGCAGATAGTGGCTAACATACAACCTCATTCTCTGTTACGCGGAGGCAGAATAATCGCATAGTCATTTCTTCTCTGCTGGTTCACACCAGAACGGAAACAACCTTTGATCAGCCCCCCCCCCCTCCCTGGATTATTGGATCAAATTATTTGACGTGGAGTCTATCGAGAATAGGTGTTTTGTTTATCGAGAATATGCGTTTCTTAAGTGGCAGTCATTTTCAAGGGATATAAAATGTAACTTTCAAACCAGGCTCGACTAGTAGACTCCGCTTTTCAAACTTTTCTCTACGAAACAATATTTTCGGACGGAGAAGCTGAAGTGAGAGCTTTGTTTTTGAACTTCAAAACCCAAGAGGGAAGAAACTCTGACTTCAATGTTTGGTTTCGTAGACTTGACGATACTTGCTGAAATTTTAGCCTTTTCTGCGCACTTCTGTTTGTTTTAAAATACTTTTAACTTACTTATCTTTATTTAACAACTAGAAGCTGCGACAACCCACGACGTAAAGCGCCATGCTTCGGGAACTGTACCAGAATGTGGTACAACACCATTCGCCTTTAGTTGTTACGTCGCGCTCCGGAGCACTAAGTTTCGGCGTCAGTTAATGTAACGTCAGTAAAAATAAGCCACTTCACTATTTCTGACATATGAGTCAGTGCGCTCGCTGAGAACTTTGCTACGCTTGGTACAGTTTCAGAGCGAGTGCACGTACGTGGTGAAAAATATTTACCTGACATCTAGACTCCTCAATTACATTAACTTAGTGACGTTCCCCTTAAGTGCTATTATAGTTAATCGCGTCATCGGAAACTTAGTTGAAGTTTATGTCACTCGCATGTCGCATGAAAAAGGACCTGTATTTGATTCATACCTTCAAGAAATTGTCCAGACATAAGTTACCTCAGCCTCTACATCGAGGTCACTGGCTGGACTATTTTACATTCCTCTTCGACCCTAATCTTCGCCCTTAAAGATAATTTCCTCACATTTAAGATAGAGGCTAGTCTGTAAAGAAATACGTGCACACTATAAGAAAAGTTGGGAACGTAGTGGAGCGTGCAGTTTTTATATGCCAGTTCTGTGTGCATTACGCTCGGTCACAAGCCTCAACTGCACGGTTACCAGGAACATTTTTTTTTCATTTATGAAATCACATATATATACACGCGCCTCTTGCGAAGATAATGTCTTAAATGCAAAGTAAAATTTCCTTGTTTTCTTTACCCTCCCCTCCCCCTCTCTCTTTTTCTCACACATATACAAATTCGCGCAGTTAATAATGTTCGTGTGACAAGCTTTTCTGCAAGCCATACAAAAATGCGCAATCTTACCGACAATAAGAATTCTCAAAACAGTGCATTACAATCAGGAATGTTATTCTTTACGGTCACTAAGTTCTGCATTGCCAGAGCGATTACTGTTCAATGCAGTGGTCAAAAAGGATTGACTCCTGCCGCCATGCAAATTACTATCTCTGCTGGTTTTGTTTAATAGAACAAAGGTGCAATTTTCATAAGAGGAAGTATCACAGGACCATTGGCGACACTTGACAGCCCAAACTACAAGGTAACTTTAAAATTTTTTTCCCTCTGAAATATTTGTGACACATAGACTTCTGTCTCATGCGCAACGATCGTTCTGGTCTAACGAACGTTTCAAGTGAAGGGCATCGCAGCAGATTTCAAATGACGTTGAATAAGGATGACTGATAGTGTCAGGTTCAGGGACACTCTCAAGTGTTATAGTCTACAGTGCGATTGTCCTAAGAGCTATATGCGTCATTCTTAAAGTGGCATCAAAGGCAAGATTACGTCAAGCTAAATCGATTGGTTATTGCTCCAAGGTGTTCAGAGCATCAATTTTACTGTTACCGTAGCTTTTATGAGCGAGAAAATGATATAGATTGTGGCAGGATTGGCGTCGTCGCCGTCGAAATGCGGTACCAGCTCGTGATATGTACTACTTATAGTCGGGAAGGCAAGCGACAATACCACGAGAAAATTGTAATCCCATTGCATTTCAACACAAAAGAAAGCTGATTATTTGTGTATGAAATAGCTTTTCTACATAACTTACTGATGCTACCTGTCTTCATGCTAATACGTAAGTGATATTTACAAGAGAGGGTGCCGGCTTCGTACGTTTTCTTTAGTCAAAGTAGGCACTAGTTCCAGCCAGAGCATGGCCTCTGAGATCGCCAGCGCAGCTTATATGTTACATAGGTAAGGGGCCTTAAATTCACCGCGCCACCTGTTCGTCGCACGGTGTATTTGAATCGTGAATGAAACGTGCGGCCGTTCCATTGGCTGGTTTCTAAACAACTAAGCCACCTAATGGCATAAAACAAACGTTTCGAGGTCACTCGAAAGGTAACATAACATTCTAGATTAGTTCAGTGTTCGACTTAACGTTCGTCTAATAGAATAAAACAGAGCGAGGAAAATATCGCTGTTCACTCAACGTAAGCAGGGCACCCTCGTCCTCCGTAGGCCAGTTGTGTTTCACCGTTTTATTTACTCAGGTAAAGTAGGAGCCGCAGCAGCAGTTGTTGTAGCACCTGCTAAGAGATTTATTAGCAACGGGCGCGAACGGGTAGCCGTCACAAGCGTTCGGCGAAAGACAGCAACCACGAGCTCATGCCGGTAGCGATGGTGCTGTGGCGCAGGCAGGCTGCTCTTCTTCGTTACAATCGCCCTCCGCAGAAAAAGGCGCCATCCTGGCGGCTTAAGGCGAAGAGACTACTATTGGGTCGTAGTACGGCTTAATGCGAGAGACGTGGACAAGTTCGCGGCCGCGATGGCGTAGGTCCGTCGATGGCGTGAGGGGCTCTACGATAATAACATTTGAAATGCGTCGTCCTGAATACCCTTCATTATATGTTTGATCTTCTCCTCTGACATCGACGCATTCACCCGTTTGCGAAGGTCGACAATGTCCTCAATGTAGCTCGTGAAGTTTTCTCCGGCCTCTTGGGATTGTGTGCGCAAACGTTCTTCCGCACGAAGCTTTCTTACTGCTGGCCGACCGAAAACTTGGGTAAAGTTGGTCTTGAAGACCAACCACGAAGTGAAGTCGGCTTCATGGTTTAGAAACCATAGTTTCGCAACGGCCGTAAGATAGGATGCGACGTTTCTCAACTTGGTAACGTC
Source organism: Dermacentor andersoni (assembly GCF_023375885.2). NCBI lineage: Eukaryota > Metazoa > Arthropoda > Arachnida > Ixodida > Ixodidae > Dermacentor > Dermacentor andersoni. Next base: position 183,208,479 of record NC_092815.1, on the reverse strand, counting down.
GTCCCACTGGTTATGGGCACTCACTCGCTCATAAGACGAGATCCAATCTTCAACGTCTTTGTCATCTGTGCCGGAGAAGATAGGGGGATCTCGCTGACGCAAGGCACCGGTACAAACCAAGGTGGCCGGCGCCGTTGGAGGAGCTGGAGGAGTGCGTGCGTCGTCGGGCATGATGGGGGGTAGAGTGCAACTCCGAAGTTCCAGGGTGGTCGAAACCCCGCACCTCCACCACTTGCTAAGAGATTTATTAGCAACGGGCGCGAACGGGTAGCCGTCACAAGCGTTCGGCGAAAGACAGCAACCACGAGCTCATGCCGGTAGCGATGGTGCTGTGGCACAGGCAGGCTACTCTTCTTCGTTACACACCCTATATACAGGGTGTCCCACGTAACTTGAGCCAAAATTTTAAAAAAATGTACGAGGGCCATGTTGCTGGACAGAACCAAGGTAATGTTGTTTGCATATATATATATATATATATATATATATATATATATATATATATATATATATATATATATATATATATATATATATATATATTACTTTGCCTCATTACATAATGAGTTATTATTTAATTAACATTCAAAATATTACAATCAGATCAAAATTGTCAATCGGAAGATTGTAGGCCATCATGAAAAATTCTCGATCCATCTTTCTGTTGCTGTGTACGTGTTACATCAATGTTTTTTTCCAAGTCGGAGTTTTTTCCTTGAGACGATTGTAGACCTTCCTGGAAAATTCCCGATCCAGCTTTCTGTTGCTCAATACGTGCTACATACAATTTTTTTCCAAGCCTGAAGGAAATCCCGCAAAACGCATAAAAAGTGCCGCGCGACAAGTCACGCGGCTCTATTCGCGGGCTTCTTTCAGGCTTAAAAAAATGTTTTGGTCTGGTAAGCCCGAGGTCCCGGGACCAGATTCCGGCCACGGCGGCCGCATGTTGATGAGGGCGAAATGCGAAAACACCCGTGTACTTATATTTCGGTGCACGTTAAAGAACCCCAGGTGGCCCAAATTTTCCGGAGTACCCAACTACGGCGTGCCTCCGTATCAGATCGTGGTTTTGGCACGTAAAACCCCATAATTAAATTAATTAAAAATGTTTTATGTAGCACTTATTGAGCAACAGAAAGCTGGATCGGGAATTTTTCAGAAGGGTCTACAATTTTCTTGACACTTTTGCTGTATATATAGTATTTAATAAAGTTGATTAATTATAATTAATTGATTGGGATTGGGAAGAATTGGGGATAAAAGTTAATGGAGAATACCTTAGTAACTTGCGATTCGCTGATTATATTGCCTTGCTTAGTAACTCAGGGGACCAACTGCAATGCATGCTCACTGACCTGGAGAGGCAAAGCAGAAGGGTGGGTCTAAAAATTAATCTGCAGAAAACTGAAGTAATATTTAACACTGTCGGAAGAGAACAGCAATTTACAATAGGTAGTGAGGCACTGGAAGTGGTAAGGGAATACATCTACTTAGGGCAGGTAGTGACGGCGGATCCGGATCATGAGACGGAAATAATCAGAAGAATAAGAATGGGCTGGGGTATTCTGAGATCATGAACTGCAGGTTGCCATTATCCCTCAAGAGAAAAGTGTATAATAGCTGTGTCTTACCAGTACTCACCTACGGGGCAGAAACCTGGAGGCTTACGAAAAGGGTTCTACTCAAATTGAGGACGACGGAACGAGCTATGGAAATAAGAATGATGGGTGTAACGTCAAGGGATAAGAAAAGAGCAGATTGGGTGAGGGAACAAACGCGACTTAATGACATCTTAGTTGAAATCAAGAAAAAGAAATGGGCATGGGCAGGACATGTAATGAGGTGGGAAGATAACCGATGGTCATTAAGGGTTACGGACTGGATTCCAAGGGAAGGAAAACGTAGCAGGGGGCGGCAGAAAGTTAGGTGGACGGATGAGATTAAGAAGTTTGCAGGGACGACATGGCCACAATTACTACATGACCGGGGTTGTTGGAGAAGTATGGGAGAGGCCTTTGCCCTGCAGTGGGCGTAACCAGGCTGATGATGATGATGATGAATTGATTAGGTGAAATAAAGGAATAGTTTGTCTTGTTCCAAACACGGCAAACAACACTACCTTGGTTCTGTCCAGCTACGTGGCATTCATATATATATATATATATATATATATATATATATATATATATTTAAATTTTGGCACAAGTTACGTGGTGCCCCTGCATATACCCGGTGTTGAAAGCGTTGTATCTGCATTGCCTCAAAGCATACAGCCGTGTGTTTCTCCCCCCTTATTTAAGCATTCCTTTATTTGCACCTTGGTAATAACAGTATCCGGTGAGGCTTACAAGGCCGTCTTTATTACTATATCTTTTCTCGAGGCTGTCCAAGTCTAGTAGCGTGATATTCTTTTTATCCCCGGCATGAAAAAGTGCGCCGTTTACTGGGAACACAAGCTTGCGCCAGAAGACATACCCTCTTGTTTTGTCCCACTGAGCTACAAAACCAACCATTCGCTATACCAAAACCAGCTATACGCGGGCAAGGGACATGGCGATAATGCATGTGGGATGCTTCACATCGTCCTGACTGCCGCCCCGAACTATTGAGTGCGAATTAGGGGTATTGGCTATAGGGGAACCGTTATATTGCTTATTTCCTGTGCCGTTGGCGCGGTATTCTTTCTTTGAAGTTTATCGTTTTTCAACGTCATCAAGATAATGCACGGCGTTCATTTCGAAGTTGCACCTTGAGAGTTCAACAGTGTCCTTGCACAGTTCAACAAACAGCCTTTTGTTAATGTGGCCTTGTTTGCCGTCGATAAGAGCGACCTCCAAATGGCCTGACAAATAATAGGCGTTCTTCAGGCAAAAAGCTTTGCACATGGCCTGGTACTGGCCTTACGCGTGGAACTGAAATTGAAGTATAAGCTTCCCAGCAACAAAGATTGTTGATTGATCGGAGGGCTGATTGAATGATCGTCTTTTGTGTAGGCGAGTATCCTGTAGTGCCACCTCCTTTAACAAAGGAGCGAACTGTGCAAATCTCGAAGCTAACAAGTACGCGAAAAGATGTCAAACAAGCGACAAATGCTGCCTATATATATAGTCTTCTCTGTTTCGTGTTGTTCTTCTTGCGTCCTTGTTTGCTTCGCGCAGTTAACCTCATTGTAGTGATAAATCAATAGCCCAAAACGAATTCTTTCCTTTAAACCAGTTATGCAAGAATGAAATTATACTATGTTGGAGCAAAATGCGAATTCATCTATTAACCTGCCGCCTGTTCTGTCAATTTTCAGAAGAGCTCCACTTTCAAAGAGCTACAGTTAGCATTAAACCTAAAAAAAATCTGTGATAGAAGAGTCGCCAACAAGAACTGTTTGTGGATTTATGGACCGGAACCCGTGAAACAGCGTGTGTCACCACTTGTCGTGTCCATGAGAAGAACCATATATGCAGAACTCGTTTTATACTGGTGGGCTCTATAGTAATAGACAATACTCTTTGTCGTGATAAAATCGCAATGGTATCAGTATAGTATAATGTACCGCTCCCGAGCTTCATCCTTGGGTATAACGCGTTTATGGTGCGTAGCTTTCGCACGTCAGCGTTACCAATACTCCTAAACGAACATGCAGACACTAAACATTTTTTTTTGCATCTGATGCCACAATTGTCAGCGAACTGCAGTTAAAATCCAAAGCTACCCAGTAACAACGCTATGTTATAGGAGAATCAGCTTCTGGAGAGACATCTCTTGTTTCTTATTAGTAACGCATAGTCTAATGTAGCACCATTTATGAATTTTTAAAGCCAAACGGCGAATGGTAGCAATTCTGGTCGAAGACGAGGTATGATTAAAATAAAACAGGTTCGAGCCGAAAGACGAAAAAAAAAAACAAGAACAAATGGAGAACAGCCAAGTGTTCAAACGCCGTCAATGAAACTTCGAACAAGAAACACGTACGGCCACGCAAAAGTCAACACGAGTCGTATTTTTTCTTCTTTTGTTGAGTACACGTTTCGGTTGGAAACATAAAACCAGCCCGAGAACGTAAATCTTTAGTTCCTGGTAACCCAGTTAACTGGACGTTGCCAAACGGACAATGCCCCAGCTAACACCAACGCCCATGCGGTTCATCGCGGGAAGCCCACACCCATTCCAAAACGACCGGCATGGAGGCGTGTATACGCGCACCCTGCAGCAAACGCTCGTCTAGTTTTCTGACAGAAATATCCCTGAAGATGACGAACTTAAATCGTCTTAACAGAGAGCGTACCGGAAAACTTCCAAGGGGACCAGGTGCATACTGCGAAGAGACAGCTCGCGCGACGCTGTAGGGAAAACGACGACCGTTACAGGGACGTTTGAAAAGGCGGCGGCTTCGCGCAATGGCGCTGCCTGTTCCAGCGATATGGCCCGGCGTCTTTCTCACCTATGGGTTCCTGCGCGGTGGCTTCAGTCTTCCCGGAGAGTCGCAGCCCGGCGTAACTTCCCGGCTCGTTTGGATGCCGTCCGTTGGAACGCCACGGACGTCGGTCGCAAGTCCTCGCGCTTCGTCGAGTTCGCCGCTCGTGCGGCCTCCTCGTACAGTGAACGCGGACAGAAAATAGGCGCGGCAAGCAATCCGGCGCCGGGCACGCTTCACGGGAGGGGGCTCAACACTGCAAATGGCGGCGGGCGTAGTCCTCGAACTTTAGACGGTCGCTCGGCGCTCGCCGTTGCCTCGTCGACGCTATCGGAAGAGCGATAACGCCTCAGGTTGCCTCGCCTCCTTTGTGAGCGTGTGCGTACGTGTGTGTGTGTGTGTGTGTGTGTGTGTCAAGAGTCCCGTATGAACATACGCCAAGTCGCAGCTTCGGAGCTCGTTTCTTTATAAGGCGGTGTGAAGGAACGCCCTGATCCTCCTGTCGGCGGTGACTCGCGAAGGGGTCTTAATCTTTCGTCGGCGTCGGTCTCTGCACAATGAACCTGTCCGATACGATATCCGGGTCTCCGGCCGAAGCAGATCACACGAGGGTGAGACATCGGAGTAGGCGACACGAAGTGCGATGATGTACAGCCCGGCTGTAAAAAAAAAGAAAGAAAGAAAGAGTTGGATTTGGTAGCGTCGTCTACGCTGAGTCAGATATTTACAGGCCGTAACCCGTAACACATAACGCGGACGTGCGCGCACACTCACACACCCCGTGTTGTTCGTTTTCGCAGGTCCAGGATCCGCGCGCGCCGTGATACAACGTGTCCTTCAAACGAAACTCAGCGCAAAGAAGGAAATGGTAGGGAAACCTTGTAACCGGAACCTTGTGCGTGAAATACTGCTTGTCCCGGACGCGCGGTTCTGCATTACTTCATGGCAGCATATATTCGTAGCATTTGAATGCTTAAGCCCCGAGACGCAGGAAGTTCACCGGTTCCATTAGTCAAGGACGGACCGTTCAAACTGCAAAATATACTCTGCATGTTTCAGCCGCCAGGCATCTCTTATTGCAGTCGCTACTGATTTATCTCATCGCAGACTTCGGGAATACCGTTTTATTTTATTTCGATAGCAATTATATTGTACTGAACGCAAACAACAAGAATTTCAGCTTACTGAAATACGTTTATGCACTTTAGGCTGCACTAATGTTGCTACAATTCAGCCGTACATTGGCACGCAGTTTGTTGACACCATTACGAAACCATCGGTATGAGGAAATACCTTAGAGTGGGGGCTGGAGGCGAGCGTGAAGTTTTACGCGACGCTGTGCGACCTGTCATCACTAAGCTGACAGTAAGAAACGTGGATGTTGTCGTCGATTCTTTAGCGGCCTCATTCAAGACCTCGAAAATTTCCACAAGACAACGGTAGTCTGCGAGGCAATTCACACTATAGTATTACGGTACTTGCGCCAAGGCCAGACTTCTGCACGTTTCAAAACAGAGAAACCGATTAGAATTACAATTACTTCTTTCAAAAAATGTAATTGGTTACAGTTACCAATTACTGACCCACGAAAGCAATTGAGCAATTACTAAAGAAATTAACCGATTAGCTTAACATTATTTTCTAGTGTTATTAAAGTTGCACAAACACAGCTAATAAAACGAGCTCCCTTGGCTCTTTCAATGCGTGCTCTGCATTCGATGTGCGCTTTGGAGAGGAGCGCTGTGTAGTAACGTACGAACGCTTTGCTCACAACATTGCGCTTACTGAGTACCGCGATGCTCAGCGCGGGCTACGGGAAGGCACTGCCGATCTCCGGCGTCAACATCCGAAATGACCATCGCTATCAAGCCATGGACGCGCCGTTTCAATTTGTCGGCCTAGATCTGGTGGACCTCCTCCCGGCGCCTTCACTCGTTAGCCACTTAGACGGCTAATTCTTACGGGCATTAGCAAACGCCCTCACGTTCCCTGAAATGTTTGCCGAATTAGTAATGGAATTTAAATTAAACCTGCATGTTATTCAGCCCTTAAAATACTGTTCGTGCATTACAATAACAAAAATAGGTGTATGTGAGTCACGTAATATTAAAAGGCTAGAAACATACGCGTTTAACGGCCAAAAGCTTCTGTCTTTATCAGAGAAGTCATAGACTGCAGTAAGGGAACGAGAATTGTGGGGGGGGGGGGGGGAGCAGCAGCCCTTAGAAACTATGAAGGCCGCCTATAAGCGCTTGCAGGGGAGAGAGAGAGAGTGAGAGAGAAACCTATTGTAAGATAAAAGCTCAGAGGTCAGACTTCCAAGTGAAATGTGCAAATCTGCAAGCCTGCAAATATCAGGCGATCGAGGTGTAGCTCCACTATGCTGATTGTGGGTAAGAGGTAAACCACGTACATGTTTTCATCCCTTTGACTCGTTGTTCTCGGCAAACTTAAGTGCTCAAAGCTGCGTCGCCTTCTCAGAACTTGTTTCGACGAAATTGTAACTGGTTACATGTAGTTGGTTACTAAAGAACGTAGTGGAATTACGCTGAGCGTTACCGAGTGAACAAAACAATCGTTAAATTAAAAATTACTAGAAGAAAGTAATGGATTACAAGTAATTACTTGCATCTAATTCGTTACGTACAAGTCTGATCACGCTGCATTAGGCTAAAAGTCATGCTACAAAGTCTTACAGCAACGATACTCACATGCAAGCGCACTGTCACAACGTATGGGATACTCCCTCCATCCCCCTTCTCGCCTCAAATATATAATCTCTGATCCACACTCGACAAAATTCATTGAGAGAGGGCGCACTTATACGTGCTCTTATTCGACTGTTATTCGTCTCTCTACCACGTCACCTTACTATAGGTCGAAGGAAGCTGTGCTTTCCGAGGAACGGGGTCCATCTGTTTGCTGTACTTGGGAGTGACCGCGCGCTTCAATGGACGCAACGTGTTTTGTCTCGTTTTAGTGAGGGAAGCAGATGCTCACCACTTAATATGAACTTTAACAGCCTTGCAACCGGAATGCTCCTGCCTTCTGCAAACTGGCCTCGGCTACCGTGTCACTGCCAGCTATGATCTCAGATCGCACGATAACAGATACTCCAAAACACTCCTTGAATTCATACGCGACAAAACCATTGCAGCATACATGTAGTAAGACAGTGCCATATGGCAAGGCTTTATTGAAAAAAAAAAATCTGACAGAACCCATCCCACGATGAATGTCCACGTTAATGTGACTAACGTAGAAGCAATTTAGCAACGCCGAAACGCTATACAGCCGGGCTCCTCTCTCGCGCTTCTTACAGCTTACGCTGCTCCATCTAGCGACACCACCGTTAAGTACGCTCGTGGAGCTGGGTTGTTTCTGCCGGGCATAGGCGAGAGAGATAGAAAACATTTATTAGGACCATCCAGGTCATTGCTCTTGAGGTCAAGTGGGTGGCGTCCTCATTTTAGGACTCCACTGGTCATGGCTGCTCGACGTACTTGCTGGACGAGAGCTTCTTGTCCCGCCAGGGTATCGCCGGTCACCTGCACCTCAGGTATGACGTGCTAGGCGTCTTTAAGTGTTGAAGTTTGCCCCCGCACCTGCACGAGATGTGAAAGAGTGTATGGCGTTTGTCGCCGCACCAGGGGCAGATGCTGCGATATGAATGTGGAAACATTTTGCTGTATCTGTGTAGGTTTGGGAATGTGTTGGTCTGAATAATTCTGAGAGCTACTGCCTCTTCAGTGTTTAGCTTTCTGTGAGGGGGAGGATAAATCCTGCGGTTGAGTCGCTGGACCTCGAGTCGGTCGCAGTAATTGGATGGCAGAGGCACGTAGGTAAAGGGTGGGTATTGATGAGATGATTGGTTTTGCCCCGCTCGGTTGATTAGCGCTCGAGCTAAGGTGTTCGCCCTTTCGTTCCCCTCCAGACCCGCGTGGCCCGGCGTCCACGTGATTTGATGGGATTCTTGCAGCCTCGGGCCTAAAATCTGAGAGGCCAGCAGCGGTGTTCGTCCGTTGGTAAAGTTAGGGCAGGCCTGTTGCGAGTCGGTAACGACATGAACTTCCCTGCCTACCCTGTCTTCTTGCTTTATTACCAGCGCCGCGGCTATGGTATCCACCGCAGCTGGGGTCTCTGCCCTGACGGAGGCCGCGACGGTCAAGGAGTTGTCTCTCCCGTTACGTACGGGTCACCCTTGAATTGTCGGCGCTGTCTGTCGACGCGAGCCTTGCGCCGTCCTTCATGGAGTTCATGACTCATGTGCTTCGGTATGGGGTTCGCCTTGATCTTGCCTCTGACCTCAGGCGGGAGTGATCGTTGCCCATCGAGGGCACGGAGCTTCGTTGCCGTTCCGGTCCGGTGGAGGATGGCTCTGCCCGCCGCCGTGTTCTGTAGTCAGGCTTTTTGCAAAGCCATAACCGCGTCCGATAGCTCAGCGAAGGTGTTGTGAATCTCGAGGGCCGCTAACTTCTCGTTTGAGGTGGTGACAGGGAGACCCAGGGCCATTTTGTACGCGCCTCTGATGATGGCATCGACTTGTTCTTTGGTCGCGTTTGTTTAGCGAGTGGTGGTGATACGGCATGCAAAACGTTACTCTGCTGGTCACCAGAGCCTGGACGAGGCGAAGCGTGTCCTCTTCTCGCATGCCCTTGCGGCTTCTTGTAATTCGTTTGATAATCCGCGAGATCTGGTTGGTGGCAGACCTTAGGGTTTGGATGGTGTGGGAGGCTTTCAGGTTCCTCTGGATCCAGAAACCCAGAATCCTAGTCTTATTGCTTTCCATGATCTTCTGGCCCTCTAGATAGAGGTCGATAGGACCGGGGGACTTGTAGATTCCTCCTCCGTGCACACGAATCACCTCGGACTTCTCGGTCACGCGACGCATCCCGCTCGATGCCGCAAATCTCTCCACAGCTGTCGCGGCCTCCTGAAGGGTCGCCTCTTTTCGCGCTAGGGAGCCCTTTGTAGCCCAGAGCATGATGTCGTTTGCGTACAGGACGTAACCTAGGTCCGGGATCTTCCGCAGCTCTTTGGTCAGCGCTAGCATCGTGACGTTGAAGAGAATCGGGGAGACTTTCGCCCCTTTGTTCGGCACGTCGATCGCATCCGATCGAGTGTGGCCTATTCCGATGGTTGCCGTCCGGCCCGTCAGGAACGATTTGACGTAATTAAAGATGCGCTCTCCGCAGCTGATGTCGTTCAGTCCCTTGAGAATGGCCTCGTGAGAGATGTTATCGAAGGCCCCTTTCAGGTCGAGTGCGAGCAGGAGGTGTTCTCCTCCCTTCGGGATGCCCTTGAGAACTTCTTCCCTTAGGATTAGGAAAACATCTTACGCAGAAAGTCCCGGCCTGAAGCCAAGCATGGTGTGCGGGAAGAGGTCACCGTCCTCTATGTAATGTTGGAGACGGGTTTCGGTGACCCTCTCGTACAGCTTGCCGAGGCACGAAGTCAGCGAGATGGGACGCAGGGCGTCGATCGCGGGCTTCTTGCCGGGTTTGGGAATGGTCACGATTTGCGCGTGTTTCCACTCGTTTGGTACGTGGCCCTTGCTCCAGAGTTCCTCGTTTAGGTATTCGGTCAAGTCTGGATGGGCATCGGGCTCAGGTTTCTAATCATGGCTTTAGTGATTTTGTCAACCCAGGGAGCAGTGTTGCGCTGTGAGGCTCGTGCCGCGGCATACACCTCTTCCTCCGTGATCGGAGCGTCGAGTTCTGGTCTTTGTTCTCCTTCGTATTTTAGGAGGCAGGGTCGTATGGGGTCGCTACCGAGGCATCTGGTTTTTAGGGTGTCAATCAGATCCTGGTCGTTTCCGGGGAGCTTGTGAGCGATTTATAGAAGCGTTCGACTGGTTGTCGATTTCGCCTTGTCGGGCTGGATCAGGCAACGTAGGATGGCCTACGTCTGCGCCGTACTCAGGGTACCTTTGAGCGAGGTGCAAGACTGTACCCAATTTTGCTGCGTAAGCTCGTTCGCGTAATTTCTGGCTTCGTCTGTTATATGCTCGATTCGTAGACGTAGTTTCCGGTTTAACCGCTGTCGCTTCCACCGTTTTAGGAGGCGCTCACGGTCTTCCGACAGGTGTAACAGAAATTCAGGGATCGCTTTTCGCATTGTAGAGCGGGACATACCAAGTGGTATGTCCACGATGGTATACTTAGTTACCCAAGTTAGCGTCAAAGACACTCATTGAAGAGGGGCAGACACCTAATGGCACATGCCCAGTGACCCAAGTTGGCATCAAAGATGTTTATTGAAGACCATCACAGACCGAGGTGCCAGGAGCTCCGTCGAACGCCAGTGCGAGCGCATACAGTGCGAGCGCATACGGCTCGAGCCTGCGCGTCTCTACCTCTACGACAATGGCGATACCTTGGCTACAGTGCAGCCATGGCTACAATATCAATGAAATATTGGTTAGATAGCTTGAATAAGTGTTTTTATTTTGCGGGGGTACAACGACATTCAGGGTTCATTGTATTGTTACTGGGAAGTCTTAGTGACTTGAGGAAGCACCGATTGTCACGATCATTTCCTATACAGAGTGAATGTCGAGAAGCTTAGCTTTTTGTTTAGGAAAAGAATATCACTTAGAAGAAATAATCTTTGCGTTCGCAGCCGCACACATCTTTGGCATAATTTGTTGATGTTATGGGCAATCACTTCGCATTCTGCCTCTTGAAAACAGAAGATGACTGACGACAGCCGTGTGCCGGGCAGGCATGCCATCATCATTCGGAACTCCAATCCCGCTCTCCCCATTTAGAAAGGCTAAGTGACAAAAAGTTATTTTGTTAATGGCTTCTACAACTAACTTGGAAGCAGCCGAGTCCGTCCGCACGGAACAGGGACAGGTGCCGAATGGAGGGAAGAAATCTTGTCTGGTCTGAATTTTGGCAGCTACGCTTGGCAGACAATGGAGGTTGCAGGAGCGCAGTGATGTAACAGCACGTTTCACTTGTACTTCCTGTGGTCGGCGTAGCTTGACGATGCCTCTGTGCAGCTACGGCTTCCCTGACTGCCAACCACTTCAACTGCACATTGCCGTGGAAACCAGCCCTTTAGTCTGTGTGAAGGTTTCGTAGGAAACTTTGCCCTTTCCGACTTTCCGTAAAGCCAGTGCGTTTGCCACCGACTAACAAGAACACGGTCACCAGGTCTGACTACAAGGCGGGGCTCATCAGTGAGTGGTGTGGTCATGCAGACAGAGCAGCCATGTGATATTGGGAAATAGGAGCCATGGTATGGGCGCACCACACTGTACAGGCGTGTTCGTAGCCACTTGTCGCGCTTTTGAAGAATCTGCTCTACAGTGAGCGCGTACTGGTTGCACCCGGTCGCCACGGGCCAGGTAATGCCGTCGCCAAGTGGGTACACAAAGACCTGCTTCAGGTTCTCAGCCACGCCGAGGTTGTATGGATAGACAAAGTGGTCTTCACCCTCACGCTCTCGCCTCCGGGCCTTGGCCACGATCCAATTCTCGATAGTCGTCTCGTTGCGAACAATACTTTTGAGCTGTATAAAAAAGAGACTTCCCACTGAAAATATGGCGAAAATGGCCAAGAACAGGCTCAGCACCGTGGCCAGAAAAGGGAAGAAACGCAGGTAGACAAGATTGTCCTCTTGACCTTGATTTATGTAATATTTCCTGTGGTAGGCTTTAGTCAGGCCCTTGGTCAACAGCACCGAGGCATGAACGCTACCGCAGAGAGCAAAGAACAAAAAAAGTGTGAAGTTGGCATGGTTCCGGTGCCCGCAACAAGTGTTGATCCACGGACAGTGATGGTCCATCTTGAAGACGCACCTCTCGCACTTGCGGCAGTGATGCGACCTTGGTGCCTTAAGTCCGTCACAATTTTCACAGTATTGCAGGAACTGCTCGTCACTTGGCTGGTCCGGCCTCCACTTCAGAGGCACGAAGCCCGGTCCAATAGCGATGGCCACGAAGAAATTGTACAGCATGGCTACAACCCAACCCATGAGCACCGCGTGGTTGACGGCGCCTAGCAATGAACCATACGGCGAGAGCCACATTGATGTCACGTACATGCTGGTCCGAAAAATTAATGTGATTATGCAAAGCGCCATCAGTGGGCCACAGTGTAGCAGGCGGTAGCAGAACTGAGCCAGAATGTCCAGCAATCCGGGTTGTGGCTCCATGCCGGCGACTTGTGATAGATGCAGAGCAAATGCAGCATCCAAAGCCTGGCCGTGGAGAAACACAGATACTGAAGGACCACAAGGCTACACGCTGCCGGAACTCAGGTCGGGTCCCTTGGGTCCATCACCTCTTACTGACTTCGGTGTGCATGTAGGTTTGTTGGGCACCCAGCATAGCCAAATTTTGTATAGCGTTTAGCCATGTAAACTTTACCAAGAACAAGAAACGTTGTTGTCGCCTTGGAACATGAGGCTCATACCCACTATGCAGGATTAGCCAAGAAATAGGTGTGGTATTCCAAGTTGTCTTCAAAAATACATTTTCAGGTCTGCTATAAGGTAAGTGCTGTTGAAAGGTACATGTTAAAATGAAAACGATAACAGCAGGATAATCAATAATCATTATTGAAAAGTACACAAGAATTACGGCCTGTCTCTATGTCTGTTCTCTTGCGTCAACCTAGGGACCCAAGTTGCACGGCCACTGGATTCAAAAAAAGAAAAGTGCGGCTTGCCACATGCACCGCAAACTCTGTGATCCACCCCGGCGCCACCAGTCGGGGACTGTTCTCTGGGATCGTTGTAGAAAATGCGTGAGGAACGCGCTTTGAACGCCGTCGGCCGTGGGAAACGACGCGTCCCGTCCCCGAGAGCTAGCGATGTTCAGCCCAGCCAAGCGGCCGAGAATTCAAATACGGCTGACACATTCGCTCCCATTGCAGCTCCCATTGGGCCACACCTTTCTGTTTTATCCAGCGGCCGTGCAAGTTGCTTACTAGCTTGAACCACTAGGCATGTGCTAGTGGTCTTAATGCTGTCATGGCCGTTTCATCGTTATCATTACAGCTTCGTCACCCAACTCTCGTCACAACGTCATCGTCACGTCATCGTCTTCCCATTGCCGTCCTGCCATAGATGTCACGCTGTCGTCGTACCATTTTAGTCATTTCAAAAACGGGATACCATTGTAATCAGATAGTTTTCTTCGTTCTATGGACGTCATTCCTTCTTCGTCATTTATCGTAATCGTGCTGTCATCATTCCATTGTGATTATGCCTTCGTCGTCATTTCGTCGTCGTCATATAGCCGCCGTCGTGCTATCATGCTTATGGCCGACCGTGACGAGCGAGTGTCACACTAAAGTGGGATGATCAGGGACAGTGTATGTCGCATATAACCGAAGCAATGGGAATCTCAGAATGGTCACTACATATTATAAATAAAACTGCCTCCAGCAATAATATGTGTCGCTACATTGTTTGAATGCATTATCGATGGCAGTCATCGGGGGGTGACTTCTGCCAGAATTATTTCGTGCCTTGCGACTCTAAGTGCTGAATGTGAATAATAAAAGACTACGCGAACGTTAATATGGGGGCAACTTGTGTAGCTTGTGTAACAAAACACTTGTTTTGTGATTAATATTGTATCTGTAGGATTACAACCCTTGAGAGGACACTCATCGCGTATTGGCATCAGGAATAGCCGAGTCGTGGCCGTGGTCGACCTATGCCTTTGATGACACTCTCTAACTCTGTAATTGTTCTGCCAGCAATATGGTGCTGACATTACCAGCGCAGGCTGGTGACCAATGCTGCCAACCTCTGAAGCCCCTTTTCCCCCAACTCGGGTGAAATAATTTCTTAGATTTACCAGATTTTTGTAAAATACAGTTGAGCAGTCCGTGCATATGATTTCTGTGAAGATAAATTTTTTTCCTATACAAATAGACTGCAAAGTTATAGTTTAAATTTATTTCTGAGCTTGTTTTAAATGATATTTAAATAAAATATTTAAATGATGAAGTCACCGCACTCAACATGAAATGATGTCGCAGTGCAAGTTCTGCTAATAACAGCGCCTCCTACAGAAGGCGTCAGCACATTTCCACTTTACATGCGAAGCAAGTTTGGACAACAACCATATGTTAACCCGGAACCTTATTCGATTTGTAAGGAAAGTGGTCGCCGGACCACCCTTACAAAATGTAGCAGCGTCAAAACACTGTGCCACTTCATGACGTCGATATAAAATATGTGCAGTAAAATTTTCTTGCTTGCCGTGACGTACTGACGTAGCACCACCCATCTTACGCGCTTATACATCATTTGCAGTGAGGCTCGTAGATATGCGGTCAATTTTATTAAAGCGATGCTTTCTTGGCAAGCTTGAGGCACTTCTTCGTACATATCTGGCCTATAACGCCAAACACGTTTAACAGCAGTGGCGCCATCGAGGAGCGGTGCAGCGACGAAGTAGTTTACGAGTTTACATGGTTCATGAACCACTCACACCCAGAATGCTTCGCTTTACGTAGATGTCAACGGGAGCTGAGGCTGCCTGTTTTTTTTTTCTTTCCTCCATGTCAAAACTCACCCGAGCACGTGACCACTGCGACCCTACCATGGGACTCTGCCTAAGGTTGGTCTGCCTATGGCCGATCTTGGGAATTTTTCGTGGAGCGCAACGAGCGCGCTGGGTACTATGCTCGCTGATGCCGAGATTTGCTTGTGCTGCTTTCGTCGGTGTTATTCATATTATAAGAAGACAACTAACAAGGAGACCAAAGATAACATAGGGGAAATTACTTGTACTGACTGAGTTAAAGAAACTATAAAATTAACGTAAATAAAAGCGGATGAAGAAACAACTGGTCGCAGGTGGGATACAAACCCGCGTCTTCGCTTTACGCGTGCGATGCTCCGCCTTTTTTTTTCATGGCGCGACGGCGCATGCGCTTTGCCCTAGCGGATTAGTCGCGAAACGTTTTGGAAGGGACGCGCGCGCGGCCGCGCAGCATGATATCGGGGGAAAGTACCTTCCCCCCCCCCCAAAAAAAAAAAGAAAAGCGCACGGACGCTCACTGCAGCGAACACTCGTGCCGTGTACCGCGTTGGAACTCCACTGGTATACAGCTCTACGTCGGCGCGGTGCCGAAACATGCGTAGGGCGACTGCACCTCCACTTTAAAACAGAAAGCGGCCAGGACTTCGTGCGGATTGCACCGTGAACCACGTAGTTGCCCCCTTGCATTGATAGCTAGCAAATTTAACGGCAAGACCCTGCGTTACGCTTACCGTTGCTGATGAAGTCTTCTTGCCGGGTCGGCCCTTTCTTGCCGGTGGTGGCAGCGCGTGTCTGACTTCAGGTACTCGTTTAACGAACGGCAACAATGGGTCGATACGAGACCGACAACACGCTGACGCCAACTATTCTGCACATGTGTAGCTGATACCATTTTATCCTAATAGGCCGACAACGATGCAATCGATGGACGCGAGTTGTCGTCACGCGACGGGATTTCTTGTCGGCGGCACCGACAAAATCAGCGTGCGAACCATGATCATTCGACCGAACCCCGCGCCGAAACCCGCGGCGCCTTCAGTCGCAACATACCTTCGAAGTTGAAATGACCAAGCTTCAGTCCTCTCAAGCATTGCACATGAAGTTTGAGCCAATGTTGATCCTGTTTAGCGACGGTCGGGCTACAGGCCCGACCCCGTCGAGTTCATGAACCCGCTGCCGATGGACCTGACCTTAAATATGAGCACTTACGATGAAGGAAACTGTTCTTATAGTTCAGTTGTGACAATATAGCTATTCGATATCAACTATTGCTCCCTTCGCATGGCGCGTCCACAATAAGCGCACAGCGGCGACACAGCGCTGTGCCAACATGTGTATGTATGTCACCGTTAACGAAGGCTGCCGGTCGCATTCGCTACGTAGATGGGTGTGTCTGTACACATTCTTGACACATTTTTAATTCCAGGAACTAACTATTTACCTATGAATCAAACGGGAATAAGACGGTGCATTCGGTACAGCAGCATCAACAGCATCCTTGCTCAGTTATCAACGGTGCCAGGGATGGAATCTGCTTTTTCGCGAGGGAACTACACGGCCTATAAATGAGCGTTCATGCCGAGCACAGTTTTCTGTAATGATACTTTATGGCACGCGCATACTGTAAGCATGAAGAAGTTAAAGAAAAAAACAAGAATCAGTAACAACAGCCCGTAATACGTGTGTCTGGATCACAGTTGCCGTTGTTTAAGTGACTCGGCCGCTCATATTGACGGCCGGGTCTTCGGGTGGAACAACGCGGCTCATATGCGCAGATATTATGTTTTGCAACGTTTTGATATCAGTGAGGCGCCGTTTCCAAGATATCCGAAGCTAACAACCATGTGGCCGTAGATGTCGATGTAAACAAATGCACCGCTTTGGCAAACACGACGCGGAATGCTGCGTTCGACGACTTCTTGAGTATGCGAAATGTCTAATGATCGCGTAAAAGGAATACGAAAAGCGAGTTACAAGAGCAGACATCAGTGACACCAAACTCCAAGGCAGCCGCGTTGGCAGACGGAACTCAGCATGCGTCAGCGCCATGCCCAACGCACTCAGGCCTGATCACATGACTTCATTACTTCCTACATGACTACATGACAGGCTACATGACTTCCAAGAGTGACATGCTCCTCCGGAGAAGCCATTATTAATCAATCGCGATCTACAAAACGTAAAACCGACGCAGACTCAACATAGACGCCGGTACACAAATCAACCGGCGAAAGCCCCGGCACCCTTCCAAAACGTTTCCAGCGGCGTGCGGCAGAGGGCAGCACAGGAACATGAAAAAGGCAGAGCTACTGCGACGCCGTTTTCCCATCCACTTTCTGGGGTATTTATTTTTTACTTCTAGAACTAAGAAGGTTTAAGTAAAACTGCTGGAGAGGATTTCGCCTATACCTACCAATGGGTGGCGGTGAAACCGCGCCGCGTACGCGGCGGCCATTTTGCCATAGGCAATAAACACGAGCCGCAGCGCGCCCGCCGCGCTGACTGCCTCTCCCCGCCGTGGTCTATAACGGTTATGCCAAGCACTTAAGGGGAACTATTAAACAATAGGAAGTCAAATGGCTGATAACAATGCAGTCAACTTTATTTTGCTTCTTTTGGCGTTCTTCTTGCAAGTGTGAACACCGGTGAAGAGTCGGCATCACTGGTTTTTAAAAACAATCAGCCTTCTAAGAGCAGACCTCACTTTTCTGGCACTAATTTCCCTGTTTCTTTCTTTCGTCATGTGATGGAGTTTATTGCTTATGTAGAGGTCGGCCACTTTCTTGCACAGGATATAAATGTGGTTGTTTAAAGCATCACAGTCAAGAATATGCTCATCGAGGCTTGAAAGCCATTTCTTTTCTGAAGACAAGCTCAGGACCTTTAAAACCAAGTGTTTTGACTTTGCATGAAAGTACTTCAAATTTGGGCATTCGGCTTGCAGTCGTCGTAACTCCTCAGCAGCAGTACAAATCCCGATCACGTCCTGCGAAGGAGAGACAAGCCCACGTCGGCTCTTTTGCCTCTCTAGGGGTGGTTGCTGATATGCTTGCAGAGCCACCAACCATTCCTCACAACTGTCTGTCACGGCCACCTTTCTGGCAACAAAGCCAGCGTTATAAGGCATTACAAATTCAACAAAATATGTCAGGCTCTCAGGATAGTTTACACGGTATGCGTGGTCCTCTGTGTGCGTGGTCCTCTGTCTATAAAACTGGCGACCGCCTTGCTGCAGTCACAGCAGTGCCTACACTTTCTTGCAGAGCTCCTGTGCCACACATAATGGACACGATGTCTCGTGCGCAGTTTCCACTGCTTGAATATTTTACTGCAGTTTGCACCATGAAGTAGCTTGCACGAGGCCATAAACTGCACTGATATCGGTTTATTATCGTACCCGCCTCGTCCTCTAATATCCAAAGCACGTTTCTTTGTGGTCCTGACTCATCTTGTGAGTCAGGATTTACTTGAAATTGCCTTGACCGACCAGCTTGTCAAATATTTTTTTCAGTGCTTTTTATGCTCACGAGGAATCCAGCAAATCCATTCTGTGTACTTTCTAGACAGGTAGCCGTTTCAAGTCTTTCACAGTCATTATGTAGCCTTTGGCTTTGCAAAATAACAGCATCCAGCAAGCTTCATTTCGCTTACTCAACGGTGCCTTGAACGACTTGGCGAGACGATTTCTGGAGCTGAGCATGTAAAAAAAAAAAAAGTGGTCGAAAATTCTTACAAACCTTGCAGTATCACTTGCATTTTTGAATTCGAGCAACTTTAGTTCAGTCTCACAAAACTCCAGAGCATCAGCAACTGACGCACTTAAAGCCTGTACTGCGAGCCTCACTCTCATTTTCTGCTTTCCCCGCTTCCCATGGGCATTCGTCAGCTTATTGCCTAGCTGCAGCCCTTCTTTTCGTTGCAGTGCTTCAAGTGCTCTTACGTATGCCCACTTCACATAGTTCTCGTCACATAGGCATCGTCCTCGTTCTCGTCCTCCAGCCGCGACTATTTCCTGCAAGCGAGAGTTGCCGCCGTATTAGACGTGACCACTCGGAAAGCAACGACTCGGTAACTGCAGCTAGCGACAGCTATTAATATGCGCACGCGCTGCTACAAGTAGTAAGAACCATTCGTCGAGGGCGCTTTAGGGATGAAGCATATTCCGGAGCAGGACACAAGGTGGTGTAAAAGTCGGCACAGCATCAGGCTTGGGGGTACGCAGTCTTGCTGGAAGGTCATCGAACTGCTTTAAGCTCGGCGGGTTTTATTTATACCAGGCACGCTAGAAATGAGCAAATCTGGCTGCACTTCAACGAGGTCCATTCTAAGCGTCCAGCGGCGCGCACAAACTCGCCTCGGAGATTTTGTGCACATAGGTCACAGCTTCCGGCCTTCAGCGACTCCGCTCACAAGTTCTTGCCTAATTCGCCTGTGTGCCCGCTTCTAGCTTTCGTTGCACGGATTCGGCGCCATTGACATTAGGACAGAGCGAGAGTAGCCGGATTTTGAAAGCCTGGTTAACTGATTATTAGTATTGACCTGCGTCTTGCGTGCGGGAGATCTCCTGTAGCGCTGACTCCAAACAAAGCATAGCAATAGCTATTTTCACAAGTTGTAGAGTGGGCGAAGTCGTATGACAAGCGCTGTTTTCTTGCTCGCAGTGAATAGCGCCAGCAAACGTGGTCGTTTGCAAACATGATTTCGACGAAGCCGCCCGATCTGCACTGAAAGTGGTCAAAGAGTCTTCATTCCGCTTTCGCGAACAGGCGCTTCGGCTGGGCTGCGATTGATGTCCCGTAATTGTAACTTTGCCCCTGTGGGACTCAAATGTTTTCACCATGTGTCGGTTGCGTTCGTTGTCTCCGGACATACGGATGCACCTCACGCCTGGGTTACCACGACGTGAACAGACCATACTCTACCATCTTTGGCTAGGCGGTGCCTTTACGAACTCATATGCTTTCCTCATTGGAATGGCCAACAGCCCCACGTGCGAGACATGCAATATCGACGAGACGCTCGCACATATTATCTGTGTCTGCCCGCGATATAGTGCTCAGAGACAAGTGATGTGCAGAGTACTGGACCAGTTGGACAATCGTCCACTATCAGAACTAAAAGCTTTAGGCCAATGCTCCGAAAAGAACAACCGCGTTGAAGGCCTTACTCGCGTTATTAAGGTTCCTGCGGTCTACGGGGCTTCACGACAGACTCTAAGAATGCCGCCCCCTACCGCTTTGTAGTGTACGCGCTTTGTTCGTGCTTGTCTCTCTTTCTTTCTATCTCCCCCTTCCGCTCTGTTTCTCTTTTTATCCCCTTAACCCTTCCCCCTGCGCAGGGTAGCCAACCGGAATTACCTCTGGTTAATCTCCCTGCCTTTCTGTGCATTATTTTCTCTCTCTCTTAAATCTAAAAACTTCAGACTAAAAAATTTGACTATTCGAACATCCCTAATAAAAATATAAGCAGCATACTAGATAATTTCTGGAATGTTGTGTCGGTGAATCAATACAGCAGCTGTTATATGCAGCCTTAGGATTTGTACCCGTATATGTTGTTAGCACTAGTGTGTTCAGAGTTCGGCACGCGCCATGCATTGCCGTGAGACGGCAAGTGTGGAAAGGTCTGGCACTTGGATGCTAGCACACGCGACAGCAGCGCCGCCGTCAACATCCGTTCATCCGTCTATCTTCCCTGCGCTATCTATAGCCACCATGCCTGCGCCTCTTTTACGGCGCGACGGCGCATGCGCCCTGCCCTAGCGGATTAGTCGCAAAACATTTTGGAAGGGCCGCGCGCGGGGCCGCGCGGCCAGATATCGGGGGAAGTACCCCGAAAAAAAAAAAGGGCTTGGACGTGCGCTTTTGCAAACGCTCGTGCCAAGTACCCCGTTGAAACTCTGCTGGCAGCTCGACGTCGGCGCGGTGCCGAAAACGTGCGTAAGACTGCAACTCCTCTTTGAAACAGAAAAGGGCCAGGGCTTCATCCGGACTGCATCGCGAACCACGTAGTTGCCGCCTTGCATCGACGGCTGTCAAATTTATCAATAAACCCCTGCGTTACACTTGGGCGACACTTCAAAACACGTACGTTGCTGACGCAGCATTCTTGCAGCGTCGGCCCACTGTTGCTGGTGGTGGCAGCACGTGCCTGACTTCATGTACTGTTTTAAGGCGTGGTAACATTGGGTCGATACGAGACCGACAAGACGCTGACGCCGACGATTGGCCGACTATTCAGCACTGTGTCCCTGCGACCATTTGATCGTAATATGCCGACAACGACGCAACCGACGGATGGGAGCTGCCATATAGGGCGACGGGCTTTCGTGTCGACAGCACCGACAAAATCAGCGTGCCGGCCATGATAGCTTGACGGAACCCTACGTGATCAGCCGTCGAACCGACAATGCAATAGCTGCAGCTCATTCACTTGTAAATATAATTATTGGCGCTCAAAATGCGTCGATATGCCTTCGAAGTTGAAATGCACCAGCTTCAGTCCTCTCAAGCCGTGCACGTGAAGTTTGAGTCAACGTTGATCCTGTTCAGCGAAGTTTGGGTTAGGCCTGACCCCGTCGAGTTCGTGCACCCGCTACCGATGGAGCTAGACTTGAAAAAAATAAGTAGTCAGGACGAAGGAAACCGCTCTTGTAGTTAGGTTGCGGCCCTATAGCGATTTGATAACTACCCTTTACTTTGCACGACACGTACACAATAAGCGGCAAGCGGCGACACAGCGCTGTGCCAACGTCTTGTACTTTGGTCACCGTTCCCGAACGCTGCCGGTCGCATTCCCGTAGATGGTGGGTCTGTGTGTGTTGTTATGCTGACATTCCTTAATTCCAAAGAATCATTGTTTACCTTTGCGTCAAACAGGAAAGAAGAGACATTGCATTCGATACAGCAGCATAAACTCGCTCAGTTGCCAACCGTGTCAGCTATGGCATCCGCCTTTTCGCGAGGGAACTACACGACACATAAGTTGGGACTTATGCCGAGCACAGTTGTCTCTAATAATACTTTATAGCAGGCGCAAACTGTAAGTATGATGTTCAACAAAAGCGAGAATCAGTAGTAACAGCCCGTAATATATATATGTGTCTGGATCACAGTTGCAGTTGTTTAAGGGACTCGGCCGCTGATACTGACTCATCTGTATGTTTTGCTACGTTTTGAGATTATTTCACATCAGCGATGCGCCGTTTCTACATAACCGAAGCTTACAGCGATCTGAAGCTGTAGAGGTAAACAAATGCACCGCTTTGGCAAATCCCACGTGGAAGGCTGCGCTCGAAGGCTTCTTGAATATGCGAAACGTTTAATGAATGTGTAAAGGGAATACAAAAAGCGATGTGCCATCGCAGACATCAGCGACAACGAACTCAAGGCAGCCGCGTCGGCAGACGGAACTCAGCGTGCCTTTATCGGCCGCGCTGTTACCACAACAGCGCACTCGCGCCTGCTCAACCACTATACTCGATGGATGAAGGACATGCTGCCCCGGAGAAACCATTAATAATTAATCGCGATCCACGAACCGCACAACCGACGCACACTCAACATGGGCGCAGGTACACAAATCAACCGGCGAAATCCCCGACACCCTTCCAAAACGTTTCCAGCGGAGTGCGGCAGCACAGGAGCATGAAAGAGCCGGATTGTGCCGGTTGTACGCCGCTAGTGCGTACGCCGAAGTTTGTCTTGTTTGTGATTTTTTGGGGTAGTTTATGCAGGTGAAATGACGCATTGTTTAAAGTAAAGGCTTGATTCTCCCTGAGGTAATCTAGTTTGAATTATACACAGCGGCTGTCACTGCATTATAAAGATCTGAATGCGTATAATGAATTGCTTAATTATTGAATTAATTTTGATTACCAAAATTTGGTATAACTCAAGCAATTAAAGGTTACGGTTATTAAATAATTAATTACGAATAATTGCACTGCCAATATGCATTACTCACATTACTTGAATAATTGAATCATTATGTAAATAATAATTTTGTAATGAAATACATTTGCTATATCCAATTGATTGTTGATCCTGTGACTTTTAGAAATGAAGTAGCTTGTGCCTTTATATGATATTCATGTAATATTTGAGTGATATCTGCATACGAATGGGTAGGTTTTCGTTAATACATTTTTTCATGTGTGACACGTAATTGTAAGATTGGCATGTGCATCTCCTCAGTTCTTCTCTGTGCATTTCCGAGTAGGATCCGCTAGAGAACTTCGAGATTGTCAGACAATCATGTAGATCAAATGATCATCCCACACGAACGCAGATCCTGACTGTTGTAAACTGCTTGTCATTTTATAACCTCGCAAAAGCAATCAGTTCGGGCAATGCTGATTTTGATGAAGAGATGAGCTCTCTTCTCGAACCTTGTGATGACTCCGTCAGAAAAGCCAGAGTTAATGATTCTGGGCAATGCCGTCGAAGCAGGGACGTGTTAGCACACAAAGAGCAGAATCTTAAGCGTTATGTTTGCAAAGCACCGTAGCGCATCGAAAGCGGTACATAATGCGACAGTCCTTGCTGTGGTGGCGTCACCTTGTGCCTTTCGACATAAAGTGAGGCAGCCGTGAGTCCTCCCTGGACGCACTACCGCATATTCTAGTGCACTACACTAGCGCATAGCTTCACTGTTGAAGGTGTTTGTGGCGATGGCAGCACCGGGGTACGCCCGTCATCATTCTATTTCGTTCGTCGGTTTCTTTAGCTGCGTTAGCGCGCAAGGGCCTAATAGCTTCCTGACGAAACACCCCGCATGTGTACGTGGTAAGTGTCCGATAAATATGTTAGTCAGATCAGTCGGGATTAGCGTATACAAACGCAAACAGGTCGTGGTGCGCCTCCATAGTACGGCTTCTCTGGGCTCTCGCAAATAAACAACAAAGATATCAAAATGCGCAAGGTCACCTCTTAGTGTTTTGCAAGTACACAAGCCCCCGGTACATAGCATACGCGTAGTACCTATCGGCGTTCGAGATCGGCCACACTTTCGAAGACCACTTTTTGAGCTAAGCTATGGCACACGCTGCTTAACGAGGTCATCGCGGTCGACGCGTATAGCTGTAGGCACAGACGCCCAATTACGGGGGTCTCTGCATTCTCGAGCTGTTGCATAACAGCGCGTGTGTTGTGTGTCAGGCCCTGTCATTTTCAGCGCCATCCACGTGCCGGTTGCACTACCGTTTCTTGCACGTACACGCCGTATTAAACGCTGCTGAAGAGGGCACCGAATTTCCTACGAAAATGACTAGAGGCGCTAGTGTCCGCGGAAACTTGTTTTCGGAATGTTCAAGATGTACAGTTTTCCGGCTGTAGGTCTGAGGGTGTTTATGGATCAGGTCGTAGAGGGGGAGGAACTTCATTGTTCCGCCAACACGGAAATGAGGAGCAGCGCTTGGGCGTTTGCCTCAGCTTCGTCCTTCTGGCTTCAAACTGCCTTCTGACTGGCAAATGGATCGTACTCAATAAAATATCTTGTTACAAGTGCAATAATTACGCATCTTCGCAGGGACCTTGTTGTATAAGAAAAACTATGAGTGCTTAACACGCTTGGCACAGCCTTGCGTGACTCGCTTCGTTTAACGTTTCGCGCGTGCTGTCTGGATAAAAATACTTGTCTTTACGTCTGTCAGCTATAGACTGCCGTGCGCCTGAAGTGACGGGAAGGTTTTCTTGCTGGCGCACGGAAAAATCTGCGCCGAGCGTGCGAAAAAAAAAAGAAAGATTGCGTTTTAGGGGGTCATAGGTTTTACCGGAAAGGCGGAACGATAGCGGTAAGAAACGTTTGTGACCTTCCCCTCATGACTATGATGCTTCAAGCCCACTGAAGATTTCCTTTGGAGGGATTACCGATACAGAAACTTTAAATAAATTTTCGAACACTGTTCAATAGCCCTTTGGACGTGATTGACGAGGATGTGCTGAGTTCGGACCTATAGGATAGGAAACTGTTCCTTTACCGGAAGAGGTGTGCTTGCGCCTAGACTTAAGTACATTTAAATCGATGGCTGCTAGAGACCGCTTCCTTGCTTAAATTTGCGAACAGCGTTGAGCATAACCGACATCAAAAGCAGGTTGATGAGGAAAGAAATATTTTCCACAATTCTCTCCTGGTTCCACTGCGTGGTAGTCATTGCTTTAGCCTAGCACTACTTCGGCTTCCCTCCCCCCTTCTTTGTATTTAATAGACTGAGCAATTGCTATGTATGTAGAAAAGTCAAACTTAACTGATTGCTCCTGATGATCATATTCAATGGCAGCTGCACCTAGAAACAAGGAGTACTTAGAAAAATGACCCCACACTATGGTGTGCTTGTTTTTAGCAAAAACGCTATCGAGTAATGATGAACTACTCATAGCGGTAAAAGCCAGAGCTTAGACCTGACTAACAGCTGATCTAAGGTGGGTTCTAATGAGTTTAATAGCCATCTTGGTCGCAGGTGCTTTTTGAGTGCCAGTCTTTACTCGTACAGAGTCTGCAGTGGTTGCGGAAAACTCCTTCGTAAGCTGACATGCCGAGGCATTTGTTTCCTCAAAAGTAACTTCAATAAGCTGGTCACGCATCTTGAAATGCCAGAAACGCGCCTCACAAAAACTGCGTAGCTTAGCTGCATTCTCATGTCCTGCGTTGCGTCCTAGAAAAATGGCCATCGGCAAGGTCATGCTGACTCTGTCTCACTTAAGTCACTTGATTACGAATTTAACTTTATGGCATTTACGGAAACTTGGTTTCAGAACGTTCAGGATGTAGTACACTTTTCCGGCTGTAGGTCTGAGGGTGTTTACAGATCGGGTGGTAGAGGGGGAGGAACTTCATTGTACATTGCTTATGATGTCTGAATTTTCTGGCATTACCGTGCATTATGAATCAGTCATCGTGAAAAGAGTGCTGGAACAGTTATCACCTCAATTTATCCCCCGCCTTCTGGTGAAACTGACGCATTCTTTGAATATATTACGTGCGTTTTTGAATGTGTGTCCCTTGCAATGCTCCCTATTGTTCCGGTTGGTGATGTAAACTTTGACTTACTAACAGATGCTCCAGAATCTGGTCAATTTTTAGACCCAATAGAGTCATTCTTTTGCACAAATCTTTCGCCAACAAGGATAGCAGGATTAAGTGAAACTTTGAATGATTGTATAATCAGTCATGAAGAAAGTGATGTTATTCCTGGCATTCTTGCTGTCCGTTTGAGTGACCACTTGCCTATAATTTGTATCTTTTCTGTCCCAAAAAATAAAGCACACCCCGCTTGTATTACTCCAGTTCCTTGCCGTGGTTTTAATCAAATTTACGTATTTGTTTTTTTGTCGATGATCGAGCGTGTTGACTGGTCGGATGTTTATAAGGAAGAAGACCCAAGCATTACATACGATATATTTCTACAAAGAGTGGAGGGCTGCTATGAAGAGCCTTTTCCTTTGCGTTATGCAACAAAAACACATAAAACGTGTAGAAAGCCGAGGGTAACAAAATAGTTATTTCAGAGAATGGAAGCCTGCGATATCATGTACCGTCAGTTTAACAACCTAAAAGTTATACCTCTTCTAAACGAATGTAAGAAAATTCGAAACAAGTTAAACTCTCATCTCACGAAAGCTCAATCTGAATGCTACAAGAATATGTTTATTGTTGTTTCTTATGATCCCCAATAAAAATTTGGGACTTAACACGATTGCTTATTGGTCAACATTAGAATAGTATCCCTACTACACAAGTTACTGAAGGTGTCGGCGGATAAATTAAATTCTTATTTTTTATCTTCTAGCGCACATTCGTCTTCCAGCACTCGATTAGATGCAGAGAAATATATATCCATTTTCAGTATGAATTATATATTTCTGTCTCCTTGCAGAGAATTAGAGTTAATCACTTTTCTTAAGAAGCTAAATAAATATACGGCTGCCCAAATTGATGACATTAAAGTTACTCCGATTATTTTTGTTGCTCATCTTTTATCAGCACTTTTGGAACATATTTGTAACAGTGAATTATAAACAGGCAATTTCCCAGTTAATATGAAGCCTTGTATAATAGTGGTCCTATCAATGATCTCAACGATTATTGACCCATATCGGTGTTACCCTTATCTTCAAAGGCATTAGAGTACATAATAAAAACAAGACTGTCTTGCTTGATGAACATGATTTGCTTGTCGAGGAGCAATTCGGCTTTCGCGAAATACCATCTACAGAAACAGCTTTACTTATTATCGAAGAAAGAAATAACTAAGAATATTGACAACAAAGAGTTCACTGTAGGATTTTTTTTTTTTAGATTTTCGAAAAGCATTCGACTCGGGTGAACATGATATATTGTTTCGAAAATTACCACACTATGGCATTCGAGGGGTAGCTCTAAAGTTAATACGCCGTTAATTAACAGACGGACTGCAGTGTACGTCTTTTCAGGGGTGTAAATCTCAGTTCGAGCCATTGAAATTTGGTGTACCACAAGGTTCTATACTGGGTCCACCTTTTTTCATTATTTACATAAATGATATCATGCCCGTACCACTAACTTCCTCTATAGTTTTGTATGCGGATGATACCAGCTTGTTTTTCTCTGGCTGCCGTTTAATAGATTTAGAAAAAGCAGCGAACGAGTCGTTGATTTCTCTTTCATACTAGGTTGGCTCTATCTACAACTAAATGTTAGCAAATTTAAATATATTTATTTCAAGAGCAGAAATAAGCGCGACGATTACGCCACTTCTGTTAGATTTAAAAATAATGACCTCGAGTGTGTCCATTTGTTTAAATTTTTCCGTGTGCTTTTTCATGAAAACTTCAGTTGGACACAGCAAATCAACAAAGTACATGCCAGTATGTATATGTCAATTTCTGTCTTATATAAACTTAGGTCTCTGGTACCAAACTGGCTGAAGCTCCAATTATACTACTCACGAGTTCATTCTCATCTCCATTACTGTTTCTTAATTTGGGGTACGACTCTAAGAACGAACCTTGAAAGGCTACGTAAAAGAGGTGTTCGCTGCGTAGAAAATCTGCAACCAATTTAATATACTGGGCGATTTTATAACAGGCTTAAATTACTCCCCTTTAACCAACTCTACAGCCTTAAACTCGCCTTATATATTAGCAAGGAAATTGGTAATGACGTGCGCAGTTAAATATAGTTAATTGCTACCCTACTAATGCTCCCTATGATTTCCCACACGAGCGATTTAGAATAGCGTTATTGAGAACCGTCTGCGAAAATTGTATTTATTATGTTTATTATATTTCACTGCTTCTGAGCAAATGTGTAGGTGGGCGAACCTAGTCAGGCAGAGTTTATCTTCCTTTAGCCCTTTAAACCCAGGCAGTGTATGCCTGAATAAACTATAACTGAAATTGAAACTATACGGAGGGTAAATGGCGTTGGGCTCGGTCCGTACAGTTGCGAGGGAGGCCACGTCGTCAAGCTGATGGCTCCCAGGGCCCGTATAAAAAAAAGGAGGGGGGGGGGTTACGTGCCAAACAGAGATCTGATTATGAGGCACGCCGTAGTGGGAGACTCCGGATTAATTTTGACCACTTGGCTTTCTTTACAGTACACCCAATGCACGGTACAATAGCGTTTTTTTCATTTCGCCCTCATCGAAATGCGGCCACCGCGGCCGGGATCTGATTCTGCGACTCCGGGTCTGGCAGCGCAACACCAAAGCCACTACGACTCAACGGCGGCTGTATTTGCGGCATGCACCTGCGCTGGAAGTGTTCGTCAGGGAGAATTCCAGCAAGTCCTAATGCTGGACCGGTCAATAACAAACAACACTTCCGAACTAAAACCTTTGTGAATTCTACCCTAGGTGCCCACCTTTCGACAACGAGACAGTGCCGGGAACAAATGTCAAGCCTTCTCCCCCTCTCCCTTCCCTCTCCCTCCGCATTTCCTGCCCCAAAAAATGGTTCGTCAGGAACATATCCACGGGTAGTTTTTGTGTAATAAACGGGTCATACGAGATTTTGTTTCGACGGCAAGTGCGACGCAAACGTCACATCTTGGTCGACGCGCTTGGGATTCTGTGCGCAAGGACGCTTGCACGATATCGGAAATGTAGAACATCTACTCCTCGAAAAAGAAAAAGAAACAGTGGTTGTTAATGCAACCGCTTTTCCTTATTTGTCTTTTACGAACCGTTTGCTTTCGTCCCTTTCAGATGACGAAACTGTCCTTGTATAGAAGTAAGTAATTCTAATGGAGAGGAAGAATGCTGGAGTTACTCGGTATTGCGCAAGTACTATATACGCACCTTGCTATCCCCAACTGAGAACCCACTGGAGCGTATCAAAAACGCTACTATAAGATATGGCAATGTTGGGCTTAAATCAGTATTTCGAGGTATCATACTTGGACAATGCATATAGTATGATACGTTGGGAAATACAGGTTTAACGAGCACCAAATTACTGATTAGCCTCGAGAAGTTTAAGTGACGCGTTCTCTAGTTCGTATCACGCAGGGGAATCCGATGTAGCGTCGCGTGCTTGCTGCCGCCGTGAGGGCACAAAGTCAGGACGTCCTGTACCGGTTTCGGAAACCGCATAAGCAGCAACATTTGACATTTCGCCAAACGCCGGTGAGTCGCTTGTTTTAGGGTCAGGAAAAATTCTGTTTACTGATACACTTGTTTGCGGTAAAGTACTTATTTTTATGTCGTCTTATTACGCGTCAATATCGTTTGCTTCTTGAAATTAACAGAAACCATGCTCTGACATTCAATCAAGCAGCCGACAGCTTTCTGAAAGCATGCGCCACCTGGACCCGTGATTTTTTATTTCTTTAGAAAGTCTCAGTTTCGCCCGAAAGGCGAAGCATCCGTTGCGATAGCAAATTAGCGGACAGCTATACGAAATAAGCATGGCAGCTTTATCAGCCGTATAAACTTGTAGACATAGGCATCCTAACTGAATTAACAATCATGGTGTCACGCGCGCACAAGCCAACATGAACATATCTCACTCGATGACCGCGGAAACTCGCTGCCAAAACGCTGCAGCGAGCAAACGCAGCATCAGCAGCGACTGAATTGACCTTCGTGCAGCCTCTCGCATCCGCGCGAACTACGCCGCGATAACAGAGCGCAGCGCGGACTTTGTACCCGTCGCCAATACCTTTCCATATACAACGGCCCGGCCGCCCGGGCCGGCCGCAGTTGAACGCGCCCTCCCCCCCCCCCCCCTTCCCCTGGCGTCTCGCGCGCGACGGAAGGCGGCGCGCTTCCTCCCCGCTTTTCGCCGTTGCATGCGTGAGATTTAGCCGCGATTGCCGGCTCACCCTCGCGCGCTTTCCCTCACATATACAGCATACGGCGCTCGGCGACGATTTTATCGCCCTCGGAATTTATACTGAACCTCACGGCAACGCCGACAGCAGAAATGCGCCTGGAGTGTCCATATAATTGGCATCGCAATAAAAGCGAATAGCTTTCCTTGGCTCCTTCACCCGTTTCCGTGGCTGGTTATGTAGGTGGCGGGTGGCTGTTGATCCGAGGTTGGAACAAAAGGGCCAACGTAAAGAGCGTTCGCGTGCCCGCGTTGTAGGGCGCGTTTAGGGAGCCTAGACACATTTAGGGTAACTGTGTATGGGCCATATACAGTAAATATAGACACGTTCATTGCCGAGAGCCGCCTATCGTAGCTATTTGACACGCGCACGTGCTAGAGATTTGCTGGTTAAAAAAAATTATGGGATTTATGTGCCAAAACAACTTTCTGATTATGAGGCACGCCGTAGTGGAGGACTCCGGAAATTTGGACCACCTGGGGTTCTTTAACGTGCACCTAAATCTTAGTACACGGGTGTTTTCGCATTTCGCCTCCATCGAGATGCGGCCGCCGTGGCCGGGATTCGGTCCCGCGACCTCGTGCTTAGCAGCCCAACACCATAGCCAATAAGCAACCACGGCGGCTGTTGCTGGTTAAGGGCTCTGTTCTCTGCGAAATCACGCAATGAAACAACAAACGCTCCGAAATATCTTCACTGCAACAAGTGCCTGTCGTCAAACGCACTGTTCCTTTAATAAGGCGATTAGCTTTATTCAAGCGTTATGCCATTCGTTTACCCTGACAGTTATCGTCGACGGTGTTATATTATGCTGTTGCGGACATCAAAAAAAAAAAGAAAATGCTGCTTTTATTACTTGTAAAGACGACAGGGCGAAGCTGTACGATTTCCCTTTATTTCGTTCTTTCTCTCTTTTCCTGTTTGTGAGTCAGTTGTTCTTCTCTACATAGGGAGTGAGACCGCCCACACAAGGCGTTGCAATGCCATTGCACTGATAACGGCAACGGTATTACTCGCCACGCCGACAAGTCGAGATAACAATACCGACCAGCACACTTCGTCGAGCACAAGCGCACTTCCTCTTCATGGAGGTTACTCCGTGCCCGATAAAGTCACAGCCCCTCCCCTGCGGATCCAGCCGCTTGGTCGACAGCATTGCGGTTCAGCCCTCACACCAAAATCTTTGAACACAAGCAGTTCGCTTGCAGAGCCGTGTTTATCGAAGTGCCTATTTTTTCAGTGCTATAGCATACAGACAAAACACTGTCTGATAAAGGCGCAAGAATGAACCGGCAGTTGATCACATACGGAGATTTCTATGGAAATGGTTATAAGTGATTTGAAACTGCAGTACTGGATGAAGCTGACGTTTCTGAGGTCGTTCTGTCTCACTGCTAAAAAACAGAACACGTGTGCATTACAAAACGTAGTCCCTACTTAAATTTCACTGTCAGTGGGCATGTGAATAAGTTTTTGCATTCAAATCACACTCAGGAAATGTATCCCTGACGAAAAGCTACAAAAGATTAGACTTAAGGGGTTCGAGGCCTAAGAAGTTCTAGGCCGCCTAAATGCAGGGCATGCTTTGTTAACATGATTATAAACCATCAGCAGATGAAGAAAATCAGCAGGAGTAGCGGAATAAGCAAGGTTTCAAAATAAAATGCACGAAAAAAGATAATGTAGGAGATTAAAAGAGCAGCACGATGCGAGCGAAAAGAAGAAAAACTACTAGATTTTATTGATTCGAGCAAGACATATTTCACAGGAAGATGGACGTTTGAAGTTAAAATCCGGTGGTCGAAACGTTGAAGTGACCACCACGTGAACCCATGTCGAAACGCTGCTCGAAGCCAATGTTTCGACATAAGGCCCTGACAAGGACGTTGACTCAAACGACGTTCCTTGTTCCACCACTGCTAATGACACTTGATTTTATTAATGAACTACAACTTAAAACATCAGATAATTAACTGAAAATGTAGTTTTTCAATCATATTTGTTCAATATAGTGGGAAAGATGAAGATTAGGCTTTATTTCGCACACTTAATCCTCATACGGGTTATTTCCCATTCTTCGTATCCTCCTGTATGAGCAGGGTGTTTTTACGTGTGAGCTTAGATTTTTTGTATGTATTCAGGGAGTTATGGCGCTGTAAGACAAAGCGAATAAGTTAATCTGGGGTATCCAAAGACGGGGTAAACCCAAAAAATGAACGAGGAGAATCAGGGAACCAAGGGGCTGGAGCTATTGTTAGGTAGAACCAAATGAAGCCGAGGAAAGAAAGAAAAGTATTTCAACAAGAAAATTAAGTGAGTCTTTTAGCATAAATTAAAAAAATAACATTTCACAGGCCTATATATGATAAACTGGAGACTCACAAAGCAAGGAATCTTATTACCTTGTAACCTAAGAGGTGTTCATAAAGCAACTAGAGCTTTTGCGGAAAGGTCATGTGATTGGCTTCTTTTTTATGCTGAAAAATCTAAGATAAAACAGCGTTGAAGATCAAATTAGCCAACTTCTGGATATATTTCTGTTTCTATATATACGTTGTATTAAACAATATTATATTAGACAACACGAATTTCAATTTGTAGTGTTGGTTAGAAAGATACAGTTTAGCTATTTTTATTGTTCTGTGTGAGATGTTTACTTGTGCAATCGCAATATAGTTGCTACCAATATTGACTTTTCTAGAAAAGTATCTTTTTCCTTCAGAGATAAGTTCGCGACGACTGTGACACTTTTTTAGTATATGTTTTTTTCGTGCGATAGCAAGATAGCCATTGTAATCATTGCCTTTTGTATGAATCTATCTTTTAGTTGGTGACACGTACGATCGTCACGAATGCCGCTCTTTGCAGTTAAACTCATGATGTTTCATTTGTGCAAGTGGAAACTTTATTCACTGCCTATTAAAGCTTACTTGTGAGGCATGGACCCCGTGAAGCTGTGGTATGACAAAGTTT
The DNA here is from genome assembly GCF_023375885.2 of Dermacentor andersoni. Lineage (NCBI taxonomy): Eukaryota > Metazoa > Arthropoda > Arachnida > Ixodida > Ixodidae > Dermacentor > Dermacentor andersoni. The sequence goes on along the minus strand of NC_092815.1, from coordinate 183,175,276 downwards.
CAATGCACAAGCATTATATGTCCCACGAGGCAGAAAATCCGGCATGATCAAGCGGTGCTGCCAAAAATGGCCGACGGCACAAGGAGTAAAAACAGGCCGAAAACCGCTCAAATTGGCGTCACATTTCTCAGAGGTTCCTGTACACAAAGTAAATTAATGCCTTTGAAAAGAAAAAAATTGGTAAATGTCGGTGTGGTTGGGAATCGAACCAGGGCCTTCGGGGAGCGAGACAAGCACACTTCCACGACGCGACGGCGGCTGCACTGCTCCGGTTGACTAGAGGTGCGCCTAGAGCGAGCGTCATTGCACACGTCATCGCGAAGTCTTCTGGCTGAGTAAAAGTGTGCGCTAGCGCGTGGGTCGTTGGGTGCATGGCGGCGCAGCCAACGGGGAGGAGGTGACCATCAGCGTCTTGTATGACCTTAGTAGTAATACCGAAGATAGTACATGGTATAACATCGTTAATTAGTAGTAATTATAGGTAATTAATGTGAACACAAGTGAACTAAGGGAAATTACAGTGAAGTGAATTAAAGTTAGGACAAGCTAGAGTAAGGTTACTTCAGGTGGAGTAAAGTGAATGGAGGTGAACCGAAGTGGATTAAGGTGGTAGAAATTTGAGCATGGTGGATTAAGAGGATTAAGGTAAGTTGTGAAGCTAGAGTAAGGCGACTTAAGGTACAGTAAAGCGACTTAAGGTTGAGTAAGGCGAATTGAGGCGAAGTCAAGGAAGTTGAATTAAAGTGGATTAAGGTGGATTAAAGGGAATTACGGTGGTTATGGTAGATTTGAATGCTTTCTTTGAATGCTTTCGCATTCAGATCACGTAAGGATACTTAAGTGACTGTCAATTCTTGTCGCCATTCTCAGTGTTTTTTTTTTTTTGTCTCTAATGTAGAAATAGAGCGAACAAAGTTAGAGCAAGAAAAGAAAAGTTCCCGAAGGTGGAAGACGAATACTTAATCTCCGTATGACGCGTGCAATGCTCTACCAAGGAGCATTACAGATTGGGGATTTACCGCATTCTAGGCGGAGCTGTGAAATTCTCGAGACCTCTGTGCTCCACGTGTGATGCTGTACTTATCTGCTCGCAATGTTCAAGGCGTCAGCCAGACTTCGGAATGCTGTTTTATGATCTTAGCCGTCAAGCCAAACTTTCTTGTTGGTATGCGGACGAGGTCTCTTTTTTTCTCTCCTACCACGTCAACATAAGTAACGGGCGTGCTTTCTAGGCGGAATTCCTGCATCGTATGACACTGGTATATAAAAAGAAAAATTGCACCTTAAAACGCACCAGGAATATGCAAGTGTTTTTTCCTAGGAACATCACCGAAGGTATGTGAGTATGAAGGAAAAAGAAGTCAGGCTAAAAAACGCATTACCCTCAGTGCGTCAAAAATACTCTATTACGGTCATAAACGCAAGTGAAGCTGGCCTTACTTGAGCCAGATTTCTCAGCCACCTCCCCCTGTCCCCTTCCCCCTTTTCAACAAAGTTTACCACCACAACCACATACACGCAGCTCCTTTCGCGGTACCAGTGCGTAAAACTTATTTTTGGTGCACTAGAGCTTGCCTGGAAATGAGGAGGGATCTTCTCCTTTTCAAGTCGCCGTAGTGGCGAACGACACATGCCCCGCATTAATTAGATTAATTAAATGTTCGGGAGGCCAGCTGCTCGGCACATATGAACATGTCAGATTTTAATGCGCTCATCATGAGTAATGGTTGTTTGAAAAAAATGACGCAAATCCGAAGCGCACATGGGAACCTTTGTGAAGCGCTTCATTAATTGCTACACAAGGAAAGGCGATGCATACAGCTGCGTTCACTTTCATTCCTTTGCAGCGTGCAACATCACACAATCTTTTTTTATGTTTATACACCACAAAGGTAACGACGCTAATCACACCCTTTATTTATTAAATTAAATTATGGGGTTTTACGCGCCAAAACCACTTTCTGATTATGAGGCACGCCATAGTGGAGGAATCCGCAAATTTCGACCACCTGGGGTTTTTTAATGTGCACCTAAATCTAAGTACATGGGTGTTTTCGCATTTCGCCCCCATCGAAATGCGGCCGCCATGACCGGGATTCGATCCCGCGACCTCGTGCTCAGCAGCCTAACACCGTAGACACTGAGCAACCACGGCGCGTGCTTTATTTATGTTCGTGCACTACACCGCTATCATGATGTGTGCAGGTGCCGTGCGAACCGATGCTACGACGACGACGACTCAGAATGGCGGCGAATGTGCAAAAACAAAAATTTGTCGAGGACATAGGCGCTAAGGTGCGGTACGATGCTACACGTGAATCGGCACCGATCAGCTGCAACGTCTACGGGGAGTGTAATATAAAAATAGAATCCGCCTCAATTCCACCCTGGGAAAGTGGATGTGCAGCCTGGTGCGGACGCTAGACACGACGTTACTCAAGCACCACCACCACCACCACCACAAGGAACGTACGTCACGAGCGCACGCGCGTGTGCCGAAGTGCAACATGCACCCTCATTCTTCTAGGCCTCATTGAACTAGATTAATGTTTAAAAGTGAACTGCGTCAGAACATGCGTACAATACGACTTATACGCACGCCAGCTGCAGACGTGATGGCTTCGGATTTTAGTACGAATACACGAGAAAACGTAATTCTGTTACGCGGAAAGCGAAAGACAAAGGCCCTTTCCATAGTCGTTAGAGGTCCATCCTCATTCTTGTAGGCCCTGCGCCTGGTGCAGGCGCGTTATTGAACTAATTGAATTTCACATAGTAAAATGCGTCCCACAATTCGTAAAGTACGAATTACACACAACCTGCAGCAATGATAGCATCGGATTGTAATTCGAATATACGAGAAAACACTATTCCGTTACACGAAAACTCAGACACAAATCTCTTTTCCAGCTGCCGGATTTTGGGTGAGCGAGTCCCGAAAAATCCCGACCGACTCTTGGCTAACAGCTTCACTGCAAAAGAAACGAGAAATGGTCGGGGAGAGGCCACCTGTTTAACCGCCAGTTTGTTGGCCAATCCCCCGTAGTGGGTGCGCGTCATTATATAGCAAGCAAGCAAAGCAAAGCAAAGCAAAGCAAAGCGAAGCGAAGCGAAGCAAAGCAAAGCAAAGCAAAGCAAAGCAAAGCAAAGCAAAGCAAAGCAAAGCAAAGCAAAGCAAGCCGGAAGATCGTAGAAGACGCGGCGGGAGATGAAAAACGGTATCCGGCACGCAGGGGTATAGCAGCCACTCGAGTTCTCAGCCTGTGGTCGTAACAGACTTTCACCTGGACTCGGGCGCCTCTGGTCCCTCCCGAAGCCTGCGAATGGAGAACGCGGCAAGGCCGTGAAACCCAGGTATGACCGGCGCATCCAAAACTTCAGCCAAGCTCCAGCCGCTGGACGTCGACGGGGCATCCGGCCGCCGCCGACGTACAAAAGGATCGACGCTCTGCCGGGCTCTATCCCCAGTGGGTGCTTCAGTCTGCTCTTCGCGCGCCCCATCGCCCTGACTGTACCCACTACAGTGGCGAACGATCTTCGTGTACCTTGTACACTCGCATGAACGTCAACTCTCTTGTGTGTGTTTTCGGTTTGCTTGCCGTGCGAGCTTTAAATATAGTTTGTTTGCTGTGCGCCTTTACAAGCGGCTTCGTAATTTGTGGTGACTCTTATCATCGTGCTTTTGTCTATCTAAATAAACTGAACTCTAAACCGAATTGTGCCTGGCCATTCCATCTCGTTAGGGCAGCTAAATATGTTAGGTATGGACAGCATTTTGTTTATTGACGTTCGATTAAAGTTCCGCTTCCCACTTTGTTGATTTCGTGGTGCTCACTGCTGCCCCTTTCGGAGATTTTACGCGAATGCATGTGACCTATTTTCTTTTGTCGGCTCACGGTTACCTCAAGCCGCCCGGCAGAAGAAAGAACCCAGTTATTCAAAAGACACTAACATCTGACGAAAATAAACTTTTTTTCTCCCACTCCTCACGTCCTTTGGTCTCTTGTTATAAAGTGAAGCTGTTGTAGCTTGCCATACCTTATGCTCGGCTAAGCCCCTGACCTATCATTAAAATTTCTCTCACCAGCGCGCCCGTGCTTTAACTACTTGTTGCCATTACGGTTTGTTTGTGATACATAGTGCGTGCTCAAGAAAGTATTTCCCCCTGCTGGCGGTCTGGCATAACGCAGCACCAACATTCTGAGCACATAAGCTCACAGTATTTATAAATGCAAAATATTATATCTGTTAGCGTGCAGCCCATGCACGGAACACGGGTGTTTCTGCGTTTCGCCCCATCGAACTTATGTAACCTTCCTTGTAACCATCCGTAAACTTTTGACGCCAACTGCGCACCTAATACCTATTTATTAAGTAATTTATTTTAGCAGTCCGCAAGAACGCTTGACAACCTGCTCTTTTCTATGGTAATTTACAGTGTCAAAAAGTTTTTTCGCGCTCATCAGCACTTCGTGCGTTCACGGCTTAATAGAAAAAATAAACCAGCAATGTGAAATCGAGGCGTGAATGTATATAGAATAACGAAAATGAGCGTTGTCTGTGAAAACGAAAGAGCATAAGATGGAAAGCTGATCAAGGAAGTAGGTGCGTGAAAGGCATATAATTCACTACACGGCGCTGTGGACCCAGCGACCTGCAAAGCAGGATCTTTGCCGTCTATCTTTCTGGAGCAGGCGGGCAGCAGACGCAATGTGTGTTGCGCGGAATGAGCTCAGGCAAGATAGATGTGCCATGTTTTATTTCTCGCAAAGTTTATGGTACAAGATGTGTGCATTGTACAATTGTGGACAGCGGTAAGGGCGTTGCTTTATTTCTTCTTTCATCAAAGACGTGTTTTTATATAGATAAATAGGTAAACAACACTTTTGAACTTCGAGAACACTTCAGAAAGCATCAAAAATCAGACACGATTTAACAACGGCACCTATTTTTGCAAATTGGGGTGCGATTTGCGTTACATATTTCAGTAGATGTGTAAATATTTCATTTCAAAAAAGGACGTGAAATGCTAATTATCAAAAGAATATAAGCTTCATTCTGGTGGTTACGTTGAATTGCCCTTCATATAATCTGTATTACGCACTCATTTAAATACTTCGAGGTTCAGTGTTTATTGCATCAGCATTTTCTTTGCTTAGGCGCAGTGAAGCAAACATGGACTACATTTCAAGGAACCATGGATCTTCTGTGGTCTGAAGACAGAAGAGAAATCAATCCACAGAAGAGGATCTACAGCAAAGGAAGCAAAAACAACAAAAATATTACAGACGATGAGAGGCATAGGACGTATGAAGAAATGACATAAAACAGCAGTGTGTTTCGAAAGCTCCCGTTGGGAGCACAGTCAATAAGACCTCCGGGACGCAAAGACGGCTTCACTCAACACCACGTATGCCTCGGCATGAAACAGCACAACGAAAAGTGCGGCAGACAAGATCAGTATCTTCTGCCTGGTAGCCTCGGCACCCTCGAGTCCTCACGTGCTCAGCGGCACGGGCTTCACGGCATCGTCGGCGTTCTCGCAGACCGCTTCGCAGTCCTCGCAGGCGCACGCCTTGCCGGAGACGGTCTCGTTGCAGCCGTACATGGAGTCCTTGAAGGGCCTGTACTCCCGCAGCCCGGTGAAGACCGCCTCCTTAGTGACAGGCTCGTACGTTACGTCCACGGAGGTCAGTCCCACTCGCCTCTTGCCCAGGGCGCCGTACCACAGGTTCATGGTGCAGTTCTGGTAGTCCTGGCCGCAGAGCGCGAAGGACAGCGGTGCGAACCGAATGAACTTCCTCGGGTTAATGCAAGACGCGTAGAGGGCGCGCATGGTCACGTAGTCTACGTAGAAGTTCACGTGTTCCGCCAACTCGTGCGGCTCTTCGTCGTAGTGCACGACCTGCAGGAAGTCTCCCTGGTGCGGCGAGCAGGCCATGTTGCACAGGAGCTTCTGGAAGTTGGCGTAGCAGGCCTCGCAGCGTCGCAGGCCCAGGCCTTCGAGAGCCTTCACCTGCTTCGCGAGCTCCTTGATCTGCGCGCCGTCGCAGCAGAGCGAGTCGCCGTGGATCTGGAAGTAGTCGCCGCAAGTCTCCTTCATGATGGCTCGCACCGCCTCGTCCGTGACCGGCTTGGGCACGCCGTTGTAGATGCACGGGACCTTGTTCTTGTCGTCGCAGAAGCCGTGCATCGAGCACTTGGCCGCGTCGACGCAGGCGACGTAGCCGAGCAGCAGCGCTGCTGCCAGAACGAGCGTAGTCCTGAATGACTCCATGGCTGTGCTCTGTCGTTGCCCGTAGCGGCACTGGTCTGCGGCTCGCGACGGGTTCGACCAGATATACGAGTGTCTTCGACGCGTGGTTCCGCCGTATTTTGATCACGGAGGAGAGCTGCCGTCGCACACTCTCCCAGCGCGATCGGCGAAGGTCGAGGAGGCCAGGGGGGCGACTCCCTCTCTCGGTTTCCTACTTCCACGTTAGTTCGAGAGCAGTGAGAAGAAAAATAAGCGAGTCTCGAGAAAAGGGAAGGAGGTTGGCGATTATAGTCAAGGTTGAGAACGAATCTCGCTTCTCCCCTCCACCATAGCCGCTCTCCTTGCGTAATTGACATAATTCGGCCAGCTCCGATTGGTTCTGCGGATAGCTGCTCCTGCTGGAGAGTTGCCAGACACGCGCCCCACATACCCAGCGGCGGCTCGCGCGGCCGCCGTCTTAGCACGAAAAAGCACCGCTTCGCGTGAAGTCGCACACCCTTCCGTGCGAGCGAGGGCCTTTGTCATTGTCTTGTCTCTGTAGCTTTTTATGAGCAATTGCTGCTTCCCACCAGCGTGAGCTGTGTGTTTAAAACCAACCGGCCGCCTCCCAGATTCCGGTATTCTGCCTACGGCCGCGTCGTCCCGATCTCTATAGAAGCAGTTGTTCCACGAGTTGGTAAAGTAGTCACGTCCGAGGAGGGGCCGGGACCACCTTCCTGCCTTCCACGAAGACTGCGTAGCGTAACGGAGGAAAGTCTTGCGTGAAAGCGCGTGTTCTACCGCCAAGGAAGCTGACTCGATCAGGAAGCTAGCTAGGTTGCTCTATCCGATTTGCCAGCGAAGACCTTTACGGCTAACAAAATGGCTAGCTGTCTTGTTAGTCTTTTTCAGCATACGACTATAAGGGACGATATCGCATAATTATTTGATGTTACTTTTGTCCCCGAACCACTGGTAGGTAATAAAAGCTGATACAGAAGATGTCAGGGGAATTGCGGAACGAATCGTCGCTGGTTTCGGGAATTTAAATTTGCGCTGCCACTGCGAAGGCTTCGTAAGAAAAGCAATTTTTCAATATACAGGTGGTGACGAGCGTGCTCGAACTGTTTCGTATGCAAAGCATGGCACTGCTGAGCGCGTACTGACGACAACCTCATTTCGTGCTTTGGGAAAAAGATACCTGCGGCGACAGCTTGTTGGCAGTGGCGTTGCGCCGCTAAGCACGAAGTCGTGGTTTCGAAGCCCGGCGACCGCATTTCGGCGGGGGGCATAATGCAACATTTTCGTGTACTTAAATTTAGGTGCACGTTAAAGAACTTCAGGCGATCAAAATTAAACCGAAATCCTGAACTACGCCCTGCTTCATAATATATATATATATATATATATATATATATATATATATATATATATATATATATACATATATATATATATATATATATATATGTTTTGGCAATGTCGGCACATTGAGTGCCACTTAAGGACGCGTTTGATGGCGTAGACGTCGCTATATTTGATGAAAGGTGTGCTTTAAGGAGAAATTTTGTCTAAACCCCGTCCACTGTCTTGGCACATCTATACTATACGTTGGCGAAATGTCACAGCCCATAGTTTTGTCAAATACACTACCAACAAAAATTATTTACTAAGGAAAGGCAGCTTAACGCTTGTTATATCACCCAGTACTTGGTAAAGTTTAGTAAAGTCCGAGGTATTATTTGTTGCCCATGAAAAAAATAAAGGAAATTGAACTAACCCTATCTACTTCAGTTACTGTTTTATCAGTAGTATATGTTATTACGTGTTCGAGGTATTAATGTTTACAGACCAAATAAACTAGTGAAGTGAGTTAGCCCTATCGACTTCAGTTAATTGCTTAATCGGGGGTATACATGTGTTTACGTACACCACAGCAGAGGGCCCTCTTCTTATCAGTTACATAAGAAATTCGTAAATACATTGAAATCAACCGTGATTAAAATAAAAAAAAGATATAATTCAAGAGGCTCCCATCTGAAGGATATTATTCGCCATGCACGAGTGCTTGCTTTTATGCTATCAAAGCCTTTTTGCTTAGTAGCAACATCATTTCATTCGATCATGCCATACCATAACATTTTGACGATTACTCCGTTCTTAGCATTACCAAGTATTAGGGGCGCGAGAGCGGAGCTTGGATGATCCACCAGCACGCGGCGCCCCATGAGCTTTAATATTCGTATTATTCCGTATGACGCAAGCAGTGACGTAGCGCCGCTAATAACAAACCTGCAGCAGAGTTAAAGCGAACAAAACGTGCAGCACACGTCCGTATCAAACTCACGTTCACTTTAATCTCCTTTCGTCGAAGGCGCTCGACAGCAGACCGACCACTTGCACATGACTGGCCAACAGGTTTCTATCGATAATTTTGCGCTTTGGTGATGTGACTGTGTTGTGAAGGCAGCGTTTGTGGAACGGCTTTCTTTAGCCGCTTCGAGACGGGCTGTTACGAACGGCAACTTGAAAGCGAAGTTTTTGAAGCCAGTGAAACTCTGTCATATTGCAATGGACGCCGTAGTTGCCTCGCAAACCATTTTTTCTTTGCGAAACACTATACCTCTTAATGACGACAATTTTAGAATAGACTCCCATATTGAAACTTCGCATGTAGCATGGAACACGTTTTCGGCCGCGACAAGCTCCTGCGCGTGTGGCATGCGAGACTGTGCATGTAGAGTTTATTTTCACCGTGTATATTTTTGAGTTATAGGCTCTGGATTATGTTATTAAAAGAAGAAAGAAGATAAAAAGAAAGACCGCCGCTTTTATATGAAAGTGCGCCTGTTTCCAGCTCGTGGATGAGAAGCAGGTGGTTATTGTTATTATATATTCCTAGTTATGTTGGTCACGAAAGGTTTGCTCATTATTTAGTTTGCTCTTTCGAAAGTTTTGTTTCATGCATTGCACACTAGACTCAGAAGCGTGTTTATTGTTCTTTTTCGCTTCGTTTGAGTTGAGTGCTATAAACGTGATTCTTCCCTGTGAATGGCGCAGGTTATATACGGCGTGAGTGTTTTTTTTAGACTATACTTAATTTTTTAGGTATCCTCTGTCGCATATAGCATAATTGTAGCCCTTGAGTTGCACATACTCAAAGAGACGCACATTACTTGTGTGAGACATTGAGATGTATGATCGACTAATTAACGAAAATTCGCTAATTTGATTTTTAGCTCAGTACTTTACCTCACACGATGCGATTTACGAATTGTAGCCTTATGAGGTTGCAAAGCCACATTCACTTGGAACGAATTCTGAGGATTTGCACAGCTTTCGAGATACGTGGTATCAAACTGGCGGTAAAAATGTAGTGCTGTAGTGTAGTGCACTTACTTCTTTGTCCCAACGTCATTTTATGCATTGAAGCCCAAAAGTATCTAGAACGCCCTTGCATTTTGTCGCATGCCTTGGGAATGGATGTCTTGAAACTGGGGTCATCTGAAAATTCGTTCATAGCGGATACGCCTTGTTGACTCACTGCCTACAATTAGTAAACTTCAATATGCACCATAAATTATTTAATTTATTAGGTAATTAGGATTTTTTATTAATAAGTTGATTATGTCTTTTGATTTCTTGTGCAAGTACTGCCCGCCTCTTTCAGTAATCTAGCTCAAGAACTAGAATTGTGCTATATGCCACAAGCTATTTTTAAAAATTTCATGTACAGTATAAAAAACAAACACTTGGTACGCTCTCCCAACTTTTGATTTTAAACTCACCTGTTTACTTTGTTTAGAACACCTGCATCGACTGCGTGAAAAATATTCATTAGATCAATGTGCCTACGTGCTCTTTGCGCACAGGCATGGTACAGGGGGGGTTTCGAATGCTATGTAATAGTTACGAAAGTTCTCAAATACGCTTTTTTGTGAACTTCAGTTGCGCTAGGGACGAGACACCGAGGTAGAAGAAGAGAGGACGAACGCAGACTAACAACTGGTTTATTGAAATCACACAATGCTGCCTCTTGGAACCATGCGCATGCACAAGCCAGACCAACCGCGTGACCATTGTAAGGATTGGGGGCTCAATCCCATCGCTCGTGATCCGTTGTCAAGATTGGAGTCGGGCATGAATTAGAAGGTAGCTGGTCCATGCCGTCGTCCAACTTATCCACGTTGAGGACGTTGATGAAGGAAAGGACTGCTTCTCATCGAGAACGAGGAATAAGGGTTTATTTACAGTATTTACATGCAGTTCATCAGTCTAGCATGACTTCGAGAGAAAGTACGTCAGTCTATCACGACTGCTTGAGAGAGTGTCTCAGTCCAAAATGACTGCTTAAGAAAGTCTATCGAGCATCCGCACAACAGCGGTTTATAAACACTCGGTCCCCCCTTGATTCCAAGGGGACGGAAACGTTCGTCCAGTCATTGTAAACACGCAGCCTCTCTCCGGGATGGCTTACACACACACACGCACCCACACACACACAGGTTCATGGTCCGGTCCGGAACCGACGTCACACGGACTTCGTAGAACTCGGAGCTGACCCTCGCAGCGCGACCGGGTAGCCATTGTCCTGCGTCTTGGTCGGCGCGTGGGAAGGGGTCCCCGACGACGTTCCCGCGGCAACTCCCCCGCTCGCGGCCGACCCGGTTGGCGGTGTCGTGTTGCGGTACAAAGCCTGCTTCGTCGAACTCATTCAGTCACAACGCCGACGAGGCTAGAGCGTAACGGTGGCGTTCCTTGAAAGTTGACGCCGCCGTCGTCGCAACTGGCTGACAACACTTGCACCTCAGCTGGGCCATTCTTAACAGCGCCTCCATGGCCCGGAAAATCTCGACTGTCCAGCGCTGATAACCACTGGGCAGGAAGAGAACGGCTGGCGGCCAGGGGGTGATGTCTTGGCTCGCAATAACCCCTTGTGTAATGATGTCACCGCCCCAAAACATCCAACAAGGACAGGCAACTGCAAAATGAACCCCACAACACGGCTCTGCGCCGAGATGACGTACATTGACTCTCACTTCAGACCCGCTAGGCTTCAAAAAGACATAAGTGCAGAAACAAAAAATGCTGCATTTCGCTATGCCAATTTTTGAAGCAATTTCGTGCTGACAAATTCAGCAATCATGGAGGGAATCCTGCTAAATGAGAGGGGATCTTCTTTAACAAAATTAACACTAGTAACCCTAAAATTTAGGCGGGACCCTCAAACGCAGAATTCAAATTAGCCTGCTCAAACCATCCGCATTGCTATGAAACTTTCCCTTCTTATATCTAACGGAGAAGTTGTACTCTTGGAGAGTGAGGCTCCATCAGAGCAAGCGGCCATTTTTGTGTGACATTTGATTGAGCCACGTCAAAGGACAGTGGTCGGTCTCGAAGATGAACTTCGCTCCATACAAGTAACACGACAACTTCTGGGCGGCCCAAACTAAACAAGCGCATTCCTTCTCTGAAGCGCTGTAGGCTTCTTCTCTTACATGTAGTTTACGGCTGGCATAGAGGATAGGATGCTCCTCGTTATCGTCGCCGACCTGACTAAGTACCACGCCCATACCTCTGCCGCTTGCGTCGCATTAAACTATGAATTCCTTTGTGTAGTCTGGCGCGTGAAGCACAGGACGAGAAACCAATAGCGTTTTCAAACTTTCGAAAGCGTTCTCTTTGTCCTTATCCCAGTGTACGCTACTCGGTACTCCCTTTCGGAGGGCGTCCGTTAATGGACTTGCCATTTGCGAGTAATTCGGAATGTACCGTTGATAGTACCCCACAAGTCCCAAAATTGAACGAAGGTTTGTTTTCGTGCGCGGATGAGAAAATTCTCCAATCGTAGCTATTTTCAGCTCGGCCGGCCGTCTCGTGCCTTGGCCGACAACATGGCCCAGATAAGTTACCTGCGAACACCCAAATCTACACTTTTCCGCTTTCATAGTTAAGCCGGCTTCCCTCAACCGTGAGAACACCTGTTTGAGGTGCGATAGCTGTTGTTCCCAGCTGTCCGAAAAAATTTCTACATCATCAAGATATGGCAATGGGAACTCCTGCAAGTCTTTTAGGACAATATTCATCAACTTAGAGAAGCTAAACGGCGCGTTCTTCAGCGCGAACCTGAGTGCGAGAGGGCGAAAGTGCCTACAGGTGAGATGAATGCGGCATAGCGGCTAGCACTTTCTGAAAGGGGAACTTGCCAGTGCCCCCGCACGACATCTATAGTTGAAATGTATTAAGCAGTGCTAACCCTTTGATTTTTTTTTATTGATATGATATAAGGAGATGTTGGCGCACAATTTAAGGCGCCGGCTATTCCTTATCTCTTGGGTGGTTGCGTCATACATACAAGGTTCTAGATTGCATATCAAATAATCTTTTCACACAAGCACCAGAACTTATCACGCAACGTTTCCACAGGAAGACTATGACGTAAGGAGCACATGATACATACAATATACGAGGTAAATGTCTCCACACTTATGTAGGTGAAAGTCTCAAAAGTACAAACGATACCGTCGCCTAATAATACATTGTCTAGTCAGCGGGTGGTACGTACATCATGTAAATGCATTATCACATACAGTCACAACAGAACAGTCAACATAACATAATTCACAAACAGATGCATATATACAGTGACATTGAAATAAAGCGAACAATGAAAGCGCTAATAACGTACAACAATGCCGCTGTCTTCAAGGAAAGTCTTTAGTGCTTTTAAAGCACTCTTCTGTAAGGCCGTTGTTGGCCAAGGGCCCAAAAGTATCCTTAAACTGAAAGGTCTGCGGTCTAATTTAATTAGTGCTGATTTAAGTCGGCATCTTGGTGTGTCGTGATGTGTGCAATCTAGAAGGAGGTGATATATATCTTCGTCTACAAATCCACAATCACATTCGGGGCTTTCCGCTCGGCCAATTCTGTGTAGGAAATGCTTTGTGTAGGCAGTGCCTAGCCTTAATCGATGAATAAGGGTTTCCATAGTTCTATCTAGTGACAATGAAAATTTGAATTCAATAAATGGATCAATATGGTATAAGTCCGAGCTCTTAGAATTCTGGTGAAACCATGTGTTTCTAGACATTTTGAAAGACGTTGTCCTTATAATGCAACATAATTCATTCTTTGATATTGGGAGCGGAGCCGTATCATCTTTGAGGTGCGCTTGTCGTGCTGCTTCATCGGCTGCTGTGCTGCCAGGAATGTTGCAATGCCCTGGTATCCACTGGAATGCTACTGCATGTTTCGCTTCGCTTGCCTTTGTGAGGTTTTTAAGTGTTTCATATATTATACTGTCACTGAATGTTTTCCCCTTTGTGCTGCAGAGTGATGTTAGAGCCGCCTGTGAATCGCTAAAGATTACCCATTTTTGCGCGTCTCTTACTGACAATATAAATTTTATCGCACATAGAATTGCGAACAGTTCAGTCGCTGTGGACGAAGTCGCACGAGATAACTTAAATGATTCGTATCTGTTGAGGTGTGACTCTGCTGCCGACACTGTCTACGAAGTTGCTCTCGCAGTTACTGTATTGACTGCTAGAAGGGCTGGGTCAGCTTTCCCGTGACTTCCGCTTCAAAGCCAATGCCAAGGAAATATTTGCATGATGTGATCGATTTCCCATTGCTATCGCCAGCGGGAACAGCTCGCCGATCACCGTTCATCGATCAGAAGGGAACCCTTCTGATCGCTGGTCCATTGCTTTCTTCGTTAGGCTGATAAAACTATATGGTCAGGACGGGAAGATATTGTGGAGATCTCTTATTTGGCTGCCCTTTTTTCTCTAGCTCGGGAGTGCAGCACTTTGTTCCTCAATTTGAAGGCACAGCGTGCACCGTCAGCACCACACTCTACGATTTTACTTCGTGCAGGCAATGCAGGGCCCGTCAAAATGTTTGATTTCAAGTTTCGTTGCTTCTATCACGCGACGCGCCGTGGGGCAGATCGCAGGAATAGCGGCAGCGCGGCGGCGAGCGAGTCATGTCCGAGCCGATGACGAAGGGCGAAAGAAGAAGGAAAATTGATGTACTATAGTCGGCTAGTAAAGGTGACCCTAAGAACCAGTTCACGGTTTTGTTGCGCTCGCTCATTAAGAAGTGCTGGCAGTGCGTTCCTGTTGCGTGCATCGTGCAAGCTCCTGGTAGAAGACGACATAGCGCTGCGCTCTGCCAACTCATTTACGTTTGCAATACTACCTGTCGGCTGAGAATGAAAAAAGAATGAGATTAGTAAAGTACTTCTGCATTGCGTAAACGCCCGGCACCACACGTTTATACTTTAGAACTTGCCGTATAATATGTAATTTATAATTTACGTTTATTTAGCAAGCAGAAACATTCTGCAGTTCCTCGATTAGCTCGTCATATAATGACGTACACTTCAGGGGTGGCACCCTCTCACCTATTAGTCGCGTCCTCCCCTTCTTCCACCACCGGCTTGCGAGTGGCACATTTAGTGACGTAAGCGGCGAAGTTAACGGTTCATTTTCCGAACCGCTGTAAGATTCTGCTCCTGGATGTCGAGGTCGCCTGCGCTGCGAAATGTACGCAAATGCAGTGCTTATGCGAGTATCATCGGTCTATAATATGATGCACATCTGCAGACCGAGTTCACGCATGCGTCAGTGAACTTTTCAGCAATTGCTGATAGCATCGTTACAAACGCCTAATCGACACGTCTAATACAGCAACGACCAAAGCAGGCTCGCAGACATAGCGGGTAACTCAAATCTTCTAAGGCGCCTCTTTCAACTCGTCAAATGCATTCCTGTGCAGCGCAGCCATTGACCACAGTCCCAGCAATTTTTTCGAGGACAGTGGTGCTCTTTCTAGTACACGATTCTTATTACTATTTGCAGCATTGATATACAGGAAGATTTCAAAGTGATATTCATCCGCGAATGAGTGCGTCGTTGTCTTTTCTTTTGATTGCATAATGTTACACTGCCAAGATGCAATCTGTGTATCCCCACGCCAGAGCTGCTGACCGTGACCGGAATACAGAAGCGTATCTTTTTATTGATCGGAGATGAAATTGAGCTTCTATCGCGGTTTGCAAACCATGGGACTCTTACTATGCAGCGGCCAAGCAACTCTTGGAATGAGTCACTTTGAGTGAGAGGGATAGTTGCCACTTGCCACTTGTTCGCACGTTCAGGCAAATAGTCGCCCAGAAGACGTGGCCGCTGCCTGACGAAGTAAATAATTTTCATTATTGTAATTTCCCGGAAAAAGAAAAAAAGAAACAAAGAAAGAAAATATGGCTTCCTGTACAGGCAAACTGGCACGGGCCAGAAAGTGCTGAAAATATTTGGATGTGTTTATTAAGGGTAGCGGAGGTGAACCACCTGCGCTCCGACAAAACAAAGCAGAACTACTTTAGAAGTGGCATTAGGCCAACGCCAGTTTCGTCGCTTTACTTATATCTCGTATTCGAACGGTTGTTTGTGTGCAGTATTGAAGAACACTTTCCTGCTCTTTCTGTCGCACACTTGTTCCAGTGGCAGATAAAGAGAGCCAGACACACGTTTAAATGGCTGATTGAAGCCAAGCAGTGATTGCTTGACGAAACGCTCCGGGTTACTTTGCCAATAACGAGTTGGGCTTACCAGTACTTCACCTAACATGTTTGCCTTAACTGCTTCTGTTTACCGGTTTTAGATTAGACATAGTATACTGGCTCTGCATCAAGACGCTGCTCACTGTTTCTGTTGGCGAGATTGCGAATTAAGATCGGGGCGTTCCGAATTCGATACCACTTTTTGTTTTTACTTATACTGGCAAATAATCGGTGGGCGGCGCAGCAACAGGCCGCTTCCTTTTTCCCTCCTCAGTCATAAGCCATTCGTTGCCTCCGGCAGCCCAGCTAAACCTGCCAGTCAGCTTCGCTGCGCACCTATTACACGGAGAAATGCTACGTTTGGGGCAGAGGGATGGACACCACATACTGGTGTCATGTAGACATAGCGTGGACATTCGAAGACTGTGTAGGAAACCTGAGGAGGAAGGGATGAGATATCAAGTTGTGATAGAACTTAAAGCGATGGATTTAGAGTGAACACGCACGCGCACACACACGTGTCTGTGGATGTCAGAGTTACACGAGTGACCGATTCTCTTAACTAGATTACTAAGTGAGCATACAATTTCTGGGTGGATTTGGATAATCGCACGTGATATCCGGAAACCCTCTCCCTGCATTCCCTGAAAACTTTGCGAGAACCGCATTACTAGGGAAAAAAAAAACTTTTGCAAACTCGTTGACAACTCTGAGAGGTCCCGCAATATGAGGAAGCACCATGCACCTGTCGTGCAGCAGCAGGCGCGCACAGGACAAGCCTGGATTGCGAACTGTCCCCGAGGTTGCCGTCATTTTGTTCGCCTTAACTCCAGGCGCAATTTCGTTTCGCGCCTTTGCTGTGAGAACCAGCAAATCTGACAGAAAGCGCCTGCAGAGAGAGGCGAACACCGGTAAAGCTAAGTAAGACCGTACCGGTGGTGCAGTTGGTACGGCACACGAGATAAACTCGACAGAGTTGGCGTTAGGTGAGCACCCATTGCAAATATTATCTGTTCGCTTGCGCAGAGCGGCCATTTTATAGGGGCTAGGATTCGGTGCTTGAAAACGCATGAGCATTAGTTCAATGCATGGAAGGTCGGATTCAGACATCTTTTCTTAATATGCATCCTGCTCTACCAACACGTAACGAATTAACCGCCGTACGAAAACGATCACCCTATAGCTGATAAGCCCTGTCCGCAGTAAAACAAAGAGAAGAGAAAAAAAAGAACTGGTTCACAAAAAGACGTCATTTTTGGCCCAAAATGAACGAGAACAGACTGGAAAGGCGTTCTGTCAGAGGACGTCGGATGGGCCTTAATGGCGGGCGGGCAGAGCGTCCAAACATCGCCACTGCGTTACCTGACTGAGTATCTATTTCGCAATCATCCCGAATAATCTGAATGCACCACAAGGCATAAAAAACGCAGAAGAAACACCCGCACTTCTGCATCTGTGACCCTGTGGTTGTAGTTGTCTAGGATATTAGGCTTCGTTCTGCGGGGCCTGAGTATCTTGAACCTGGTGGCACGAGTACCATGCCACTGCCAAAGCAAGCGCCGAACACATGTAGGCAAAAGAGCAGGGTTATGGGGCGGGGCTACGCCAAACACATGCTTGGGCAATTTGGTTAACGTTTTCATATCCGGCAGTCATACTTTTTGCGACTGTGGGTTTATCTAGGACATATGGGCACTGGCCAACCCGATAATGAGAAGGAAATCTTTCGACGAATGAGCGCACATGGCAGGCATTCTCGTCATAACTGGCAACTTGCCGATATTCTTGAACACAAAAGTGTGCAACCAGTGTATTCTGCCGGTACTAAGAAATGGGGTCGAAATCGGGAGCACAACAAAGACTGCTAAAAGGGACTTCAAAACCAACCAACGAGCTAGGGACTGACTTTGTATGCTCATAGAGAGCAACAGCATATCATAGGGTCGTAACTCACGGATGACCGCAATGTAGCAGAACAAGTGACGCGGATGTCGATGAATAATATGCGAATGACAGGTTGTTATAATAAGATCGCATTGCAGTCAGTTGAGTGAAACATGAAGGAAATTGGGTTTCTTCTGCGTTAACTGTCAACAACTATCACGTATAAACAGTGCCAATGTGATTGTATCCTGCGTCGTCTGCGTGGTTCATTTTTTAAAGCTTACGTTCACGTGTGGCACGTACAGCACGGCGCTCTTACTATACATGCAAATCACTATACAAATGAGCGGTGTACTTCAAAGCGATTAATATTACAGCAATTTTACATACTTCATATGAAATGCTAGGGGTAGTTTACAGAATTATGACATCGTTTTATTTTTTTGCTGAATTACAAAGCTGAAAACTCGATAATCTAGTTTATTGAAATCCTGCAATGTTCAAGAACTTTACTGACAAATATTAATGCATAAATAGAAAATTCCCTCGCTGTAGTTACTAGACTCTAAAGTTTTACTTAAAAGGCAATGAATCTCATCAAAATCGGTGCATTGGTTGCTGAAAAAAAAAACAATTTCTCTGTTTCTATGACATAGTTACTAGCGTGAACAACACAAACGGAATAAAGTGGAACAGTCCCTGTCCTACGTTCTCCCGTTAGTCTTGTTCGCGCTAGTAACTATGTCATAGCAACTGCATCGACATGAATTAGCCCAACTTTTTGCGTTAATAAATCCGTTCCTATGCATTTAGATAGGAACTCCCAAGCTAAAGTTTCTTTTAAATTCGGGAGCCAAGCTATTAGAGGTAATGGGATGGTTTATATGATTGAGCAGCCTTCATTAGATGATACCGTCCACGCCTTTTGCAACAGCATCAACCGGTCATAGTTGAGGTGAAGCATTCATTACTCGCGAGGCCCATCCGGTCATTACAACTTCGAACTGAAACCAGGAAGCAATCCCTTATAGTACCACTGGGAGTGCTTAGCTTATACCCTAGGAAGTAAAGCCGAGGTTTTGTTGCCTTAAAGAAGAAAACCAAAGTACCCAAAGTACCTCGAACTCTCTTGGTTTAAGTACAAACAGAGCTTTGCACTTGTTCTGTACACAGTGCACCGGGTCATAAATAAGACATCGTGAACATCCTATGAGTGGGCTTGACTTTGGGCACCTCGGTGAATTATTATAATTTCAGTGTGTTCCACACACAAAAAATTAAATTATGGGGTTTTACGTGCCAAATCCACGGTCTGATTATGAGGCACGCCGTAGGGGGGGGGGGGGGGGGGGGGGGGTACTCCGGAAATTTGGACTGCCTGGGGCCTTTTAACTTGCACCCAAGTCTAAGTACAAGGGTGCTTTCGCATTTCGCCCCCATCAAAATGCGGCCGTCGCAGCCGGGATTCGATAGCGCGACCTCGTGCTTAGCAGCATAGCACCGTGGTTGCAGCTGCGCGTTCTCGGAGATATATCTACAGAAAAAAATTGAGGCGAGCCGCTGTGTAAGCTTTGCAAGCGAACCTCTCATAACTGTTTCGAAGCGATAAAAATCTGTTAATCCCTGATTGGAGTTGAACGTGTAGCACTAAAGGGGAATTAGCAAGCGCGCCGTCTGCTATGGCGCGCGAGGCACCCAACGTTGCGAGGCCCCGGGGGAGGGGCGGACTGCGAAGAGGCGTTCTACTGAGGCTGGAACTGCGCATGTGGCGGCTGCGCGTGGTTGCGCGGCCGCATCTTGAGAGCGATCTGCGTTGGCTGCAGCAGCTGCAGGACCTAGGCAAACTAGGGGCGTCGACGGGTAGTAGCTTTGTGATGTGTGTTCGCGGCGCTCACTTTGCGTTTGAAGCGATGGACAGCACGAAGATCACTTCGCCCGCTGCTGCTGCCGCGTTTCCTCACGCCAGCGTTTTGACAGCGAGTGTCCGCGGTCATCGAGTGCGATGTGTTCATGTTTGCTGTGCGTGCTGACACCATGCTCGTTAATTTAGTTAGCGAGCTAATGTTTACAAGTTGATACGGCCGATAAAAGTGCTATCCTTACTTTGTATGGCTGTCTACTAATTTGCTGTCGTAATCGACCCGCCGTGGTTGTTGAGTGGCTATGGTGTTGGGCTGCTGAGCACGAGGTCACGGCATCGAATCCCGGCCGCGGCGGCCGCATTTCGATGGGGGCGATATGCGAAAACACCCGTGTACTTAGATTTAGGTGCACGTTAAAGAATCCCAGGCAGTCGAAATTTCCGGAGTCCTCTAATACGGCGTGCCTCATAATCAGAAAGGGGTTTTGGCACATGAAACCCCATAATTTAGCTATCGCAATCGATGCTTCATCTTTCGGGGAAAACTGCGTCTTTTTTTAACCGGCACAGTCCACACGCTCAAGACGCCAGTGAATTCAGCTTTTTTCATGTCTGGCATAGTATTCACATCTAATGTTCCTGATGTTACGAATTTTCGCAGCTACGCTATCATGTGAACACTGCTTCCGATATTGTTAGTGATCCCAAGTGGTGTCGCAAAACCCAAAATTAGAGGACGCTTAAGCTTCGCCTTTAAGAGCGGACCGCGATAGCGTTCAAAGATCCCTGAGTGCTTCTCAGGCTTCCCGGTAACTGCAGCTTATGTAACTGTAACGCGCACAAGGAAACGCTGGCGGCGAACGCTATGCACGAAGGCGAGCTTTGTGGTTCAATTTTGGTGTTGTGCAAGGAACCGAGGGGGCCGCGGCGCTGCCACTAAGACAGACCTCTAACAGGAGCTGGAAAACGCTATCGCGTTAAAAGGTCATTGTGTTCCAGGTTCCGTGCAACAGAATTATATTTCCTCGTATATTGTAATTACAATCCCAAGCTATCGCGTCTGTAGGTTGGGAGTAAGCCGTACTTTACAATTTCTCTGGGGCATTTTGCTTTGAGACATTCAATTAGTACAGTAACTGCTTTGCACTGTACGGAGGGCCTGCGTGGTTGGGTATGCATAGTTGGGTATGCATGGTTCGGAATGATTTTTTCCAGAACAGCGGTCGACGCTATAAGCGGGACGCCGATGCCAGATTTTTTGCGACACCGGGCCGCTACTGTGAGAATAGGAAGCTTGAATTCGATGGTCTTCATAGCACACTTATCTAGAGAAATAAGGGACAGCCAGTGTAAAGAGACTTTCTTTGGCACATATTTCTTTAGTATGTGTGTGCTCTGAACACCACCAAAAAGGAGAGAGAGAGAGACAGAGTAATACTTAGCAATCGCTCAAGCTATACGACTTGCAAAAAAACAATGCTGTGGTTTGATTGTGGTTGAAATGAAACCACGATTTGATTATAATACACGCCGTAGTGGGCGACTTCGGATTATGTTTGACAACCTGGGTTGCTTAACGTGCATCCATTGCACGGTAAACTAGCTTTTCTCGTATTCTGCCCCCTTTCAATGTCTGTTCCCTCAATTGCCATAAAATAAACGAAATAAATGGAGGGAAAAGCCCGTTCCTACAAATGCAATAACAGGCGTAAGCCAACCAAAAGAAAAATGAATTGGGGTAAAAAATACCCAAAGCGCATATTTTCAAGGTGTAAAGAACCAATTGAAAAAAGAAAGTGTGGACACGGTAAGTCCTAGTATCCCAAGGTTTCTTCAGCGAGGGCAGAAGTTCCTCCCGTAGAGCGTTTATTTTATTCAGATGTCAAATGTAATGTAAATAATGAAAATCGAGATACAAAGATGCCCGGCTAAAACAGAGAGGAAGAAGAAGAAGAAGAAGATGATGATGATGATGAGAAGGATGTACAATGTATCCATGATCCTTGAATGTATCCATGGACTGTTGGTGGCTCTGGTGGTTATTGCCTGAAAGTTGTCTACGTAGCAAACATGAAATGAGGAGTCGAACATATATTTGCAACTGGGTGGTGTGAGGATTGTGAGGTCAATCCCACCGTTCGTAACCAGTTTTCAAGATTGAAGTCGGGCATGAATTAGATGGTAGCTGGCCCATGCCGTCGTCCAACTTATCCACGCTGAGGACGTTGTTGAAGGGAAGGACTGCTTCTCATCGATAACGAGGAAAATATGGGTTTATTTACAGTATCTACATAAGGACGTTGCAGTTCATCAGTCTAGCATGACTGCGAGAGAAAGTACACTGAGCAGCCGCACAACAGCGGTTTATAGACACTCGGTCCTCCCTCGAACCCAAGGTGAGGGCAACGTTCGACCAGGCACTGTAGACGAGCCGCCTCTCAGCGGGAGGGCTTACACACACACATTTCCGCACAGGTTCACGGTCCCCACCGACGTCAGACGGTCTTCGCAGAACTCGTGGCTTACGTCCGGAAAGGCGCATCTTATTCCCCGAGCTGACCCCCGCAGCGCGGCCGCCGGTTCTCCATTGTCTTGCGTCTTGAAAGGTGCGTGGGACGTTGCCGCCAAATACGTTCCCTCGGCAACTCCCCCGCTCGCGGCAGACCAGATCGGTGGTGGCGTGTTCAGTCATAAAGCCTAGTTCGTCGAACTCATCTCGGCAATTCCGCCACGCAGGGTGGCGGACACTGCACATTGTCCTTGGTACACAGTAGACTTAGTGACGCCGTTTGGCTGGAGGATGATGGTGGCATTCCAAGAAAAGTTGACGCCGCTGTCGCAACTGGCTGGCAAAACTTGCACCTCAGTGGGCCGTTCTTAACAGCGGCCATGATCGCGAAGACCGAAATTGCTTACAAGCGCCAGTGACATGTGGGCCTCCATCGCACAGAAAGCATCGAAATAGCATAACCAGAAAGCACGTTACCAAAATAAAAGCGTCGATGCCACGCACAAATAGATGAAGATCGGTTTGTCGCTCAGAGACATGCACCTCCCGCCGGGGGCAACCACTACCATGTAAGAAATAGTCAGAAGTCAGTGAAAATAAAATGAGTTATTTGTCAACAAAATAAAATGTTAAAGGGGGATTGATACCTACTGGAGCAAGCCCCTACAGAATATAAATTAATAAGAAATGTAAAAGGGAAATAAGAAGGAGATATAAAAAAGGGGGAATAAAAAGAAATGAGTGGCGGGGTTTGAACTCCTGACAGGTGGGCATCGAGCACCTCACAGGGCTTGCGCCCGCAGAGCACCGCCGATGCCGGCGTCGGGACATCACTGGTGATGCAAGTATCAGGCGCTGGGACCATGACAGCTACCGGCGGACACATTAGGGCACCCGCAGCATCCCGCGCACGGCCCCCAGCGCTTCAGATTGGTCCCGAAAAGCCAAATGGGCACTTGCACCGAGTACAGTTGCCATAAGCAGGCTCGAAAACTGATGGTCGTACCTAACTGCATGTGCGTTCGGCGGCGCCAGGACGTGACACCGACCCGAACACCACTGCCAACGCCAGGGCCACGCCTCCGCCGGGGCGCGTGCTGCCGAGCGGGCTCCAGCAAGCAGTCTTCTAACCGGTGTTAGATACGGGACCTTTTTCTGAGCCCCCTTCGAGTTCCCCAGACCACATCGAATCGCACCACAGCTAATTGAGAAGCGCAGAAGCACGGATGCCACATTCCAGAGGCGCGCACGGGCAAACAAGTTGAAGGCCCCCACTTCGTACGCCGCCGGTTGGGCTATTCAATGCTTGACTCTTCCAGACAGCGAAGGGATAGCCCGGCACTGTTCCAGGTAACGTGAGTCCCGAAGCAAGACGGCTGTGATGTACCGGGAAGGCCTGGCAGCGTCGCCCCGGCCGCCTTTGAAGAGGGCCCTCGGACAATTGGGGCCCAAGCGTCGCCCCGTTCTCTCGTTGTGACGACGCATTGCAAGTCAGCAAGGCAAGACCGCAGGGAGCCGCCGGGTGTGACCCCATCGCACGGGCGCCCTCCATTGGCTGAAAATGGCGTCATCTGAGCGGGCTCTCCCATTGGCCGAACATGACGCGTCTTCCAGACATCGAAGGGCTTAAGAGAGAGACCGGGAGCAGCAAGAAGAGCATTCTAGAGGATTCCTAGAGGATTCCAGAGCATCCCTTGATTCATCTCTCTCGAACTTCTTGCGACGGGACGCAGCGTCCGAGTTGCTGCCGGCCCGTAATGACTTTTAAGACTGTTCATGGACTCTCACTGTAAATAATGTAAATAAACCTCCCAAGTGTTTCATCCCAAAGTCCGTCCTCAACTCCTACAGCTGGCGCTAGCGGTGGGATTTCCTCCAACTCCTACACCGGCGCCATAAGCTGGGATAAGCTGTCACTCATCAGGCCGGACCAGATGAGTCCGCATCATGTAATAGCGATGCTCCTAGCATCATCATCAGTTCACTGATATGTATGAAAGTAAAGGGCTCCTTCCCGTAACTGTAGGCACTCAAACTAGCCGCGCCCGATGCCCTGTGACAGCCCCAACAGGCGTCACGTAACATTGAGTCATAAGAGGGTGGGGTCAGCCACGAACCCCCAGCCAAAGGGGGGTGTTGGTTGCCTGAACGTAAACATCCAAGCTTTGAACGCCGGTGTCCAAGTCGCTGGACGTGACGGGCCAGCCACGGCTCCCGAACCGGTCGTTCCATCCCGCTCGGCTGTCCTAGTCGCTGGACCGCCCATCTGCCTGATTCACCTAAGACAGCATTGGGCCCAGGGCAAACTGGTGCAGCATGTAATGCCACAAGGTGTCGAGGTTCTCGGCAGCCGCGTCCCCACCCAGCCCGGAAGTCAACTACCAGGCATCTACACTGGGCACGTCCCGCGGGCAGTCCGGCACCACCTCGCTCACTATCCTTTCCATTCGAATAAGTAACGCTCTGTTCTATTTGTTCCGTAACAGGGTTGGGTACTCACTTGTCCACCCGAACCGCGAACCACCCGCCTCACGAGCTCCGCCGTCAGACTACATTCGGTCAGGTAATGCAAAAATGATGTACAATTCATGCCGCAAGGGTAGAGCTCACTGCGCGCCAATCCGAATCGGTACAGGTAAAATGGAAATCGGCCGTGACCCGTAATGACATGTGTTAGTGGCCTTGGCAGCGGGAGAAATGCCGGAATCTGAGCAACACTGGGGACCCAGTTAAACAGATCCGTGTTGACATTTTCTGATCTCCACTTTCGGCCGCAGGTCACGCTCCATCTGCGAGTATAGTTTGCTCTTAATTGACCTGATTGCCACTCTTGGAAGCCCGTACCGCGCGGCGCTAGCCGCGGCTTCATCCGCAAGTTCATTACCTAAAATATTGCTGTGACCTCGCACGTGGTACAGGTCACTGTTGAATTTCACAGACAGCCGCCGAAGCGCTTTTCTGATCTGCACCACGCGCGCGTCGGTCGACGTCAGAGCCGCAACCGCCGACAAAAGTGACAGGCAGTCAGAGTACAGATTCACGGCGGAAGGTGTCTGTAGGGCACACAAATACTGAAGCGCTTCAGTAAGCGCGATCGCTTCCGCGCAATACGCACCACTCGCATCTTGTATTTGAAATTTACCTATTTTTATGGTACGATGTTGAGCCCTCACCACTACATACGCGGCCACCGCAGAATGCTCGGCGTACGAACCGTCAGTGAATATGTGTAAGGCCGGCTCCATCGATTTATATAATGCCTCACTAAATGTTAATCGCCGAAAAGGAAATCTATGCCTCTCCGATGGGTGGTCATTCCAGACGTCATACCTGAATTCAACTTTATCAGGCTGGTAGTATTGTGGCTCAAATCACATCGGCTGGCGTAGAATAAACAACCGAAATTCGGCCTCCATCCGATCCAGCACAAGTTCAAGAGGCGCGGTCTGAACGAGTATCTGTAGAACCGCCGTTCGCGTGGTCCGATACGCTCCAGTTATTGCTAGAAGCGGCACTCGGTGCATGGATTCTACCTTCTCCTTGAGTTGACTGTCAGGGAAATCTGACCACCACACCGGTGCAGCATAGGTAATAACAAATAAAATTACCTGATGGTAGAGCTTTTGAATGGTACCCACATCAGGTGAATAATGCAGCCGGAAATAAGCTAAAATTTTGTGCGTGATTTGTTCCATCTTTCGTCGAATATAGTCTACATGGTTCTGAAATCCCAAGCGCGAGTCAAAGACAACTCCTAAAAATTTTAAGCTGTCTTTATTCCGGAGCCGGCCTTCACCCATGCACACCTTCAGTCCCTGCCCTCGCACCGACGCATTGCCGTGGGAAAACGCCACAAAGAAAGACTTGGCAACGTTTATCTCCACGCTTGCCTCCTGTAACCATTCGTGGAAACGATCTAAAATCGTCGCCGCCTTTCTTTCAATGTCCACTCGGCTCTTTCCCGGCACAACGGTCACCGTGTCATCTGCTAAGCCTGTACAAACGCGTCCCCCGGCAATTCCACGTCGATGAGCCCCCGGACCACCACGTTCCACAGAAGTGGACTAATGGGGGATCCTTGTGGGCTGCCCAACGTTGGCTCCGCAGACACGTCCCCCGAGTTTGATCAATAAACTACCTACCGGCCAGTTAAAAAAGATCGAAGTAGGTTAAAGATATTACGTGGGCAGGCATGCCGTTGCATAATGGATAGCACGAGCGGGTACCACACAGAATCAAAGGCACCTTTGAAATCAATTGCGATCATTACCGCTGGTTTCTTTGATCGCCTTGATTCGGTCAGCCTGTTACGCAATGCGTACAGGGCCATGACGGCACTCCTTCCATGTGTGAAGCCGAATTGGCAGTCATGAATTAAGTGATGAGAGTTTAGGAAGTAATTTAAGCGCAAATTCAGTAATGCTTCAATTATTTTTCCAAAGAGCGAATTCATTACTATTAGCCTATACGAACCAGTGTCATCTGGTGGTCGTCCAGGTTTTGGGATGAATACCACCCCCCCTTCTTCCATTCTTTTGGAAAATGCCCCAATTTGAAAGCCGAATTAAGGAAAAATAGAAAAAAACCCCGAGTGGTATTCGAATAATAATTTTAGCATAGGAAGGGTTATGCCGTCAAGGCCCGGAGCCGAACTAGTCCTGCTAAGTGTCATGGCATGTTCGATTTCGCCCAGGGAGAACGGTACATCGTCGCGCCTCGCAACGGCCAGAGCCTCCGCTATTCCTCGAAGCTCCCTGTGTCGAGGTATGTCCTGGCTAATATCTCGAGGAACCTGCGTTCGAAGCAGTAATGCTGCGGATTCTAACACGTCGCCGGTCATATCTCCCGCCGGCGTTCAAACGGCAGGCAATATAATTGGTGGTCAAAGTTTTTTAAACGCCGACTTAATTGCGGCACCGGCACGGACAGCCGGACTGCGACGCGCCATAAAGGCGAACGCGATCATGGGGCTGACGCCTCGATGGGATCGTGCTCTATCTGGCTTGGGAGCACCACGGAGACGCATGATTCTTCGCCAGCAGCACGGCACACATCGCAGGGGACGCTTTCCCACTAGACGCGCTACGGCGCAGTGGTCACGTCAGAGGCGTCCCGCATCGGGCGCTACACCTAGGACTCGCTCTGTGAGCTGAAAGAGGAGCCGCGTCGCATAAACACGAGGATTCGAGTGAAATACGCTGGAAGTTGGAAGGGGAGAGAGCGAGAAAACTTATTAAACGCAAGGGTATCGGGGCATCCTCGCACCGCTCCCCGCACGGCCCCAATGCGATCAAGCGAGACGAAGGGGAGAAGCGGGCGAGTGGTGCGCCACCTGTCGGAGCAGCGCCGTACATTGCGAGGAGGGGGTCTTCTGTGTTTGCCGCAAGATGGCTCTGCGTGTGCGCCAAGCGCAGAAGAAATGTAGCGGAAACGTACTTCGTTACTCGTTTAATTGCGACTTCTGTAATTTACATGCTCATAATTACCGATATACACCGCAGTATAACTTTCTACGGCACGTTTCTAAGGCAACAGCGCAGTCACTAGAAGCGCTTTTGTCACGCTTTGAACCATCGAAGTCATGGCTGATAATAAAAAAAATAAGAACTCATGGCTGAGTGGTAGCGTCTCCGTCTCACTTCACTTCACTTCACTTCATTTCACTTTATTTTCTTAAGTACCCTCATGTGAGGGCATTACATGAGGAGTGGGACACATATAGTTTAACAACAGGATAAAGAAAACGAGTTGAACGAGTTACACAAACAAAAATGATTATTGTGATGCAAGCGCATGCGTAATTTGATTAAGGAACATAGATGGGCATGTGATGGCAGCAAGTTCTTGGGGAAGGCCGTTCGAGTCGCTAGCAGTCCGGGGAAAGAATGACGAAGAAAAGGTTTTTGTGCGTGCTCGTGGTCGAGATACCTGCTGCTGATGTCCGGTGAGAAGAGAGAAACGTGGTGGGGGAGGGCAGATGTAGGGTTCCTGCGATAGCTCGGAATAAAAGAATTTATGAAATAAGCATAGACTAGCAATGTGGCGACGAAGTGCAAGCGTAGGTAGCTTGGACTGCGATTTCAGAGATGATATGCTGATATCAAAAGAGTACGATGAATTAATGAATCTAGTTGCCCTGTTTTGTACTGATTCGAGTGAATTAGCAAGATATACTTGTTTCGGAGACGAGATGGGCGATGAGCATTCTAATTTTGATCGAACTAGTGATTTATATGCGAGTAGCTTAACATGCAGGGGGGCAAAGTGGAGATCACGCTTTAGGAAGCCAAGCGTTTTGTTAGCAGATGAAATAATATTCGCGATATGGTCTATTCCACGTAAGATCATGACTAAGATGAACACCGAGATCTTTATATGATTGGACAAGGTCGATAGGAACGTTAGAGATAGTGTAGGGAAACAGGAGAGGATTACTGTGACGGTGGAAAGATATATATTTGCATTTGTTTATATTAAGTGTCATTAGCCAGTCGTTGCACCAGTTTTGTACCAGATTTAGGTTATCTTGTAGGGATTGCTGGTTAAAGGTGTCAGTAACTGTTCTGTAAATAACGCAATCGCCGGTAAACATCCAACTATGGCAATCTAATTGCTGAGGTAGGTCGTTAATATAAATTAAAAACAAAAGAGGCCCTAGGACGGATCCTTGCGGCACCCCTGAGGAAACTGGTAGCAAGTTAGACATTTCTTTATTAATGACGACTGATTGGGAGCGGCGAGTCAAGAATTCTTTTATCCATGCTAGTATGTCACAATGCAAGTTTAGGCCGTAAAGTTTACGAAATAGGCGGTAATGGGGTACCTTGTCAAATGCCTTAGCAAAGTCGAGGAAGATTGCG
The DNA here is from genome assembly GCF_023375885.2 of Dermacentor andersoni. Lineage (NCBI taxonomy): Eukaryota > Metazoa > Arthropoda > Arachnida > Ixodida > Ixodidae > Dermacentor > Dermacentor andersoni. The sequence goes on along the minus strand of NC_092815.1, from coordinate 183,146,362 downwards.
TCAGTTTGGAGGTTAGCGTGAAGGTTGGCATGCAGGTCGTGAACGAAAATGGCTAGTGGAATCTCACAGGAGTAACCTTTACAAAATCCATGCTGTGATGAATGAAAGAAATTATTTGAGTCCAGAAACTGCATTGTTAAAGAGTAAATGACGTGTTCCATGAGCTTACAGGGTATGCTGGTAAGTGATATGGGTGGTAGTTAAGTGGTGAATCTTTTTTGCCGGACTTGTGGACTGGGACGACCTTCCCCACTTTCCAGTCGTTGGGTATGATACCTGTAGAAATGGACTGCGAGAATAGCTAGCATAAAAAATTGGCAGACGTTGGCGAGTGTTTTTCAAGACCTTTGTGTTGATTTCATCAATGCCGGTAGATGAAGAAAGTTTTAACTTAACTTATCCGGAGACCCTGGTTCGATTCCCAGCCAGCCCATCTTGCAAGTTGTTCTTATTTATGAATTGCCTTATGGGATTTTTCACTCACAGCCAACGCCCCCGACGCCGACGACGCCGGCGTTTTTGCGACACAAGCTCCTTAACGTCTCATGTTAGTGTCTGATGAAGGGATAGTTCTCCAATGTCTGCGTTATTGGGATCTACATTAGCTTTAAGTAGTCGCAAAACGTCTTTTGCTGGAGAATGTGTGCTGCTTACCGGCGTCAAGAAGGCAACATGACCCTGCGTCCAAAGCCTTGTCGTCTCGGTTCCAGCAGGTACACCAGAGATTTCCGCAAGTCCCCGGTTCGCTCAGGGCCCCCGCGCTTCGGCCCCCACCAGCAGCCGCACGTCCACTTGACCAGCCACCGCCTCGGCGTAGGACCGTGCGGGGCCCCGACTCACCCGCAACTGCTGCTTGTACCCGCAGATCCGTAGCCTCGTGTCTGGCTTGGTCAAGCTGCCTTCGGAGCTCCTGCATCGCTCCCTCTCGTCGCGCCGCTGCTGCTTGAAAATCTGCTCAATTCTTACTATCCCATTCAATTCTGTTATGATTTGAGCGCGAACCAGGTTCGTAATTTTGGTTTTGTTGTCAAAAAGGATCTCCTCAACCCGCTTTTGTCTCATCGCAATCTTCAGCCTTCAAGTGACCTTGAGCCAAGAGCCAAAGCCGTTAGCCGGGCACTCAAAGGAGAACATCCGGGCAAGTTCCGAGAAGAAAACGAGATCATCCGGGCAACCATACAAGACCGCATTGCATACGCTAGTTACTTCCCAAACAAGTTACAAAACATATTGCGTCCATGTTCTTCCTGGTGTTTGTTCCCAATATCACTGAAGCTGTAACATCTAGTACGCTGAAGCTTTATTTGTCATTTTCAATTGCGACGTTCAAAAGGCAGGTGCAGGGCACTATACACTTGATTATACTTTTTAAACAGAATTGCTTAATCGGATGCAGATTTATATCATGTGGTTTACATTCGGCACTGTGCGTTGTTTTGTGTGGATTAGTTTGGAATGATTTTGCCGGCATTGTCTAATTTCACTTTTAAAGCGAAAGCTTTACTGGCCGCAAGCTTGCGATTTCGCCGTGGCAGTGCTCCGAGGAGGCACACGATGTCACAACGTGCGCCTCACCGCGGATTTTCTCTCTCTCTCTCTCGCTCCCTAGTCACTACTGCGCATGCGCCACTAGTAGCACCGAGCCACAGGTGTTCCGCCGCTGCGCAGTGCAGCACCGCGCCTTTTCACCGCCGCCGCTTGGTATGACGTCACACCGCACTCCTCGTCGTTGCAGTCGCCTCCGCTCACTTCGCCAGCTGCGTCGCATGCCTGATAACATGTCGAAGGATTGAAAAGGAGAGCTCGCGTGCGCCGCAACCACAGTTGAGGTGGCAGTATGGACCGCGACGATTCTGATAAGCAGGAGGAGGCCTGGAATCGACATGGAACGAGATGAAGAGGAAACGAATCGCCCAGGAAACAGACGAACAGCGCGCCGAACGACTGGCTAAGCGCCGCAACATAGATTGACAACCAGACTAACCTGAACTTGCAATCAAGGTTAACCAAGGCTAACCATGCTATGCCTTAGCTTTCGCTACGTGTATCCTCGCATAGCCGAGCTAAGCCACTGCCAATTTTTTTTCTCTCTCGCTCTCCGTTTTTGTAGCAGTTCATTCTTCATAAAATATTTAACTTAAAGGTATACATGTGTGCACTTGAGTGGTGTGTATATATGCCATGTGCGTGCATATATGTGATATATGTATATATATGTGCGTATGTATGGGCGTATGCGCGCCACTTCAAGGGTTTTTGCGCGTGTACGTGTGAATATAACAATGTCAGTGTACAGTATAGTTTTGTATTGGTGTATGTTTATGTAAATTTTTTCCTCCCTCTTCACAGCTTTATGCGAGCAGTTTCTTTCTTTTTTTTCTTTGTTTATCTTGTTGCTTTCTTTTTCTCGTACAGGTGTACGACATACACTGCTGTTTTGCCGCTGTTGCCGCTGCCTGTAGGGCCCCAGACCTCGTCAAGCTACTCAAGGAGCAGCGTTTTGTCTGTGGTCCAGTTTTCCTTGAGAAAAATAAAAACTGTTTATGATTCTGATTGTCATCTTTTGGCGCTGAGTGCTCTTTTCAACGCCAGCAGTCCGCGAGTCCCGCGGCGTGTCCGGCAGCGTCTGGCACGCCGCGAATGACTGTTTAACCGAGACGAGACTTGCAATGTGGTTCTGTCGGTGTGACCAGAAACTATTGCGTCCATATGGACGCATTGCACAGCATGCCAGTGCAATGGCGTGGTGCGGTGTGGTGCGGTGTGGTGGGGTGTGCCATTGCGAACGTGCGCTACAACCATTTTAAGATTGTAGCTAGTATCATCTCGAACCAATCTGGTTTGCCGGTGGTCATTTCATGCTTACATCAACTCTCGATTACGGTAGAGCCAGGATTTTTTACAACACCTGCAAGATTTGAACGCCGCGGTTCCCCACATGAATACGTTCATCGTTAGAGATGTTGCAGTAACACGTTAATATTATAAATCACCCAAAGCTCCGCATTTCCTAACGTTCACTCACGAAAGCTCGCATCGAAGCGAGAGCCGAGCGTTCGGAACGCCGACAGATTGAAATCACTGATACCACGAGCGCGAAAAAGCAGGTACTCATGAAAGATAAAGGGACAAATTTGACAGATGCTCGTGAATGGTCATATCATCCAGAAAATTCCAGAAACATAGAAAAATGTGCTAGCAATGCTGCGCGTCACGTTTAAGCGGCACCAATATGAGGGAAGTACCTTTAAATAGCCTAAGCGAACAGGACACGTTTGAAGCAGCGAATGTATAAAGAAAAGGGCTGAGTAATCGCACCTGTAATGAGAAAGAAAGAAAGAACAGCATGTGCATCAGAAGAATGCTCAAGGCCGCGGCGTGGCACTACTTTTAATGTTTTCACAATTCCGAGGTTGTTTCTATTCGTGTCTGACAAAGAGCTTTGTTTACTACCAGTTCGTGATGGGATCCTCCCGCAAACCTGTAGGTAAACACTCTACCTTATACTTGGCTGCATCGTTGTATGCGCAGGCAAACTTTCCTCGTTGCTGACGTGCGCGCCTTGTCGCGTGAGAAGGTCGTAAGAGTTCGATAGTGACATTAACGAGTCTCCCCCGTATACGAATTGCGTGTTGACATTGCTTGAAGGCAAGGCGGTTCGCGTTTGGCAAGCGAAAGCTCGCTTTTCTCGGAAGAAGTTCTTGGTACACCAATTAGTGGGACTAATCATTGATGCTCATTGATGTCCTTGAATTGGAACCCAGCTTCTCTGCGCTATATGCATCCAATCAGATTGAACGCGTTGATTCGTCATAGTACTCAACAGTACTTCCAGTAGTTGTGCTTTAAAGAAACAATTAAAAAAATCATCACGCTTCAGTGGTTTCTTCGGCTCTGAAATCATTTGGTGCGACAACAACATTGTCCCACTCTGAAGGTCACCATCTAATTTTATTTAGCCTGCCTTTTCCGCTCACCCACTGCGGAGAACTTGCCAAGAAGACACCGGTTATAGCGCAGTTGACAGTGGGGAGGGTAAGGTCGTGTACAAATGTATTAATTTACAGGAAGGATTAAAAAATACAATGAATGGTATTTAATAGTGGTGCGATAACTACAAATTTCATCATATTACAGAAAGTACGTATCAGGAAATTGAGGAGCCATTTCACTGTGTGAATGTGGATGACCAGCGAAGCTGCAGCGCATCCTACAGGGTTAGCTAGATAAGGGTAAATGCATTTATTTTCATTATTTGGTAATGACAGTGACCATAACTTTGTGATTATGATATTAACTAATTGGCTTGGTTAAAACCTTAGACAAAGTTTTGGTCAAAGTTGAATTGATAGACGACCGTTGTTCAGTAGCTGAAGCCCAGGTGGTACAGATTTCTGGTATCGCCCACTACGGTGTGTCTCATAATAAAATCGTAGTTTTGGCACGTAAAACCTCACAATTTACTTTAATTAATTTTGTTGAGTAGTTGAGTGACTTAGATTTGTGTGGCACTTCAAACCACACTTTTATAGCACAAACTGAGTGAACCATTTCTTGTCTGCTTTTGAAATGTCCACATTGAAGTCTCCAACGATGATTACAGGGTTAGTGTCATCCGGCCTAACCATGCAAAGTGCGGGATCATGAACTTGATATGACACTTGGGTGTACTTGTAGATATATTCATAGTGGATATCAATATGCCCTCTTTCGCTTGTACGGCACAGACATCCATCCGCACATTCGCTGGCATTGTCCGCTTGCGAGTCAAGAGGACAAATGTACATACATTTTGTCCCCTGCGTATACGGCAACACCGCCTGGTTGTGAGCCCATGTGCTGTTCACAAGCGACTTGATCCTTACGGGGCTATGAGCTATCACATCTTTTGCTTGCTTACGGAGGTATGAGGCATTGCTTACAGGGGTATGAGCAATTGCATTAGGGGGTATTAGCCATTGATGATGATAGTTTTCGACATGCTGTTCTCTATGTTGTATGCGTGATTAGAAAGAATGTAAGCACTGTTCGCTTCACTTTGCTGAGTGCCTGTAGCCTCTGCCTTTCGGTGCTATGAGCCATCACATTTTTTGCTTGCCTACGGAGGGTAAGTGATTACCAGGTATGAACCATTGATGATGATCGATAGTTTTTGTTGACACACACGAAAAATACACGGGACCCTAGCCATATACAGCTTCGTTGTAATAAAAAAATAGTGGCTTTATCTTCTTTGCGGCGTACGGCACTTCCTCTCTATGACGTAATGATGCGTGTTGTAGGGTTTTAAATACGTACATGAATAAAATTTAGCAACCTTAGACAAAATTTTGAACATCTAGCATAATATTTGATTAGGCTAGATATACTTATTATAAATTTGCAGTTTTATGGATTAATTTGTGCGCAGCTGTTTGGTCAAACGCTTATGCTATTAGTGTTTTTTGGTAAAGATGGTTGTATATTTTGCTATTTGAATATACTTTACTCAGAGAATCTTGCTACATCATGTTTATTACCGTGTTCTGTATGGTATTATCGTGAGGTCGCGCTGTATTGAGTGTAGTAAGTTTCGAGGACTTGTGTAAAATACTTACTTTCGGTTTCCATAATTGAGTAGGAAAACGTCCAAGTACCTGTTTGGCAAAGGTTTTGGAAGCGCGGCATTTGAGGTGACCTTTAAATATAATATTTCGTGACATAGGGTGCTATAACGTAAAGCTATTCCAAACTGTTCTATTCCAATTCCGCAATCAGCCCTCCGTGATTGGTCGAAAACTTTTTTGACCACCCCCACTTCGCCTGCCTGTGACGCGACGTCACGAAAACCGCAATAGCTCCCCATCTGATATGACGTGTACACACTGATTATGCATGATTTTATCGAACAAAAGAAAAATAGTTATTTCTGGTTCGACGCCTTTTCAACATTAGCCTTCAGCTATAGGTCAAGAGTTTTCGGACTGCACCCACTTCATCTGCCTGTCACGTGACGTCACAAAACCGCGAAAACTCACCGCGTCAAAGTGACGTGTACGCGTTAAAAATGTATTAATATGCCGAACAAAACTGAACATTCTTCTGAATAGCCGCAGGCTGCCCCGTTCCGAAAGGAATAAAAGATGGCTGCAGCCAATCTCTCAGGCACTGGCTACTCGCACCTGCCGGAGAGCATGGTTTTATTTGCGTATAATAAAGCTTTCTGCGTGGCCGTGTAACGTTTTCGAGCAATTTCGGCACGTTTACGACCTCGTTCTACCAACGCTTCTTTGTTGAGGATCCGTTGTAGTGTCATTCTTAAGCTTCCGTTGCATACCGCCGCGATTTTCGACCAGCCACCGCAAGCTAAGTGAGGGAAAGCGGACCAATCGCTGACGCCGGCACCACCCTCTTCATCCGGTTATCGATTTTCAGTGCAGTGGCTCGGTCCCGTCGAATCCCTCTCCACTTGAGTGTGCTCCTCGCCTCTCGTCAGCCGATTAGATACGACAAGCCGCTCAATATAGGCAATGTTATTCGTTTTTCAAGCAAACAAAAGTGACCTCCTATGATCGAGGAGAGCGTTTCATTGGTCTGTTCGGATAACCGAGTGGGTCACCGCCCGATGCTTGCGTCGGCGGTTACGCAAATTTGACGTCAGGAGATTGGAATAAAAACATATTGGA